>NC_044311.2:13141594-13509094 GCF_007474595.2 Lynx canadensis
AATATAAATATAAATAAAATTTATATAAATATAAATTATAAATAATTTATAATAAATAATTTTATTTATTTGTTTGTTTGTTTGTTTTGAAAGAAAGAAAGCATGAGCAGAGGAGGGGCAGAGAGAGGAGCACAGAGGATCTGAAGCAGGTTCTGTACTGATAGCAGAGAGCCCGATTGGGGTTCAAACTCATGGACCACGAGATCATGACCAAAAGTCACTTTGGCCAAAGTCAGATGTTTAAGAGACTGAGCCACCCAGGTGCCCCTGGAGTATGACAATTCTTAATCATAAGGTTATTCAGAATCAGATTCTCATTTTGAAAAAACTGTTTAGGATTACTTCAACAGTTTAATTTACTTATATTTTGCTTTTTTATAAATGTGTACAAATGATTTCAAAAATCATTTAGGTGAGAGTGGACACGCCTGTCGTGTTCCTGATCTCAGGGAAAAAGCTCTCAGTTTTTCCCCATTGAGGATGATGTTAGCTGTGGGCTTTTCATAAATGGCTTTTATGATGTTTAAGCATGTTCCTTCTATCCCGACTTTCTCGAGGGTTTTTATTAAGAAAGGATGCTGAATTTTGTCAAATGCTTTTCCTGCATCGATTGACAGGATCATATGGTTCTTATCTTTTCTTTTATTAATGTGATGTATCACATTGATTGATTTGCGAATGTTGAACCAGCCCTGCATCCCAGGAATGAATCCCGCTTGATCATGGTGAATAATTCTTTTTATATGCTGTTGAATTCGATTTGCTAGTATCTTATTGAGAATTTTTGCATCAGATGCTCAACGTCGCTCCTCATCAGGGAAATACAAATCAAAACCACACTCAGCTATCACCTCATGCCAGTCAGAGTGGCCAAAATGAACAAATCAGGAGACTATAGATGCTGGAGAGGATGTGGAGAAACGGGAACCCTCTTGCACTGTTGGTGGGAATGCAAACTGGTACAGCCGCTCTGGAAAACAGTGTGGAGGTTCCTCCAAAAATTAAAAATAGACCTACCCTATGACCCAGCAGTAGTACTGCTAGGAATTTACCCAAGGGATACAGGAGTACTGATGCATAGGGGCACTTGTACCCCAACGTTTATAGCAGCACTCTCAACAATAGCCAAATTATGGAAAGAGCCTAAATGTCCATCAACTGATGAATGGATAAAGAAATTGTGGTTTATATACACAATGGAGTACTACGTGGCAATGAGAAAGAATGAAATATGGCCCTTTGTAGCAACGTGGATGGAACTGGAGAGTGTTATGCTAAGTGAAATAAGCCATACAGAGAAAGACAGATACCTTGTTTTCACTCTTATGCGGATCCTGAGAAACTTAACAGAAACCCATGGGGGAGGGGAAGGAAAAAAAAAGAGGTTAGAGTGGGAGAGAGCCAAAGCATAAGAGACTCTGAAAAAAACTGAGAACAAACTGAGGGTTGATGGGGGATGGGAGGGAGGGAAGGGTGGGTGATGGGTATTGAGGAGGACACCTGTTGGGATGAGCACTGGGTGTTGTATGGAAACCAATTTGACAATAAATTTCATATATTAAAAAAAATCATTTAGGTAAGCCTAAAAGACCTATATCAGAATATTCTATGCTATATGATCATGCTGCCATCTTAAAAGGTAATGTTTTTTCTTTCCTTGTGATATACAATAATTTATATTAAATTAAATAAAAAGATTATTCAGACCTTTTAAATCTTTTAAATAAGGAAAGTTGAGGGAAAGGTGGTTGGTAATGTACTTGTTTCAACTCTTGGTTGGGGCATCTGGTTGGCTCAATTAGTTAAATGTCCGACTTTGGCTCAGGTCACGATCTCATGGTTTGTGGGTTTGAGCCCTGTGTCGGGCTCTGTGCTGACAGCTCAGAGCCTGGAGCCTGCTTCGGACTCTGTGTCTCCCTCTCTCTCTGCCCTTTCCCCACTCACACTCTGTCTCTGTCTTTCAAAAATAAATATTGAAAAAAATTAAACTCTTGTTTACCCTCTGATGGTTGGGGTATGACAAGTGCCAGGTCTCTAGAGAGCCCACGTACCTCTCTCAAGTTTACTATCACTGAGATCCATTACGAAGGGTGGGTAGAGACCACTAGTTTGAGGAGAGAATCACTGGCATATCCAGTTCCATGGGAGGAAAGTCTCTATCACTCCCTTTCTCTGGGGAAAAATGTTTCAGTTGCATTGACATTAACTGTGGAATCAACCCTTGTTTTACTATTGTCTTGACAAAAAACATGGACTCATGGAACAGCTGAGGCAGTCTCTCCATTTCAATAACACTGCTGAGCATTCATTAACCCAACTACAGTTGAGCTATGCTGGGAGTTCTCGCTTATAAAATATCCATTACTCCCTCAACATCCCTCTGAAGCAAGGGCGAGTTCTAGGTTCTGCTTTGTTTCTGAACTCTACTATGTGAGGACCAGTGGTGAGTAAGACACAATTTCTAACTAGTAATTATGTAAATAAGCAAACAAGATAAATCATTATCTGCAGACAAACATACAGGAGAGACAATAATGGGTGCTCAGGAATGCTTTCTCTGGCTCCAAGGTTTAATCCCTTAATCTCAGTGCCGTAAGATTGGTTTCCTCACTCTACCACACTTGGTGATATTTACTAAACATTGGCACTTGCATCCAAATCTACTGATACTATAGATACTTTGTATTTTTTATTCCTCAAATTGATGTTACTATTACAACATTTATATATTCCCACTGTATTGTTCAATGATTAGCAAAAGAGAGTGGTCAAAATACTATTCATGCTCTAACAATGAATCTGCTTGGCCACTACTTGGGATAAATAGTTATTTTCTAATGTTTCAGATGTAGGTCACCTGCAACAACTTATCCTCAAATTGTGTCTTCCATGGGCTAGAAGAGCTAATTAAGAGAATGGAGAGAGTCTGATCACTTTTTGTTAAAATTCATAGTTTTCTACCCTAAAGCAAAAGTTTCTCTCTCACATTCTTTCTCCTTGGAATCACACACTAATTTTTGATAAGGGGGTGGACCAAAATTAGTCTTCCCATTTGACCAATGACCCTTGGAACTCACAGACATCAGCTGATTTGTCCAAGATCCAATAAGTAGCTAATGGCAAAGCTGTTCACCCTACGTGACAATGTAGCACACAAAGATATTCAATTTTGTTTCCAGATCAAGAAAGTTGCCATTATTTCCTCTTACATCAAATATCCAGGCCTATGTAGCCATGCAATACACACATCTTATTATATTTTGAAGGGCTTTTTGCTATTTTTTATCACTCAAATCTGTAATTAGGTGAATATTCTGAAAGTGCTCTTTTCCCAATGACTTCGGAGAGGGTGCGGGGGGCACATATGCCCAGGATGACTGTCTTATATATCAACAAATGAACTGGTTTATTGATCTTCTTAACAACTGGACAACATATTTGCCATTCTGGAAGAGTTTACACTTTGTCAATTAAGCAGGGATTATTGGCCATAGATCACAGAAAGCTGTCGAAGCTGATGAATGGTGGATCTACAAAGGCTTCACCAAGAAAAGATGTCTTATCAAACCGTCTTTCCCAAGGATGAAAGGTTTTGCTTAAGCTTGCTTTAAGTTGATTCCATGGCTCCATGGGGTCTTGTTACACCAACACCACAGAGATGTCAACAAAACTACTGTGTTTAGTAGTGTCAGAGTTGGCTTTCAATGCTGAGAAATGTAAATAATTTGTAGTCAATAGTCAAAGCCAAGGGAAAACCTGATAGGATCAAGAGATATATCACTTTCCCTAAAAAAATATCATACACCGAACATTCTTCAGGCATCAGAAGAATATGTTGATATGTATTTATGCTTATATATTAGCTCTATGTATTCTTTTAAGTTGTTAAATGAAGATAAGAGGTACATAACTATGAGAAACAAAAATGGACTCTAGCTTGGGGCACTTGGGTGGCCCACTTGGTTGAGCAACAAACTCTTGATTTCAGCTCAGGCCATGATCTCAGAGTTCATGGGATGGAGCTCTGTGCTGACAGCATGGAACCTGTTTGGGATTCATTCTCTCTCTCTCTCTCTCTCTCTCTCTCTCTCTCTCTCTCTCTCTTTGCCCTTCCCCTGCTCGTGCTTGTGCTCACTTGCTCTCTCTCTCTCTTACAATAAATAAATAAATTAAAAAAAAAATGACTGTAGCTCTTTGGGACTCTCAACTTCGTATATTGTCCTTTACTCTTATCTCCCTCTCTGCCCAGTAATCAGAGAAAGAGTACAGAAGATAATGCTACAACACAGGAAGAGGAAGAGAAAGAAACTCTGGTTAATTAAAGACTAATAGATGTTCACAGGCCCTATTTTCAGGATATTCAAAAGTGAATTTTCAGTATTTTCAGGATTTCTAGCCCAAATGTGAAGGGAATAAGCAAAGGTATTTAACTCTTTATAGCCTTACTTTACACTACTAATTTTTTTTTTAATTTGGAGGGGATTATATTTCTCTATCACTGACCTAAGGAATAAAATTGTGAATAGATTGTTTGTAGTCCTATTTAAAATAGTTTAAAAATGCTTTCTGGAAACCATCATCTGAAATGATTACTATACACATTGTGGCTGAAGTTTAATTGTGGCTCATCATACATGCTTAGTTGAGCATGTTTATAAGTAACTTGGGGTACACTCTGGAAGCTTTTTTAAAATGTGGGCTCACAGAGAAAAAAGTTAGACAGTGATGTATCTTCTTCTAATCTACTCGAGGATTAAAACAAAACAGCCTACAATAATAGCCACACTGACTGCTTTGTTTCATAATTTAAGTGAACTACACTCTACAAAATTAATTTACCGGACATATCATATAAACTTATCTATTCATTCCAGCAGATAATTTGAGAAAATGTTGCAGTAACAGCCTGTAAAACTTCATCTTCATTCATATCCTATGGTCCATTGTCATCCAGCCACAAGTCTATCAGTCTATTGACATCTATTGTGAAGGAGGCATTTCACTTTCCAAAACAGTGATGAAGGGCATTTGGGTTATTTTCCTTCTAGCTGAAGTTTTCACTGTTTCTTTCAAGCACAATTCATGTGCTTTCAGTGTAGCCCTTCAAAAAGTGACTAGTGTAACACAAAGAGTCATAGACGAAAGGAGGGAGAAGGAGAACTGTTTTTTATGATGTCTATTCATTATCATAATGTTCAGTGCATATTTAATGGTGGTGTTTTTATTACATTATGACCAGCTTAAAATTAGTTATGTTAAACTAGTTTATTAACAAAACTCAGAATTCCTAAAATAGTAGATTATCCCATGAATCCTAACAGGAACTTTATAAAGTAGGGACTATTTTTTTAACTCCATTTTACAGATGTGGACACCGAGGCCCAGAGAAATGAAGTAACTTGCCAAAGTTTCCACAATAAGTGGCAGAGCTGGAAAATAAATGTGGCTGTTCTGGCTCTATAATCTGTGTTTCACATCACTACCCATTGATTTTCCATGAATAATAATACTTTGATGGCATTTATTATTTATATAAGCTTTAGGTCCCCCCCCGAGGCACTTGCTAAACTTTTATACCTTGGATGCTTCCATTCCACTGTGTGGGACAGGAAGGTTAATAGGTTAATTTCATTGTACATGTCATCTGGTAGTTGATTGTTCTACTGGATACTGGATTTGTGAGTCCAATTTTTAAAGCTGTCTCCCAAGATCTCTTGATTCATTTGTTTTATGAACTATATTTAGATTCATATTGGAAAAAGCTAATTGCACATGCACAGTCTCAAAAACATCACCTTGCCTTCCAGCTCTATTCTGATAATACACACTGCTCTCCCAGGCATGATCACATTATCCTATGTGCTGCTCTTACTTCACTGAATTATTACTCTCTAAAATTATATTGTATTCTTCTTTTTTTTTTCAGGTTCTGTTTCCCCAGATATTAGCCCCATAAAAACAGAGACATTACCTGTCTTGTTCACCCAATCACCAATACCTTCTGCATGGTTCCTAAATCACAATAAATATTTATAGAAAGAATAAATGAATATATTTATTGATTTTTCCACAGACTATCAGAGCTAGAAAAGTTTAGAGAGCATCAGTTTCTTTTGTATCATAAAGTAAGGAACTATGGTCTGATAAATAAAGAACATAAAGCCAAATCTTTGTTTCTATTTCATCTCTAGAAACTTGCACAGTGCCTGGCACAAGATAGGTGTTCTGTAAATGCATGCAGATTTTACTATGGCAGATCCCAGGCTAGATCAGGCATCCCAGCTTCAGGATTTGAGCTGACTCCATAAAGTACATTTTCTATTTTTCACAAGTATGTGACGTCTTTTCAATCAGGATTTCCTCTCTTATCTGAGAGATTTTCTTTTTCTTGTAAAAATGGCATAACACTTATACGTTACTGCCTTGACAAAGTAGAATGCTTGAACCAGGCAACCTTAATTTTGGCCAAACCAAATATGATTTTCAGTATTAAGTTGTCAGGAGACTTTTCCAAAAGGTTATAATTTGTCCTCCTAATTAACGGAGGCAAAACGCTAGTCACTTTTACTTAAGGATTTAATAAAAAATACTATAGATACACACCTACTTTTTGTGTTTATCATTCTATTGATGACTTAAAGGACATCAGATTGAATCCACAGAGTTCATGACAGTCAAGAGCCAATGTTCCAACCCCACCTTACCCACAGATCCCTAAGCATCCTTCTGAAATGGATACAGTTTTCTAAAGTTCAACATTTATAATTGCATGAGTACCTATAGATTTATGTTTCTATCCCACCTTCCCCATGTTTTTGGAGTAGGTAGGAGTTTAAATTTCTACTCCACTATTTATTATATCAGCTACATTTAAATAAGTGGAATTAGCATGTTCTAATTCACCCAATAGAAACATAAAGAAGCAGTCATTTGGAGCAGAGACATGAATAAATAACCCCATTAAGACTTAGCAAAATAAGGACAAGAGTTTCAGAGAGCTATACTGGCTTAATTCCCACATGGGCTTGCATTTTCCAGCAGCCCATAACAGTTATGGGTCCCCTGAATGTGACAGCAGCATGCTTAAAAATAAACAATATTAAAAATGAACAAATAAGGAGACTATAGATGCTGGAGAGGAAGTGGAGAAACGGGAACCCTCTTGCGCTGTTGGAAGGAGTGTAAACTGGTGCAACTGCTCTGGAAAACAGTGTGGAGTTTCCTCAAAAAATTAAAAATAGATCTACCCTATGACCCAGCAATAGCACTGCTAGGAATTTACCCAAGGGATACAGGAGTGCTGATGCATAGGGGCACTTGTACCCCAATGTTTATAGCAGCACTTTCAACAATAGGCAAATTACGGAAAGAGCCTAACTGTCCCATCGACTGACAAACGGATAAAGAAGTTGTGGTTTATATATACAATGGAATACTACTCGGCAATGAGAAAGAATGAAATATGGCCTTTTGTAGCAATGTGGATGGAACTGGAGAATGTTATCTTAAGTGAAATAAGTCAGGCAGAGAAAGAGAAATACCATATGTGTTCACTCATATGTGGATCCTGAGAAACTTAACAGAAGACCATGGGGGAGGGGAAGGGGAAAAAAAAGTTACAGAGAGGGAGGGAAGCAAACCATAAGAGACTCTTACTACTGAGGACAAACTGAGGGTTGATGGAGGTGGGGGAGGGGGAAAGTGGGTGATGGGCAGTGAGGAGGACACCTGTTGGAGCACCCAGTGCTCACTGGGTGTTGTATGGAAACAAATTTGACAATAAATTATACTCAAATCAAATCAAATCAAATCAAATCACTGGACTCCAGGAAATTACCATGCCAGTCTCACTCATTATGAGTCAGGTAAAACTAAACTCTCTACTGGGAAAAACTGGTATTCACTATGTTTATAACCTGAGTTCCGGACAATTGCGTAACCGGAACCTACTCCTTAGGTTATAGAATGACCTGTTGAGTTTTTGCATCATCCTGGAGAAGCCCCTTCGCCTCTTGTTTCTAAGGCCAACCTGAAAGTCTCACTAGTGTCAGTGCCTGAATTATGTAGGTAGTCATGGCAGATACTTCCATACTGAGGTCTGATACCATTGAGCCTCTTATTTCCTCTACTATATTCATTTATTTTTTTAATTTAAAAATAATTTTAATAATTTTTTTAACTTGTAAAATAATACCCAGTTAATGTAGAAAATTGGAAAAATAAGAAATGTAAGAAGTGAACCTGATAGAATCACAGGTCAAATTTTCATATACATTCTTCCAGCATTTGAAATCCATGTACACATAAATGCGCATGCAAGGATATATGTGTGTGATATACTTTATTACATTATGGGGTTCATGCTGTATATATACTTTATGTTCTATTTTTATGTAAATTACACGTGTGAAATTTTGCATTTATAACAACTTCATAATATTTCATTTTATACATGTAATTTTGTTTTTTGTTCTTAATTTTTTTGATGTTTATTCACTTATTTTTGAGAGACAAAGAGACAGAGTGGAAATGGGGAAGGGGCAGAGAGAGAGGGAGACACAGAATCCGAAGTAGGCTCCAGGCTCTGAGCTGTCAGCACAGAGCCTGGCTCGGGGCTCAAATTCACAGACCCGAGCCAAAGTTGGGTGCTTTACCAACTGAGCCACCTAGGTGCACATGTAATTTTGTTTTTAACCATTCATCTGTCATTAACCTGTATCTCCATTAACAAAGAGAATGACAGAGTTGAAAATAACATTTATACTATTGAAGAAATAAAAAAGGAGAGCACTCAAACAAAACAAACAGAAAAAGAAATAAGAGACTCTTAAATACAGAGAACAAACTGAGGGTTGATGGGGAGGGAGGGTGGAGGAGAGGGGGAAATGGGTGATGGGCATTGAGGAGGGCACTTGTCGGGATGAGAAGTAGGTGTTGTATGTAAGTAATGAACCACGGGAATCTACCCTCAAACCAAGGGCACACTGTATACAGTGTATGTTACCAATTTGACAATAAATTGTTTCTAAAAAAAAGAAATTAGAATAAAAAAATAAGCAATATTAAATTTTTTGGACTTGATAAACATATTGAGATATTAAAATAATTGATGTGTTTTACCACAATTTTAACAATAATAAAATTCGTTCACCAAAGTATTTCTCTTTTTTCAAAATCTTTTTTTAATGTTTTATTTATTTTGGGGAGAGAGAAAGAAAACGAGCAGGGGAGGGGCAGAGAGAGACAGAGAGAGACAGACAGAGAGAGACAGAATCCAAAGCAGGCTCCAAGCTGTCAGCACAGAGCCCAATGTGGGACTCGAACCCACAAATTGTGAGATCATGATCCAAACCGAAGTTGGACACTTAACTGATTGAGCCACCTTGGCGCACCTCACCACAGTATTTCAATTGTGAGTAAAGACACCCAATTTAATTCCCTGAAATGATGACCTTTTTAATTTTTTTAAGTTTATTTACTTATTTTTGAGAGAGAGAGAGGGAGGGGCATTGAGAGAGGGAGGCAGAGAATCCCAAGCAGCGCCATCAACGCAGAGGCCCATGCAGGGCTCGAACTCATGAACCATGAGATCATGACCTGAGCCAAAATCAAGAGCTGGTCACTTAACCAGCTGAGCCACCCAGGCGCCCCAATGACCTTTTTAAAAAGAGCAAACCAGTTACCTTTGATTACTGAAAAAAGCAATCCAAGCAGCCAGGGTCTGGCTCCTAGGATGACTTATTAACTAACATCTCTAAGAAAAAAGTTAATTAACCATCCTCTTCCTCCCTAAATGAAAGTCGTTGAAAGAATGCCAAAGATAACTTAGAAATTTGTTAAAGATGAAATTTTAATTAAGCCCATTGTTTTAAATGTAGACATGGAAATTAACTATGCAAAGATAAGATACTTATAGATATTTTGTTATTAATTGATTTTTTACAGCATTTATATTGTAAACAATCCACCTCAGTTAATACCCTATGTCATATGAGCTTTACCTGAAATTATTTTAGATATGATTTAAGGTGACTGGCGACTGATAGCTGGCTTCAATGAAAAGTGAGATGCCAAACATAAACTTGAACATGTGAAAGATCACCAGTACTGAAACCTAAGACTTTTTCAAAAATCATACAAAGAAGTCGTTGGAAAATAGTCAATAACATGGAATATGTAACCCTGAGTCCATGAAAAATGTGTTTTAATACCCTAGAAATACTAGTAGGGGGCATGTACATGGATGCCCATAAAAATACAAATGATGATATGCAAATCTAACTACTCAAGGGCCCAATTTAGAAGACAAAATGTCACGGTGGCCAAAGAGTGCATCATTAAATGCATTATTAAGTGGTATTTTCCAATTTTTCCATTTGTTTTCTGAAACTGTTAAATCTCTCTTCACCGTTATTTACCCTTATTTTTATTTATAGTAAAATTTTCTCAGAGCTCAAAAAGTTTATTTGCATCCAGCCAATTTTCATTTTCTAAGAACAAGTTCATAGACTTTGAGTAAATACAACTCAACATACCACAATTTCTTGAGAGCTTGAAATATTCAACAGATAATACCAGGGAGGCAAGAATAAATAGCCTTGCCGGCAATAACACTTCACTGTATTGGAACGTACCACATTCAGCAACTTAATTTAAGTTGGGTATAACTTAGATCCTATCCAAAGGGGTTTGTTACAGGTGGTATGTTAATAATACAGTTAATAATACAGTTATAATACAGTATTATTAGTATTATTATAATACAGTATTAACAGGTGGTATGTTAATAATGCAGTTAATAATACAGTTATAATACAGTATTATTAGTTAATAATACAGTCTGGGAGCAAAAACTCCCTATTAAGAAATCCTTCATCATGGAAATGTTGGAGTGTTCACTGAATCAAGTGAATTGCATTTGATAACTGTTGAAGGTTAACTAGAGCAATGTGCCCATTGTATAGATGGATATACTAAGGCCTGGTGAGACAAGAGACTGTCCCAAGGTCAGCAGAAAGTAGGTTCCTTCTATCCACTGCTTTCTCCACTGCCACACTGCCCACCTGGTCTTTATAAACATCTCCCAGGCTCATGCCTCTAACAACACGAGCAAAGCACAAAAGAAATAAGTGCATGGCCCTCCCCATCAAAACCCTACAAATACCATATCTAACATTGTGATTTAAGCAATTACAACTATCCTTAATCCGAATAAGCACATCATAGTTTACTGAAGGAGTTTCTTTTATTTTTTCCTGTTCTTACTTTTTTTTTTTTTTTTAAGATTTTACTTTTAGGTTATCTCTGGACCCAAGGCAGGGCTCAAACTCACAACCCCAAGATCATGAGTTCCACACTTTACCAAGCCAGCCAGGTGCCCCTCCCTATCATTTTTTAAATATAATAAAAAAATATTTATATGTGCATTTTTCTTCTCACAGGAAAACAAACAAACAAACAAATTAAAGCACCATCCAGCTGCTTGCCATAGTCTGCAATGATAGGTATTTGCTAAAATTATTGTGGTATTTAAAAATTCTTGTTACGGGGCGCCTGGGTGGCGCGGTCGGTTAAGCGTCCGACTTCAGCCAGGTCACGATCTCACGGTCCGTGAGTTCGAGCCCCGTGTCAGGCTCTGGGCTGATGGCTCAGAGCCTGGAGCCTGTTTCTGATTCTGTGTCTCCCTCTCTCTCTGCCCCTCCCCCGTTCATGCTCTGTCTCTCTCTGTCCCAAAAATAAATAAACGTTGAAAAAAAAAATGCTTGTTACGTTATCGGACATTCCTGATAGAAATCCCTAGAAACGAAAATATTTTTCGTATTATGCATCACATGAAAATAAGCCTTTATCTGTCTAAAAGTTGACTCTTTTGGACTAGAATATCTTAGACATCTCATCATTATGCCATCATCCAACTGCTGGTCACAAAAGACCAGGACTATTAAGAAATGACAGGGTAGAGGAATTTGGGCTTGGCTCTGTGGTATTTTTAAAGAATATATTTAATTTCCTAAATAGCTAAAAGATTCACATGCTTCAAAAATTCAAGACGTATTAGGAGGTGTTCTGTGGAAAGCCTCCCACTCCTGTCTCCCATTTCCCATCACCAAACAGGTGGCCAGTATATTTACAAAACAAAACAAAGCAAAACAGGTGCCTGGGTGGCTTGGTTCATTGAGCTTCGGACTCTTGATTTTGGCTCATGTCATGATCCCAGGGCTGCGGGACTGAGCTCCGCATTAGACTCCATGCTGAGCATGAAGCTTGCTTGAGAGTCTTTCTCTCTCCGTCTGCCCCTCTCCCCAACTTGCTGCTCTCTAAAAAAATTAATAAATTAAATAAAATAACTTTAAAGAGGCAAAACCCCACAAAAACTTGTTAAGATGTTTACAGCATCATACAAGAAAATACAAATATATGCTCCCTGCTTTTTTATAACATAACAAATGGCTTGCGTTATTTAAGGAGCGGATATATATACCCACATATACATACATCCATCCCCACTTATGACTACCTCAGGTAAGACATTAGAATGTTATTGGTAACCCAGAAACCGCTGTACTCTTTCCCCATGATTACCTCTACACCTAAAGGTAGCCCCTGTTCTGATTTTCACTCCTATAGCTTAGTTTTAACAATTTTTGGCTTCATGTAAGTGAGATCATAGTTCACATCCCTTTTTTGTGTCTGACATCTTCTAACTTCACATACATGATCACATCTAATTATTAAATCAACTTTGTAATATTGACCATATCATCCCCCTTTTATAAATCACAACAACAAAGTTCAACAAGGTTGAGAGACCACAACACTAGTGTCAGGGCTGGGTCATCTCCAACAGTAAGCCCGAGCTCTTGCGGGCAGTGGAGTCTTGCAGGAACATTCTTTCTCTTCTAGTCCTCCAATTTTTGGAAGGATTACCAGCGAGTGACCTTAATGTGGTCTTCCTCCCTCACCTTCCTATCTTCCTTCAATGAGCCATCTATCCATCTCTCCACCCATCTAGTGACCTTGCTGCCTCTAACATGTATTGCAGTGAGAATAAAAGTGATTTTTGCGCCTGACAAATGTGCAGGGATCCATCTAGGAGTTAATATTTTTAAAAACTGAAACTTTCTGAAACTTCTCCACCTCTATATTTTCTCCATCTATCAGCTTGGATTTTGAATGATAAACCTAGGGTTTTTGTTTTGTTTTGTTTGGGCTTGGATTGGTCTGGTCTTTTGGCTTTACTATTACACAATCTAAATTTTAAATATTGTCTCTTCTATGTAATTGTTTCTAATTATTATTTTTTTATGTTTATTCATTTTTTGAGAGAGAGAGAGGGAGAGAATGAGTGTGTGTGTGGGGGGGGGGGAGGGGCAGAGAGAGAGAGGGAGACAGAATCTGAAGCAGGCTCCAGACTGTGAGCTGTCAGCAAGGAGCCTGACGCAGGGCTTGAACCCAGGAACTGTGAGATCATGACCTGAGCCAAAGTTGGATGCTTAACTGACTGAGCCACCCAGACACCCCAATCATTTCTAATTATTAAATGAACGTGGCCAGTTAACTATAAAATCTATTCTATTTCCCCAGTAATACAGAGAACAAGTATACTGATTTTAACAATCTCAAGGGAAACATAGCAGATAAGCTTATTTTGGAATGAGGAAAGACATCATCAAGTGTGAATGTGCTACAGGGAGGGAGCAGCTATGGAAGAGCACAAGGACACACGTCGGGGAGACAGAGGTGGCCAGTACCCTGACTCTGGAGGTGGCCTCACAGTTGTATGCACCTATCAGAATGCAACGATTTGTATATTTCCAATGGATTCCAATGGATTTGTTGTGCATAAACGATACCTCAATAAAGTTGACTTTCGAAAAGAAAACTGGAAGAGAAGATAACTGGCTTGATTTTTCTACACTCCCTCTCCCCCTCAACCACCTCTCATCTTCTCTTTGCGCTGTCTTGTCTCCTCACCATGTTCACACAGGAGAAACCTCAGCTCCAAGCGCTCAAGCCCGTTTTCCCCAGCCAAAGTTGCTTCAGTTCCTTAAACCCCCAATCTGAAAATCCACAAAGAAACTACTTATGGCCCATTTTGAAAATTACGGTTACCTTCTATCATTCTATAGCTTTTCATCATTAAAATAAGCAAAACATAAAGATACAAGACAGACTCTTCATGTACCTGAGGAATTGGTAAGAGAAAATAAAAATTGACTGTTGTTCTAGGAGTTTGCCACTTTCTGTTGACTGTCTCTGGGTCACCTAGGAAATAGATTTTAGAATGACAGAACTCTGTGTTTGCTGCTGAAGATGGCAACGAGCTATATGTCCTCAATATATCTAATTTACAACAACACCTAGGGTTTGGATAAAACTTGTTATTAACTCCATGCGTGACCCACCATTGAACACTTGAACAATCAATCACTCCGGGCCTCAGTTTTCTCCCTTATAAATGAAGATCTGGGAATAAATGATCTATAATATCTTTAACTGCAATAAAAATAAATCCTTAAAAAATGCTGTGGCCCTGAAACATAGGCTTTTGGTCTGGCAATTCAAGGCTGACATTCTGTTCATCCAATATAATATTTGCTGTAGGAAAGTTTATATATTATATTTATCCTAAAAATGTCAAATATGTTAATTATTTTGTTTTATTTTATTTTATTTATTTTGAGATAAAGAGACAGAGAGCGCTGGGGAGGGGTAGAAGGAGAGGGGGAGACAATCTTAAGCAGACTCTGACATGGGGCTCAATCTTACCACCGTGAGATCATGACCTGAGCTGAAATCAAGAGTTTAATGCCTAACACACTTGAGCCACCCAGGCACCTCAAATATGTTGATGTAAAGCTTTAATTTAAGATTAAGTTAATTTAATATTATTTTTTATAATATTTGGACTTTGTTAATACAGATGTGTGCACACTATGTATATACATCATGGTAAAATCATAAATCTATAATTTAGTTAATATTTTCATTTCTGTTACCTTAGGCTTATCAGATACATTATTTAAAACATAAAACTTGATTTAAAATATATCTTGCCCTACTGCATTCTATCAATGGTATGTATGAAAAGCCATCTATGCCACACATCATTTTTTAGTTTATTTTTTAATTTATTTTTAAATTTTTTTAATGTTTATTGATTTTTGAGAGAGAGAGACAAAGATCATGAGTGGGAGAGGAGGAGAGAGAGAGGGAGCCACAGAATCCAAACCAGGCTCCAGGCTCTGAGCTGTCAGCACAGAGCCTGATGTGGGGCTCGAACCCACGAACTGCAAGATCGGGATCTGAGCCGAAGTCTGACGCTTAACCGACTGAGCCACCCAGGTGTCCCAAGGTTTGTTTTAAATTGTAGTTTTTGTTGTTGCCAATGATGGTCCAGGTATTTCATATAGATAATCTCATTTAATTTTTTTTTAAAATATTTGCTTATTTTGACACACACACAGAGAGAGAGAGAGAGAGAGAGAGAGAGAGAGAGAGAGAGAGAGAGAGAGAGAGGGAGGGGATGGGACAGAGAGAGAGGAGAGAGAGAATCCTAAGCAGGTTCTATGCTGTCAGAGCAGTCTGACGTGGGGTTCGATCCCACAAACCATGAGATCATGACCTGAGCTGAGATCAAGAGTCAGATGCTTAGGCAACTGAGCCACCACAATCTCATTTAATCTTGAAAAATTTCTATGACATAGATTTTATTATTATCCTCATTTTACTGTCAAGAAAGTCAAGCTCATGGAGGCTCTTAAAGTCTCAAGGTCACAGGCTTCAGACTTAGACTTTGAAGCAAAGTGATCTAATCCCAAGATCTGAGCAGCTCTCATCTTCCACAGCTGTTTGGAAAATCCATCTTTAATTGCTTTTGATTTCCATATCAGGTAGGACAATCCAGTCATGGAATATTATGGTGGCAATTGCCTCTAATTAGAACCATTTATCAAAATGTGGAAGGAAAATCTGGACTGGAGAAGAAGGTGGCAAAACTGACTCAGTTCAAGGTCAAAGTCGGTTATTAATGTTCAATGCCGTTGGGTACAATTATTAAATTTCCCTGAGATTCAGTTTTATTTTTAAACTGGGATCAGACAATTAGATCTCTAAAGTACATATCATCTCACAGAATGAGCAACTTCCCATTTGACCTAATACTTTACATGGGGAAATAATTTTGTCTGAGCATAGTGATATTCTGCCAGAGCCTTATAGAATATTCATTCAAATAAATGCAAAGCATTTTTATTATTCAGAAAAAAAAGATCACTTTGAAATAGATCTATATCAAAGCCTCATTCATAGTTATTTTCTCAGAGCTTTGTATCAAACATTTGGCTGATTCACTTTTGCTGATATCCAGTATAGACATTTAAATTATGCCATCTTTTCAGAAATAAGGCATGAGCACAACCATGGAGCATTTCCCAACAGATAAACAAATAAACAAATACACTGATGATATTTCAACAGACCCAGTCTAATTGATAGGAAATTTAATTGTTGCTGACTAGGGCTGGCTATATGACCTGTGGGGCCCAGTGCAAAATTAATATAAAGGGCCCCTTGTTCAAAAATTGTTAAAACTTTCAAGATGGAGACAACAGGGTATTAATCATGCATGGGGCACTACTAAGCATGAGGCCCAGTGTGATTACATATGTCTCACACCCGGTGAGTGTGAGTGTTGTTAGTGTTGGTGCTAACAAGGTGAGAAGAAGAGAATATGAAGTTAAAGTTGACTTGAGTCAAATTCCTATCAACTGTAGTAACTATGTTATAAAACTAACCTGATCACTTTATTATAAATTTTAAAATAATATATTATGATTACAAAAGTTGTTTGCAATAGTTTTTTGTTGTTTGTTTTTTTTTTTGTTTTTTGTTTTGTTTTTTGTTTTTTTTAGATTTCAGTGAAGTTGTATGTTTGGAAATGGCATTCTTCACTTCAGCCTTGGTTTATGGTATGTGACTACTGGTCAGAAAATTAAAAGCAATCACGTGCTACCAATTAAACCAATTTTATGACTTCCAGTGTAGCTTCTGCCATTTGGGTCTCTTTCATAGTTTCTTTTTTTTTCCCCCAAAGATCAGGCCCTAAAAAGTCTTCAAAATATCCCACCTTACATGACAGCTTCCATATTTGGGTGAAAAGAAATATGTGGCAAAAATTTTGTTTCATGTATTATGATAAACTACTAATATTTTTAATACATATGCCCATGGATCCACTTCTATGCATTTATCCTATAGGTATAGTATTACAAGAACACAATCATACACAAAGATGCCATTATAACATTATTATTATATCACAAGACTGGAAAAAATATAATCATCAATAGAGAACTTATAGATTAGTTATGGTATATCCATGATATAGAATTATACACAGTGATTTCAAACAAAGATTTATGTATACTAATATGACAATGTGTCCGAGGTATATGCCCAAAAAAGTTGCAGACCAGTATCTACAGGTGTATATTTCATAAATATGAAAAAAAACATATGCACCTATTTATACACTTTTGAGATTTAAATAGACATTGTTATTATTCATAATAACAAAAATAATCAATGGTTAATTTCACATGCTTCTTCAATAAGATAGGTGCTCTTCTAAGCTTAAAATACCAGTGAATCCTCATAGCAACCCTAAAACATAGATATTATAACCATTTTTATAATACAAAGGAGGAAATGAGGAAATTGAGTAGAAAGGGTCAGTAACATGTTTAAGGTCACACAGCAGGTATGTGGGGCCCCAGAATTAGACTCCAGACCTTGCACCCATAACCCCTGAAATGTCCTATGTCTCAGGTGTGCATGCTGGGAAAGGTACACCTGTGTTTGGATATGCACAGAAAATGTCTGGATATATACACGGATGCTGTCAACAGTGATCACCTCTGGGTAAGGATGAGGAAGGAGGGCTTACTTTATGTTTCATAACTGATGGAACTTTCAACTTTGTATATGAAAATATACTCCCTAAAAATATTTTTTAATGTGCAATATGTGCAAAACTTGTGGTCTTCTGCCCTGAAGCCTGAACTGCAGAAATTTGAAGTTGTCTATGAGAGCTTCTGCCCTCTAGTTTTAGCTGTTGAAAAGATTAACTTGGATTACAAACTTATAAAGATTGTTTGATTTGCTCAATAGTGGGGTTCTTCTGGTACCTATGATTGACTTTTTACTGCTTTGTAGAGAATGCAATTTCATAAAATACACATCAAACTCAGCCAAATAACCAGTCATTTAGCAGTCTGTTTCGTGCACTCATGCATTCTGTCATGTACTGTGAGCAAAATACAGCCGAATTTGATCAGGCTGCTGTTTATAATTTAAGACAGAGACCTCTAAATGACTCCTTTTTGGTATGTTTCTGAAAAGGTCAGGCACTAACGTGTTTTACCAAATAAAACTCAGGTTTGAAGAATATGCCTTCTAAACTGATTTTTACTACCTGGACTGTAATAAGTTTTACAGGGCTTCTTTGTTAAATTGCCCTGACAATTTCCATTTCCAGTTGCTTCAATCATATTAACAGAAGGTAAAGTTCACAAATAGTAAAATATGTCACTGCACTGTGTTTGGATTTTCAGAAATAGATCACAAAGCTGACAAACACAGAAGACATAATGTTTGGCATTCCAATTCATGTTTGGTTGGCATATCTCATTTGGGGCAGGACAAGACGTCCTACCACAAATGGAAGTATCTCATTACTCAGGAAATAAAACATGTTTGGACCAAAGACTTGACAATTCCTATTAAATATATCAAAAGCATGATGGGATTTTTTTTCCCCAAAGAAAAGCAAAAAGGTCAGGGATGTGGGGTAGAAAATATGTGTGTAGAAACATTTGTTCTTGTATAGTTTAAGAAATATATGTGTAGAATTCCACCAGAATGCTTGACTCGTTTACAGAATAATTTCTCCTCCCAAAATACGATGTCCTGCTCTATCCGTAGCTGTGCTCTGCAAAAGTAGGAGCAGGTAGCATTTTCTAGGAAATTTAAGGAAGGCCAAATGATTTTTCCAAGTTCATTAATAGACTGACAATCTATTATTTATGCTATGAGTCACGATATATTTCTTGAGCCTTCATATACCAAACATGGGGCTAACATCATGGAGAGACCAGAAGAAAAGAGGCTATCATTTGACAGGATAATCATAGAAGGCTGAGAAGACTCAAGGAAAGGACATACAACTGAACACAAGTGGAGGCAATGTCCCTCAAAGCGGTCCTGAAAGAAGTGTCATCTATGCAGAGATCTGAAAAACAGTTTTGCGTTACTTCACCACGAAGGGTAAGGATAGGTGGGAGAACGAATTTTATACATAAGCCTGGACTTCAGAAAGAACATGACAAATTGTGGTGACTGCTGTATAAAATGTATTTCTTGTGGGCATTTAGCCTTCTATTACTCTGCCCCTGTTCTCTAGCTGATGTTTATGCATTAATCTGTCATATTCATTCTAGACTGTACATGTACTAATGATAGGGTCCACATGTGTCTTGTATCTGCTTTCGTCAGTTAATATTCCATATCCACCTTGGTGGCTGTCCTCAGATAAAGAAAATAAATCATCTAGAAAATATTTAAAATAATGTTTTTAAAAATAACTTTAGAATGGGCTTTGATCCAAAGTAAGTTTGAATTTTTTAAATTAACATGTCTACTTATGATTTGAAAAAAGCCAAATTTTTAGAGCTGCAAACATGCAAATAGATGAGGTCGAGTAAAGAGAAAAGCTCCATGTGCACCTCTGAGCAAATATGCACGAATAATCCTTAGACATATGCAAGGTTTTGAGAACAATTTGTTTACCTTTTTTGTGCTTATGTCCTGTCACATCTGATTTGAAAAAAACTTTTCACATACTGATGACGCTGACATATTATTTTCAGAATCTGAATTACCATGGCTTAATAAAAAATTTAAAAGCGCAGCATTCCTTCTACAAATCTCATTCATTCAGTCACCCATTAACTCAATAAATACTTATTCATCATCTACTATGTGCCAGGTCTTTTGCTAGCTACAGGAGCAACATCAGGCCCCTTTTCTGCCAGGGTCTGCAGAAAGTGAGATGTGAAATGCCGTGGGTTTTCCACTGATGGGTACTGGCATGGTTTGTGAATGGTTGCAATGGTTGTTAACATACTGAAATGCTTCCATACTTCTTGAACAATAGTTTGTGACTGAACCACCGTACCCCATCCCTGCCAAGTGTACCCAGACTCCTAAAAGCTGGTACAGGTAAGAGGGCATCTGGGAGATCCTCTCAAGCGCTTTGGTTGGGGTCTGGACTCACTGGTCAGTGACAATGCTTTCTGGCAATTCAATATTGTGGCTGTCACCCTTGCATACAACCCTAGTCATCCATCCAAACATAGTCTGAGATGCAAGCACTCCGTTATGCCAACACTCTTCAGTGAATGCTGCATAAAAAGAATATGAATGAAACTTACAAAGAATACATAAAGCAAGCATTCTATTAGCAGACGAGAAGACTCCTGGCTGATTCTAACATTCTCCCCCACCAACAAGAAACTAGGAACAAAGACATAGACACACACACAAAATTTGCCACTAAGCACACTGGATTTCTATGGTGACTTGGGGAATACTTGGATCTGTTGCCTTTTATTTCTGGTTAAAGTGTCAGTTAAGCAGCGCTTCCCTCATCAGTTCTGGTGACTGTCTTCAGATGCCTGTTCTTGCCTTGACCACATTCTTCTCGTAGCCTCAGCAGCTTCACACAGTTTATGTAGACATCCAAAAATGTGTGCAACTTAGCTGAGTGACACGCATAAGCGGAAGACGACATTCTTGTCGTCCAAACAATAGCATAACAGAAGCAAAACACCAAACCCAAGGAGAGATTAGCTTCAGAAGTTTTCCACAAAATTGTGTAGTCTTGACTTTGAGCAGCATATAACTCGGAAACAATCAAACTAAGAATGTAAGAAGAAATGTAGGGGTGCCTGGGTGGCGCAGTCGGTTAAGCGGCCGACTTCAGCCAGGTCACGATCTCGCGCTCCGTGAGTTCGAGCCCCGCGTCGGGCTCTGGGCTGATGGCTCGGAGCCTGGAGCCTGTTTCCGATTCTGTGTCTCCCTCTCTCTCTGCCCCTCCCCCGTTCATGCTCTGTCTCTCTCTGTCCCAAAAATAAATAAAAACGTTGAAAAAAAAATTAAAAAAAAAAAAAAAAGAAATGTATCCTGCCTTATCCTTTAATCTCCTATGAGAAATTTTACTCTCAGTCTTTAAGGCTTTTTTTTGCTAGATAATTTTCTTTTTTTTTTTTTTTTTTTTTTTTTTCAACATTTATTTATTTCTGGGACAGAGAGAGACAGAGCATGAACGGCGGAGGGGCAGAGAGAGAGGGAGACACAGAATCGGAAACAGGCTCCAGGCTCTGAGCCATCAGCCCAGAGCCCGATGCGGGGCTCGAACTCACGGACCGCGAGATCGTGACCTGGCTGAAGTCGGACGCTTAACCGACTGCGCCACCCAGGCGCCCCTTTGCTAGATAATTTTCAATTATTTGATAGGAAAGACTTAAATTTGAGTTTAAATGGGGGTACTCTATCAAACTTACGAAAATGTTCCCACAAATATTAGAAAAGCTCCTAAAAAATAACCTCAGTCTGGATGGCCATTTCATGGGTATATACATATTCTCAGTTGTTAGAAGTAAATGGTTAAATATTTACAGGTAATATGATGTGATGTCTGGGATGTGTTCTAGTGGTATGAGGAAATTGAGAAAGGGCTTGGCTGAAATGAGATTGGCAGTAAGTAAAAGCTGAAGTTAGGTTATAGACGTGTTGAAGTTCCTTATGCTATGTTTGCCATTTTCTCTGATTTTGTATATTTTTAAAATATTGTATAATAAGGGTAAAAATAAAAAAAAATATGTATATGCCTATATTTTTCCACAGAGCTTATCTTTTCCATAAAACTAGCAGCAAGACATTAATATGTGAATAATAAACTAAAACTTATAAGTAACATATTCAAAACAATTAATTGTTACAGATATCAGTTTTCATATGATGTGATTGATAACTTCAGGCAAGGAATAATGTGGAAAAGAGGAGTAAGACATGGATTTTCTGAAAGTGAAGTAAAAAGGTAAAATGCTTAAATTTTCTATCTAGTAAATGTGTTTGGAAAAAAACAAAAAAACAAACTTCAAAGTCCAGAACAGTAAAAATAGGCAATCCATTTTTTCCAATTTTAAGGTAAATAGAAGGTGACTTCAAAATTAAATTAAATTTTAAAAATTACCACTTTATCATTTACCTCTTTCTACTCATAAATATAGAAAATTTGTACTGAGTTGACAAAAAAAAAATTACAGTATCTTGGAAATATATCCAATACGGCAATTTTGGAATCCCAAACAGATGTTTGCCATTTTCCAACACATCTTAGCACACAGACTTTAATAGTCCATTTATGTTGAGTCAAGCTGTGAAAGAAATTTTTTCTTTTCCCTTTCAAATTATTTTACTAATTTATCTTGTATGATTTGCCTCTTGCTTGGATTGTATATTATAGAAAAGTTGTGTTACTTGTGAATGAGTTCTGCTCTAAATTAATACAGTGGAGATTTTTCTTTCCCAATTTAGAGAAAAAAATTGTACATTGATGGACAGAACGCTTTCCCCCCACGTATTTTCCTTAAACATTGGCACTGGCAACATTTGTCTGCAAGTGAGCTCTAGAAGATGAAAGAATGAATAAACAAATAGAAAAGGAATAGTACAGAAAAACTCAGAAACAGATGTGAATGTTTAATCTGGCTGCTGGTTTTTCTCATGTCCACTTATGCCTGGTTATGATGTTAGATTGCATACATAAAATACAGTCATATGTTCTGCTCATAAAATCAACCGTAGTTATTATAAAAAAAATACACATGGCGGCTTTTCATAGATACTTCGTACTTCAACAGTCTACGAACAGATTCCTATGATATGATCAAACCATCTCCAACTCCAGGTCTGATGCAAGATTCTACCTGTTGCTGAAATCCTCTGGGATCTAGGAAGATTTGTACTGATGTCCAAAAGAAGTTAAACTCACTCAAACACCCTCGAGAACTCCTTTGGTGTGCAGATGACCTGGCCAGAATTCTATCAGCTTGTAAGCCTGGTCCTGATCCACATCCATTTGCCTATCTATACCTCGTTGTGAATCAGGTCCCAACAATATGGTCTTTAACCATCAATACATGACCACCCAAAAGGAGTGCCGGAACAGCACTGAGTTCATTTTGAACAAAAAGTAGGAGAAAGGACAGTCATTCCTGTTCTAATTTATCATTACACAACCCAAAGATGACGGAGGAAGATAACCCATAACCTCATAGTATGGTGCATGATTTAACAAAATTCCTCCTCACCTATAAACTTTTAAACCTGCACCTTGTAAACTTTTCACCAAAGCTGGTATCTTAACTCCTAAGATACCTAAACACTGCCAAGCAGCAAAAATGAAACCTGCCTTGTTTTATGTCCTAACAAAATGAGAAAGCGGGGCAAACAGCAAGACCATACGACTTACCTAAACTGCAAAACAGATCAGCTCCTAACTAGTTATTATGAAATCTTTGGAAGTGCAATGAGCATGTTAACAGTCGTAGAGTAAAAAGACATATATCATCGATGCCTGTACACTGGACATTGCACATTATGCCCACCCATGAAAACAGAATTAGGGAGAATATTGAAAAAGGATCAAAAAGCTGCACTGTTTTTTTTCCCCCTGTAGCATCTGAACTTCCAAGACAGACACTCACGTTGTAGTCTCACTAGTTCATCAACTTGTGAGTCCACATTAGATCATCTTCCATTTTTACTCTCTCCATATTCTTCTTGGCTAACCCTTATTATCTGCATCCAGTCTCAATCTAATTTCCTCTTCTATAAGGGTCTGCCATGAAATACATTGAAGTACATAGGGGGTTTCTCAATCCACACTCTGATGTGGAATCACTGGTTTTAAGAGTAACATAGAGCTTTTAGGAATTCACCTCATTTAGAATTCTGGAAAAGACAAAGAAATTCCTGTAAAAGTACACACTATTATTCCACAGATTGAAATGTACAACAATCTGGGAATGGAATCTTGCCTCTATTTAAACACTGCATCCTTAAGCTCGTGCATTGACCTTTTTACTATCAGGTCAGGTTAATGTCATCAACAATTAAACATTTATAGTACTTTTCATTTTTTTCCCCTTCAGCTTAAAAATTTGTACTCTGCACAGGTGTTCCACTTAATTTACAACTTGTTTTTCAAATTGCATTTTAAAGAAGGAAAAGTAAATGAGGATAAACAATTTATAAGAAAATATAAGCAGAATATAAATGTTATGCTAAAAATATTTAGAGAAGAAATAGGACCATAATCTTCAATGCAAATTATAAAAACTATAATAGGGAAGTTGTAATGTATACACTGAGGGAAAAGACCTCAGAATCAAGTCACCCACGTGAAACTAAAAGGGAAAGAAGGTCTTTACGAGGTTTCTTTTGCTTTATTTTGGGAGAGTATTTCAGCCTCACCAATATGCCAAAAGATATCTGAAATCACTTGAATTTTAATTTATCATTATTTTCTATCCTTTTTGAAAGACAGGATGGTACACAAATGCCAATCCGATTTTGACTCCTCTAGTGATCTACCCCTGAGGGAAAACTAATGATCTCTAACTACTGAGACAGATCTTAAAAACATAAACAGGAATTTTCTGGGAAAATCCTAACATTCATAACAAATTATCCAGAAAAATCTTAATCATACATGATTTCAGAACTCTAATGGAAGGAATTTTTAGCGATCAAAATTGATTATTTGGACCCATTTGCAGGTACTGCAGTGTAATAAGTATTTTAATCAGTTGGTCTCTGCTTTTCGGCAGACTTAATTGTTCAGCCTTTGCAAGAAAATTAACTTTCTTGGAGTCTTCCAACAAAAATGTGATGGCCCACCATGAGCAAAACTCTCAGCGAAGTATGGAGATGAATCAGGCATAGACTCTGGCCCCATGGAGAACATGGTCATAGGACTACAGTGAACAATGGAAGAGCTGAAGAGGCTTCAGGCTGAACTGTGATAGAAACTCAAAAGGAAGGAGGTATGACACATTATTATTGTTAACTATGACATGTCATTAAATGTATTAAAATGTTAATTTGTTTCCAGTACATAACCATATAGTTCACTGTCATTTAATAAGGTGAAATATCGTAGATAAATAGTAGATAGATGGATGGATAGGTACTATTTTATTGCCAACTAAGGTCAGAAAACGAATTGAGGACCATGAAATTAAGTGGGATTTTAAAAATGCAGTGATGACACTATGATAACCTGGCATTATCATTCTAAATAAGGGTTTGCCAACCTCAACATGATTGACACTCTGAACCAGGTAATTCCTCGTTGTATGTGCGTGGATAGCGAGGGGTGGGGGTTTGGGAGATCTTCCATGCAATGTAGGCTGTTTAGCAGCATTCCTGGCCTATACCTACTCACCAGATACTAGTAGCAACCACAACCGTAACAACCAAAAATGTGTCCAGAAATTGAAGCTGAGAACCACTGCTCTAAATCATCCTTCAAATGTGAATTTAGATGCCACTTCCTCCGGGAAAGGATTCCTGAGCATCCCAGATAAAATGTATTTTGCCTGCACCGTGTGTGTATACCTCTAGATGACTATACTTACGTACTTATATGTGCCTCCCTATATACCGTAAGTTTACTTTCACCTGGAATTGTGTTTTATTTACTGTCGGTTCTCCACACGTAAGGCACTCTACGCATATTTGTTGAGCAAATTAAGGAAGAAAAAAAGGTAGGTAACTGAACTGGCCAATGTAGTGAGGGAGGGCTCTTTCATGCCTCATAGGCTGCCAGTAGATGCCAGTAGCACCCCTTCCAGTAGTGGCAAAAATGTTTTCAGACATTTCCCAGTGGTCCATTGGGGGTAAACATGGCCTCTGGTTAAGAACCACTGCACTGAAAGATAGTACAGAGAAACAGTCACTGTTTAGTAAAGTTCAGTTTTGTTAAAGGAAAAATAAGTATTGGAATACTTTCATTACCTTACTCAATGAAAATAATTCAAATACAGTAATGGTTTTAGAGTCAGATATGAGATGGGATCCTGACATCATTTGGCTGTATGACTTTAATTAGGTTAAACTTTTTGAGCTTCAGTTTTTTGTTTTTTTTTTTTTCATTTACAAACCTAGGAAAATGATAACCACCATCTAGAGTTCTGTCACTCAGCAAATATGTATTATTCCCTGATACCTGCTGGACAGATGCTGTACTTAGTTCAGAAGGTACACAAGAGTGGGAAGAACTATTATAGTCTTTGCACTTATGAATCTTCTTGTCTAGAGTAGGAGAGGGACTGTATCCACAATCGCCTACCATATAAAATTTGAATTACAGATTGTGAACGATCCTATGAAGTTATACAAGATTCTATAAGAACATATAGAAAGAGCAGATGACCTAGACTGGGAAGTCATTAAGATTTCCCTGAGGAGCTGACACCTGAATTCTAGCTTGAGGGATATGTGAAAGCTAACTTTGAAAGGGGGGCAGGAGAAGAGCGGAGAAAGTAAATGAGGCAGCATGTGAAGGCACAATAGCACACAGCTGCTGATGCTCTGTAGAAAACCAGAGACGCAAGCAATGGATTGTAACATTTTTATTTATTTTTGGGACAGAGAGAGACAGAGCATGAACGGGGGAGGGGCAGGGAGAGAGGGAGACACAGAATCGGAAACAGGCTCCAGGCTCCGAGCCATCCGCCCAGAGCCTGATGCGGGGCTCGAACTCCCGCACCGCGAGATCGTGACCTGGCCGAAGTCGGACGCTTAACCGACTGCGCCACCCAGGCGCCCCAAGCAATGGATTTTAAATAGTCAACACCATCACTGACAAAATTAACAGATAGCAGGAGGACATGAAGCAAACTGGCATCTGATTTCATATCTTTCTTACAACTAAATGCTATTCACAATTCATTATACAGAACTCTAACTAAGATATGTGACGATATTGTTAAAATAAAACTATCTTTTTGTAGTATAGAATATTGGTGCCTTGAATATTTTCATTTTCTAGGTATACAGTTTTCCATTGTAGTGTATAGTATGGTTAAATTCATCAGTTAGGAAACAACATGGATTAGCACATAGTCCAGTTAATAAAGCCGTACTACTATTCCACTGTGCTAACAGTCCCTTAGAGAACCCTGCCATCAGTTACACAAATCATTTGGCCAGGAATGGAGCATTTACCATATGTATGAGTTACTAATTTCCTGGACATTATCAGCCATTAGCTGGTTTCCTGTGTCCCAGCAAATGCTGAGGTAAGTCTTGATTGCCAAGATTGCACATTTCAAACATTAATCCATGGACCATTTCCTTCATCTAAGATATACTAACATTCTATCTGTAGTTCTATTGTCAAGTACATATGAGGAAAGGCCAGAAAGTTCAAGTGAAGGGAAATGTGTAAAAAAGAAAAGCCAACAGTCTACTAGTGTAATTACGTGGGTGAAACTCTTTATTAAAATTTTGGGAATGTGTTTGGCTCCAGAGTGAGTACTATGGAACAGAACGAGTTACCAGGAAACTCCCACAAAGCATTTAGGGATTTCCTTACAACACAAAGTGTGTCCAAATGCATAACCATTGTCCTTCCTTTCCTTCCTGGTCTACAAGTATTGCTCTTTGACTAACTAGAATTTCCAAGTTGGGGAAAGAATACGCCTTATACATCTTAACGCTGCTCAGAACTTCCCTGCTAGGTCACCACCACCTCTCCTTCTATTTTATCTTGGTGACCTCAAGACATTAAACAAAAATTAAAAGGTGAACTATCAGACAAAAAAGACCGAGAGTCTGAATCAAACAAGTGACCAGAGCATCATTACTTTTCGCTGTCAGTACTTGAATCACTGATTTCTTTAATGGACAGGATACCATTACTAATTTATTTACAATTAGAAATTATTTGCACAGTGAAACATCTGAACAGTCAAGGAGGTAGTCTGTGTTTACTATCGTGAGCGCTACTGACAATATGCTATTTAGGTGAAGAGCTGTTCTCAACTTTCAGCATTCATAAAGAGACTTCACTGTTTGTCCTTGGCATATCATTTCGTCACTCCAAATATTTTTGGATTCTCTTTATGTTCCCTTCTAGAACAAAAATCTGTCTCTAAATAGAGACTGTTCAATGACCTTCAAACTTTGACAAACGATGTTGTTCATTTAATCATAGACATCCCCTTAGAACTTAATAGTTGACTGGCTATATTACAGGAGAGGGGGAGCAATTTCATAATTTCAAACATGTCATAACATACTTTTATCATGTTGAATCGCTACAAGGAATTATTTTCCTATCATAGTTAAATTCTGTCATGCAAACATCAGAATGATATTTTCTAGGTAAATATTTTCTAGTTCAAAAACACAGCATTGTGCAAAGATAATCTTCATATGTTTATGTATATTTACATATTTACATGCATTTGTTATATGTGACATACAACTGTGTCAAATGCATATATATGTTACATTAATTACATTATGCTATTAAGGCAGGCTCAATTGTCGCAATGAGTCCCTCATTAAAGAAGATTAATATCATTTGCTTTTGATCAAGAGAGTTCTCATCATTATTCATGCTCTGACAATCCATTAACCAGGACATGTTCCCTGAATACTCAGCTAGGTGAATTCTTTACAAATAACATTTGTTGTATATTTTTTGTTAGATATTGTCATTTTTTATTACAAAATAATCATTGTTCTTTCTAGAGAACTGGAAGACACAGGTGTGCTTATTGAAGAAAATAAAAATCACTGTATTGTCTATCTAGAAATAACCATGGATAAAATTTTAGTTTATTTCCCTTTTTTGGGGTATGTTTTTCTATGCAAACATAAGGTAAATTAATGATCATTTTCTACCTGGTTGGCCAGTTGGTACTATACTATAACTGTTTTTCTCTTAAGATTAAATATGCTTCAGGAAACACCATTTCAGTGGATTTGTCATAACCTATCAAACTACTACTCTATAAAACCTATGTCTACCAGGATTATTCTTTCCTACTTGATATCATTCAAATTTTTCACACTTAAAATTTATGCTTAAATGGCCTCAGTCTGCATGCTGGATTTTTTAAAGCTAAGTATCTAGAAAGAAGTCCATAATTTAAACTCAATGAAGTAATTTCTGGAAAACTCAAATTCACATTTTAGCAATTTGGAACTTTACTGAAATATTATATTTTTGTTTTAATTAGTACAAATTTCATAGTAAAAATGATATATTTTGCTTACATTTCTTTAATTACTAGTAATATTTATGATAATTTATAATGTTATTGGTCCTGTGTATTTCTTCATCTGTGACTTATTTGCTTGTATCTTTTCTTATTTATTATATAATATATATTATATTTGGGTTTTAGTATATTTTCTGAGTGATATGTGTGTGTGTGTGTGTGTGTGTGTGTATGTGTGTGTGTGTGTGTATACATGAAGATGTCAGCCTTTTGCACTTCAACTAGATAGTCTTTCTGTGGCTTCATTCAGAAGTATGAATATACAATTTTGTGGTCATACCTTAAACAATGAGTAACCATTATCCATTGTCTTTTGACTTTTAACCCTACGGTAAATATGTGAAGAGAGCTAATTTTTATTTCCTTTTCAGTTAACCAAGTGTTTTCCCCCCTGCTTTATAGATGTGTATACATTTTTAAAATTTATTTTGTTATTATTACTTTTTATGTTTATGTATTCTTGAGAAAGAGAGACAGAATTATGTACTCTAAAGACAGAGACAGAGTGTGAGTGGGGGAGGAGCAGAGAAGGTGGGAGACACAGAAATGGAAGCAGGCTCCAGGCTCTGAGCTGTCAGCACAGAGTCTGTTGCGTGGCTCAAACTCTTGAACTGCGAGATCATGACCTGAGCCCAGGTTGGACGCTGAACCGACTGAGCCACCCACGTGCCCCCATACGTTTTTATTTTTAATTTTAGCTGTTTAAATTATGCCAAAACATCCTTAAATATATGTCTTTTCTTTTTGCTTGGAATTTGGTCAAACTTTCATGGAATACGTTCAACTTCCATGAAGGAACATACCAGCTCTGGAGAGTGGCTTCAGTTTACATATTTGGTTATTGCTTCCATCTCAGCTACCCTTATTTCTTCTTCTGGATGATATATCAGCTGTTATGTTGGATCTTTACTCTCTAGCCTGCATGTATAGCATATTCTCTCTATATATAATTTGACTCTTTTCTCCCCTGCAAGTTGAGAGAGCTTCATTAATCAGTTCTCAAGACACTGACTTGATTTTCTATGGTGTCACTTCTGCCCCGAAGTATCACCGATATAGAATTTAGTTCTGCAATGCGCTATTTTTTCTTCGTAATATTTCCTCAGTTCACTGTTTACTGTTCTTCTCATCTTAATGTTTCTGGATTTTATCTTACTAAATATGCTCAAATTTGTTCCCTCCTTGTAGATTTGACTTCTTTTACAGCATCCTTGCATCCTCCAGAGAAGCTGATCACAAACGCATGAACAGCTCAGATATTACACGTTTGGTTCCAGACCACTTCAGCAAAGTGAATACTGAAAACAAGCAAGTCAACTGAATTTTTTTGATTTCCCAGAGTATGTAAAAGTTAAATTCACACTATTCTGTAGTCTATTAAGTGTACAATAGCATTAGCCTAAAAACAAAAGCAATGTACACACCTTAATTAAAAATTACTTTATTACTAAAAAATGCTAACCATCATCTGAGCTTCCAGCGAGGCTTTTGGCCAGGGAAGGGACTTGCCTCCATGTTGATGGCTTCTGGCTGATCCGGATGGTGGCTGCTGAACTTTCTTAAAAAATAAAGTTTGCCGCATCAATTTACTCTTGCTTTCATGAATAATTTCTCTGTAGTATGTGATGCTGTTTGATTGCATTGCACCCATACTAGAATGTCTTTCAAAATTGGAAGCAATCCTCTCAAATCCTGCCACTGCCTTATCAATTAAATTTATGTGATATTCCAAATCCTTTGTTGTCATTTCAAGAAACCACCGTCTTTGTTCATCCATAAAAAACAACTCATCCATTCAAGTTTTGTGAATGAGATTGCAGCCATTCAGTCCCATCTTCAGGCTCCACTTCTAATTCTAGGCCTCTTGCTGTTTCTACCACCTCTGCAGTAACTTTCTGCACTGCAGTCTTGAGCCACTCAAAGTTATCTGGGGGGTTGGAATCAGGAAATCATACTTTCGTAAATCAGTAGTTTATTTCCTGGGAGTTTAGAATACGTAGAGATTTTTGTGTGCTGTATCCAATCCAAAGTCTTCCCTAACAGAATAAACTCTTACTTTATTTGATATTGTATCCTTAAAAAGGGGTGATATTTCCTACATTTCTGATTAGGGCTGCTTCTGAAGCCAGATCCCTAAGGATACATGAGTGGCTGTATTCCTAGCAGCACGCAAATTAATTTTTGAGTGATAAGGATTTCAGTGATGTCTATCACTTTACCAGCAATTTACCTTTGAATTATAAAATATCTTAGTCTAGAGGTTCCTGCGTTGCTCAGTTGGTTAAGCATCTGACTCTTGATATCAGCTCAGGTCGTGATCTCATGACGTGTGAGATCAAGCCCCACATTGGGCTCTACACTGACAGCACAGAGCCTGCTGGGGATTCTCTCTTTCCTTCTCTCTCTCTTCTCCTCCCATGTTTGCTTTCTCTCTCAAAATAAATAAACATTAAAATTTTTTTAAAGAAAGAAAATATCTTAATCTAAATTTTACTTTGCACTGGACTTATCAAGGAGTTCTGTTTAGTTACCTTAAATGTGAACACCAGGAAAGACAGTTTATGTTTGACATATGAATATAATTTCCACATAGATCATAAAAGTTTAAAATCTTTCATCAGTGCAAGAAAAAAGGCTAAATGTTATTAATATAAGAAAATGAATCTTAGCATAGCTTCATCCAAGTTTATCTCCTTTATTGAAATGTGCAAAATTGTTTAAGTCATTTTTCCAGAGATGTTAAAAAAAAGAATTTCAATAGGAAAAGGAAGTCTATATTTATTTTGAATTTGAGCATTTTTCTGAAGTTGAATATTCTTTTTCTTTGGAATACCTCTTAACATGGAAAAGGAGTAGATAACTTTGCTTGCATAGGTTGGAATGTCAACTCCCACTGTTCTGGCCAAGGGACTCTGAATGCCATGGTGTGGTTGAATAATTCAAATAGTGGGTAAAATGTGTGTCCTGCAGGTGGAAAGGACCATCAAGCTGAACATGATGCCTAACTCATTCATAGCACTCAAATTTCCATTTTTTCTTCCAGTGAAATGCATTTGTGAATAGTTCCCATAAATGTCTAAGTGATACAAATCATAATGTAATAAATACAGGATACACAGAAAGCCAGAGATCACAAAGACCTATCATTCAATTAGTTACTGTTTAGCTTTAGGCTCCATTTTTAAACAAAAGACAGACATGCCATGGAGCTGTAAAACATTTTTTGTATTTATTGAGTAACTGCATGGAAAAATCATAGCTACTTGTGATAAGTAATCATCTTTTAAAAAGATATATGCTTAGTGGATATATATGGATGTATATACACATATGCAATGTATACTCACTTCATTTAAGGCTTCTACAATGTAGGAGTTACTGATTTTAATTTTCCAATCCCTGATGTATGTTTTCTCAAGAAACAAAGATGTCCATCTTGTCCCATTACCAGTGCCACCAGCACCACCATTCCCCATCAGTAGTTGGAATGATTACCTTCAGCCATTTTTGGTGGGCTCAGGGATTACATTCTCCCAGATAATTGGTTAGTACTCAGTTAAAGAAATATCCCTCAGCAAAAGTTAGTTTGCAATCACAACAGTTTATCAGAAGTGAATTGTTACAATAACCTATACTGATTATTCATTCATTCAACAATGATGTATTAAGTTCCTACAATATACATCAGGAACTCTAACACACACACACACACACGCACACACACACACACACACACACACACACCCTCTGTGTGTTCCTGATGGTGGTGAGAGTGAGTTTGGGTACATAGCTACTGAGCACACAGAGAAAGCCAAACCCAAATCTGTGGGCCAAGAAGACACCACAAACTTGGGTTTCACCTACACTCTTGAGAAACCAAAAAGGGTTAGGTTGGTGTGTTGTACTTTCCAGAAAAGGCATACAAGCTTAAGAATTCTGCCACAAGAGGGAGCAAGAAGCATGGAGCAGGCATATTCAGAGAAAGTCTAAGGAAGCCTCAGAATGCCTAGCAGGGCTAATAAAAGCTATTTCCTCAGGTCAGTCAGTAAAGACTAGAGGAGATGATTGCCAATCCAAATTCAAGGAACACAAAAATCAAGGAAACATGACACCACCAAAGGATTACAACAGTCTTCCAAGATCTAACCCTAAAGATATGAAGATCTGCAATTTACCTGATAAAGAATTCAAAATAGCTGTTTTAGAGAAGCTCAATGAGCTACAAACACAAAATGATGGGGCACCTGTATGGTTCAGTCAGCTGAGCTCTGACTTCAGCTCAGGTCATGACCTCACAGTTCATGAGTTCAAGCCCCACATCAAGCTCATGGCTGTCAACACAGAACCTGCTTTGGATCCTCTGTCCCCCTCCCTCTTCCTTTCCCCCACTCACGCTGTCTCTCTCACAAATAAATAAAACATTAAAAAAACACACAGAAAGACAAAAAACAAAACAAACACACACAAAAAGACAACTCAACAAAATCAGGAAAACAATAACTGAGCAAAGTGAGAAGTTTACAAAGAGATATAAATCATTAAACACAAACGACACAGAAATTCTGGAGATACAGAAAACAATGAATGAAGTGAAAAATTCAATAGAGAATACCAAGAGCAGAATGGATCAAGTAGAAGAAAGAATATATAAAGTAGAAGACAAGACTTCGAGATTATCCAGTTGAAAGAGAAAAACATCAAAAAATAATAATAATGAATTTTTAAAAAAAGTGAGGGAGCATTTATGAACAATAGAAGACCATCAAAGAAACAATATGCAAATTATTGGAGTTCCAGAAGGAGAAGAGAGGGAGAAAGGGGCAGAGAGCTTATTTAAATAATGATTGAGGTCTTCCCAGATTTGAGGAGAGATTTGGATACAAGTTCAGGAAGCTCTTGGCCCCAAACAAATGTAATTTAAAGTGATCTTCTCTAAGACATATTATAATGAAACTGTCTAAAATCAGAGACAATGAGAAACTTAAAAGCAGGTAGAAACAAAAGCTTGTAACTTATAAGGGATCCTCCATGAGATTATCAGTGGATGTCTTAGCTTAAACCTTACAGGCCAGGAGAAAGTGAGATGATATATTTAAAGTGAAGGGCAGAAAAAAAAAGCCAACCAAGAATATTTTTTTTTCTGATAAAATTTTCTTTCAGAAATGAGAGATTAAAACTTTCCCAGACAACATAAGCTTGAGGTAGTTCATCGCCATTAGACGTGCATTAAGAAATGCTAAAAGGAGTTATTCAACCTGAAATGAAAGAACACTAATTAGCAACATGAAAGCATGTTACTTTCACTGGTAAGTGAAATATGGTAGACAAGACACTGGTAAACTTAAGTATACCATCAAATTCAGAATACTTTAATATTGTAATATGGTGGTGTGTTAACCACTTAACTCTTTAAAGGTTAAAAAACACAATAATTAAAAATAATTGTAATATAAATACAAATATAATAATTTTTTAGTGAATACACAGTATCAAAAGAGGTAAATTGTGACACCAAAAGTATAAAAGGAGAGAAATAAATGATTGTTTATATGCAATCAAAATTAAGTTGTTATCAGTGTAAAATAGACTATCATATCTATGAGATGTTTTATGTAAGCTTCATGGTAACTACAAAACAAAGTACAAACACAAAAGATAAAGAGAAGATAATCAAAGTGTACCACTGCAGATAATCATCAAGGAAAGGCAGCAAGAGAGGAAGAAAGGAATATGGGAAGTATACAACAGCCAGAAAACAATGAAGATGATATTAGTTATGTCCATATGTTATCAATAATTATTTTAAATGTAAATGGGTCAAATTTTCCAATCAAAAGGCATAACATGGCTGAATGGATTAAAATCGAGAGCCAGCTATAAGCTGACTATAAGAGATTCACTTCAGTTTTAAGAACACACATAAGCTGAAAGTGAAGTGATGAAAAAGATATTCAATGCAAATGGAAATAAAAGGTGAGCAGGGACATCTATACTTACATCAGACAAAATAAACTTTAAATTAAAAATGGCAACAAGAGAAACTGTTAATTGAGACAAGGTCATTGTATAATGATAAAGGCATCAGTTCATCAAGTAGATACAACAATACAATAATAGTAGGGAACTTCGTTATTCTACTTTCAACACCGGATAGATCATCTGGACAGATAATCAATAACGAAACTTCTGATTTAAAATATACCTTAGATCCAAAGGACCTAACAGACATATACAGAATACTCTACACAATAGCAGCAATATACATATCGTTCTTAAGAACATACAGAACATTCTCCAGGATAGATCATATGACAGGCTACAAAACACACCTAAGAAAATTTAAAAAGGTTGAAATAATACTAAGTATCTTTTCCAACCATAATGTTATGAAAATAAAAATCAATAACAGGAGAAAAACTGGAAAATTCACAAATGTGTGGAGATTAAACAACATACTCCTGAACTATCAATAGGTCAAAAGAGAAATCAAAAAGGAAATAAAACATATCTATCTATCTATCTATCTATCTATCTACATCTCTCTCTCTCCCTCCCTCCCTCTTTCTTTCTCTCTCTATAAATGTATATATATAACCATATATATAATTGTATATATATACGTATAACCATATATAAAAATGCATATATATAACCATATATATATAACCATATATATACATATATATGTATATATATAAAACCATACACACACACACACAATTCTGATGAAAGAAATTGAAAAAAAAACACAAATAAATGAAAAAATATCTCATGCTTATAAACAGAAATAATTAATGTTAAAATATCCACACACATATCTTGCAACAAAAAAAGGAGATACAACATACCAAAACCTATTGGATGCAGCAAAAACAGTTCTAAGAAGTTTATATAAATGCCTACATTAAGAAAAAAGAAAAATCTCAAATAAACAACCTAACTTTACACCTCAGGGAACTAGAACAATAACAACAAAATAAACCTGAGTCAATACAAGAAAAGAAAAAAACAACAGCAACAACAAAAACCAAGGCATATAGATGAAACAGAGACCAGAAAAGCAACAAAAAATATCAACAGTACTAGGAGCTAGCGTTTTAAGAAATATATAAACAAGATTGACAAACCATTATCTATGAAAAAAAGAGACCCAATAAATAAAATAAGAAATGAAAGAGGGCACATCACACTTGATACCACAGAAACACAAAAAAACATAAGATACTACTGTGAACAATTATATGCCAACAAACTGGGTAACCTAGAATAAGTGGATAAATTCCTAGAAACAACCAATCTGCCAAGACTGAAAAAAGAAAGAAAGAAAGAAAGAAAGAAAGAAAGAAAGAAAGAAAGAAAGAAAGAAAGAAAAGAGAAAGAAAAAGAAAAAGAAAAAAGAAAGTATGAACAGACCAGTAACAAGTAAGGAAACTGAATCAGTAATCAAAACTGTCCCAACACAGAAAAGCCCAGGGCCATATGGTTCCCCTGGTGAATTCTATCAAACACTTAAAGAATTACGGCCTAACCTTCTCAACTCTTCCAAAAATTTAAAGAGACAGGAACACCCCCAAACTCTTTACTAAGGCAGCATTACTCTGATACCAAACCCAGTATGAATTATGTAAGAGAAAGAAAACTATAGGTCAATAACCCCGATACATACGGATGTAAAAATTCTCAATAAAATGCTAGCAAACCAAACTGAACAGCACATTAAAAGAATCATACACCATAATCAAGGGGGATTTATCTTTGGTATGTAAGAATCGTAAATGTAATACACCACAATAATGGAATGAAAAATTCACACCATCATTTCAACAGTTGCAGAGAAAGCATTTGACAAAACAATATTCTTTTATAATATAAACTCTAAACAACATGGATATAGAAGGAATATTCCTCAACATAATAAAGGCCATAAATAAATGATAAGTTCACAGTTAACATCATATTTAATGGTGAAATGCTGAGGACTTTTCCTCTAATATCAGGAACAAGACAAGGATGCCAATTCTCACAAGTTTTATTCAACATAAATACTGGAATTTCTAGTCAGTAATTAGGCAAGAAAATGAAATAAAAGGCATCTAAACTGGAAAAAAAATAAGTAAATCTGTCTCTGTTTACAGATGACATGATCCTATGTATAGAAAATCCTAAGGATTCCACTGAAAAGCTTTCAAACTAAAACAATTTCAGTAAAGTAAGTAGGATACAAAATCCACATACAGAAATTGGCTTTTCTATGCACTAACAATGAATTTTCTGAAAAATAAGTAAGGGAAACAATCCCATTCAGAGTAGCATCAAAAAGAATACAATACTTAGTAATAAATTTAACCCCCAAAATGAAAGATCTGTGGACACTGAGAGCTACAACTTTGATGAAACAAACTGAAGACACAAATAAATGAAAAACCATCCCATGCTTACAAACCGAAATAATTAATGTTAAAATATCCATACTACCCAAAGCCATCAATAAATTCGATGCAATCCCCATCAAAATTCCAATAGTATTTTTCACAAAAACAGAAAACAATCCAATAATCATATGGAACCACAAAAGACACTGAATAGTCAAAATAATCTTGAGAAAGAAACACAAATCTGGAGGAATCATACTGTCCGATTTTAACTATATTACAAAGCTATGGTTATCAGACAGTATAGTACTCACATCAAAATAAACACATACACCAGTGAAATAAATTCTAGAGCCCACAAATAAACACTAGCATTTACAGTCTGATAATCTTTGACAAGGATCCAAGAATGCTCATTGGAGAAAGTACCTTCTCTTCAATAAATAGTGTTGGGAATATTGGATACTCACACGCAGAAGAATGAAATTGGATGCCTATATTATGCCACTCATAAAAATTCACTTGAAATGGATAAAGACTTAAACATAAATCCAGAAACCATAAGACTCAAAAATGGATATACGGGTTGTAAAAGCCCTCTTTACAATAAGGGGTTAATATCCAAAATATATAAGCACCTCATGTAACTCAACAGTAAAAGAAAAAAAAAACACTTTATTTAAAAAATGGACCAAAGAACTGAATAAACATGTTTTTCCAAAGAGAACGTTAAAATGGCCAGTAGGTCCATGAAAAGATGCTTGACATCACTAATCATCTGGAAAATGCAAATCGAAACCTCATGAAATATTGCCTCACAAACGTTAACATGCCTCACATGTTAAAACAGCTATCATCAAACAGACAAATAATAAGTGTTGGCAAGGATGTGGAGAAAACCCTTGGGCACTGTTGGTGGGACTGTAAATTGGTGCAGCCACTACTTAAAATAGTACAGAGTTTCTTCAAAATAGTAAAACAATAGAACTACCATATATGATCCTGCAATCCCACTTCTGGGTATATATTCAAAGCTAATGAAGGCAGGATGACAAGAGATAGCTTCCCTTCCATGTCAATTGCAGCATGTACAATAGCAAAGGTATAAAAACAACCTATGTGTCCATGTATGAATGAATGGACAAAAAGATATGGTGTATATATAAAATGGAATATTATTCTGCTGTGAGGAGAAAGGAAATCCTGCCATTTGTGACAAGTATAGAACTTGAGTGCATTTTGCTAAGTAAAATAAGTTCAGATGAAGAAAGACAAACACAATACGATATCATTTATATGTGGAATCTTAAAAAGCTGAATTCACAAAAACACAGCATAATGGTTGCGAAAGACTGGAGGTTGGGGGAAATGCCTCCAAATGTTGGTCAAAAGATACAGAATACCAGCTATAAGATAAGTAAGTTCTGGGAATCTAATACAGGGCCTGGTGATTCTAGTTAATAATACTGCATGACATCCTTGGAAGTCTCTCAGAAGGTAGATCTCAAATGTCTTCACCACAAAAAAGAAATGGTAATTATGTGAGGTTATAGTGGTGTTAACTAATCCTACTGTGATAATCATTTTGCAATATATGAACGGATGAAGCCATAACATTTTACACCTTAAACTGACACAGGGCTTCATGTCACTTATATCTCAATAAAGCTGGGGGATAAAAAGAAATCGAATAGCCAAGCACCACTAGACTAGAGAGAAACATTAGCAGCTTTACAATTTTCTTTGATAGAACAAATCTTTGGAACCCAACAGGTTTGGGTTCAAATCTAGCATCACCATTGACTACCATTGTGAACTTGGGTCATCCCTGTTTCTTCATCTGTAAAATGGAGATAATAATATCTACTTCACAGGATCCTAGTAAGGATTAAATAGTACAGTAAGTATAAAAACACTTATCTTATTTACTAGCAGCAGGTAGAGGGTATTACTCTAAGTGAAATAAGTGAGACAGAGAAAGACAAATACCATATGATTTCACTTATATGTAAAATCAGAAACAACACAAACCAAAAAGCAGACCCATAAATATAGAGAACAAACCGGTGGTTGACAGAGGGGATTAGGGCTGGAGGGTTGGGCAAAATGGATGAAGGGGAGTGGGAGGTACAGGCTTCTAGTTATGGAATGAACAGTTCATACACAGGAAAGGTTTGGTGTGGAGAATATGATTATATCAACGGTATTATAACAGTGCTGTCTGGTGACAGATGGTAGCTACATGTGTGGTGAGCACAGCATGATATAAAGAGTTGTCCAGTCACTATATTGTACACCTGAAGCTGGTTTAACATTGCATATCAACTATGCTTCAAAGAAAAGGAAAGAAATGCAATTTCCTTTACCCCATACGTGTTGTCTGTTTCCTTGCCTCTTTTAGAATAGACACAGTTAAAGGCCTTGCAGACAGTCCCACAGCACGCCAGTGGTAAATGCAGAAACAAGGTAGGTCACATCTGTCAGTACTGAGGGGGTTTCTCCATGCTACGATGTTAAACCACTAAGAATAAATATATAACATGTATTTCTAACATTCAAATTCATGCAGTAATTTTCCTTAAGGTACGCTACAAAATAAGATAGAGAAAGCAATTAGAGTCAGCTAGCCAGGGAAGCTTCCATCCCTTCTCAAGGTATTTTCATGTGGTAGGAGAATGGTGTAACACTCCTGGCCTTTTTCTTACTTGTTCACTTACTTAATACTCCCAGATGGGAGGAGCAATGATTTACCTGAATGGTGAGTTCAAGAGCAAGAACTCAGCAAGGGTGACTCATCTTCTCCCTCCATTCTCATGATCCAACAGACAACACATTCACTATATTCTTCTAGGTCTACTGCCATAACCCACCTTTATCCCTTTGCAGGGAAGCCCATACTTCTCCAGCACCTGCTGTAACTAGATGGGATACATCTAATTTTGGCATTCACTATTTGAAGACTCATTTTTCTCATATACCTAAGCCACAGTTTCCTAATACAGTCCTTCCAATAATTGAATCAATAGTTGTTTGTTTTTTTAATTTTGAGGTTCATTTATTTTTTTCAATGGGATCAGAATCTACATGGGGACAAGGTGATGCTTTTAATTAGGTCCCTTCAATCCACACCAATGCTGACCAGAGACAAGATCTTTTCCATCCAAATTTAAGAACAAATGACTAAAGCCATGAAAGGAGATTGTTCGTTATTACTTCTAAACAGTATATCAAGAAATGAGCCATGGATTGTGATCAGCCTGTGGATACACTCTGTTCAGAGGTAGGACAAGAGTTGATATTCTTTCAAATTGAGGAGAACTTGTAGTCCACAGATACCCTGCAGTAAAATCGTATCTGGACGCCTGGTACAGACCTCGATTTACAACCCAAATTAAGGTAAATTTTTTCATTGATTTTTGTTTTTGTCAAATGCTAGGAAAGAAGGAAATTCTATTAGAGCACAAACCCACCGTTTCACCAAAGAAAATACAGTGGAGTCCTCGCAGAAGCACTGGGTAGCACCCACCACCTGATTATGTAAATCGTTTTGTAGAAGCTAATACAAATATTTAATTGCAGAGGATTCTACCTCAAAAACTTTAACTAATTAACAAATAGGATTAAGATCAACCCTGACAATTTCAATATTGGGTTTTGTATCTCTGCATTCAGCATTAGGATTAAAAAAAAAAAAAAAGGAGCCAAGTCGTCATAGCCAACAAAGCAGACGCTCACAAATATTTTACAGCCATGTAAAAGACCAACCGCTAGTATTTCTTTTACTGACAAGTTGAAAAATCTCCATCATGAGGAAAATAATACTCCATGTTTGTGACAGATGTTCTTCTGTTGGAAATGTCTTTCACAAGAGCATGTGACACAAAGATTCATTTTAGGAAATGACACAGAGCAAGGTTTTCATTACATGGCATCAGTCATCCAAGAGTAATGAACTGTGTTAAAACCAACATTGGGCTGCCATTCTTTGGAATTACAGTTATTTAAAGAACATTTCATAACAGTGGTGTAGGGTATCTTGTCATATCTTTATATCCACCAGCACAACAGAACCACACGATGTGACGAAGTATTGGAAGGAAATATGTACAGACTCAATTAGAATTTGGTTCTCATGGAAAATAACTTCTGAGAAATGCACCATTATTATAGATTGAAACCAGAGACTCCCACAAAACAAATAAAGGAGGAAGTAATGGTGATATATCCGACTCTCCCATTATTAAGAAATGTGGGATAGAGACAACAAAGCCCAAACATGCCAGCTCGCTGAAAAGTCTGCTTTATTTTGAATTACTATAGAAAATTTTTTCATAAAAATCTCTTGTTATGAGATTATACTATAATTTGCTCTCTTCCTTTCTTTTTGATCTCTCTTCAGATACCACCTCATCAGAGAGATTTTCCCTGACCACTCTACTCAAAATGCGTCTCGACCCAACCTTCAACCACCATCCTCATCTCCTATATATTTAGTATCCTTAACCTCTTTTGATGGTCATAGAACCACTTCTTTCTAATCTATTGTAGCTCTTTGTTTATTTTCTGCCTTCTACCAGAAGAATGTGATCTTCATAAAATGTTGGTTCAATGCTATACCTTTAGTATGTAGAACAGCCTTGGTACATAGTAGGTGTTCAACATAAATGCACTGAAAAACTAAGAGAATTAAAGACATTTCTACCTAAATTATAGGCTATATCCCTTATCACCCCGAGAAACGTTTTGGGATATGGACAAATGATAGTATATAGGCTTCTCTGATCCCCTGATTTGGTTGAAAAAACAAACAAAACAAAAATGCCTGGACATTATTCTTGGGATACTAGCATCCCCAGACAGCACTTGCCCATCATTATGTAATGTATTGATCGACTTTCCCACACGGTCTCAGGAAGCAACATCAACCCTATTGGCTACTGAACTTGCCTTTAAACAATTACTCTCTCCTTCCCACATAAGAAGTTTTGAGAAGCTTCCTTGTTTGGCTGAATTATGTGTAGGCCTGACCCCACTGTAGGGACCCATGGACATCAAATAACCTGCTTACTCTCATATACCTAGAGATGGTAAAAGCAGAGGCTCTTAACAGGGCCTTTGATGACAGGAGTCTGGCATGTGCCTGTGCTTTCATAAGAGTAGCTTTGGTTGATAACAAGCCACATCATGAGGCTAGCAGTCAAACTTAAAATTTTTTTTTCTAGAATATTCTATAAAGTAGGCCTTCTTCCATTAACTAAAATTCTCCTATTAGAATATAACTGTTAGGGTTATGTAATAACCACAGGGGTATTGTATTTTCAACTAATTTTATGCATATACATATTTGAATTTACAGAATCATTTTCCTATATTGATTTTTTAATTTTTATCTCTCTTGATGTCAGATGAATAAAATTTTGTTAATTTTAATTTTTTTCCTTAAAGAGAACTACTATTAAGGTCATTGATTTATAGGAGAGAATTCCTTTCCTCTGGTCCCAATCTAGTTCTCTGCCATAGTTGACATGGGATTTAAATACTATCCCTGATATGCTTAACATCCTCTTGGACACTTGGTCTCTTTTGTGATCACTTAGCTTTGATTTATTCTACATATCCCACACTGATGGGAATCACCTTTGGTAATTGGAATGGCAGTGCTAAGAGCAGACCTGATAAAACCTTTTTTTAAGGGGCCTGAGGAAGGGGCGACTCCTTCTCTGTGGGGTATTCATTTAGAAAGACATGTGCTCTGTTTACTTGAGTTTGAAATTGATAGATAGAAAATAAGAAAGAGGCCTGCTAAACTTGAGATAACTCAAGGTTTGGCTGGTAATAATTGTTGACTGTTCAATATGTAGAGCCATTCCAGGATCTCCAAATTTATGTCCAGGAAAACTCAGTTTCTAGAGCCGTATAGCCCTCTAGTGAGGCCTCAGTGACACCAGGAGGAATAATGGACAAGAAAGATCTCTCTAGAAGGCAGACAGGGATTATAAGACTGGCTAACCAGTGAACTTACTGCACTGCAAAGCTAGAATTCTATTCCTGCCCCCAGTAATCAGCAATTGCAGCTGGTTACCCATTCTCTCTGTTCCCAAACAGTGGTCTTCCTTTAGTTTCATGTATCCTATTTTTTCTCTATTGTTGTATGCTGTGGAAGATGGGATAGATAACCTGTCTTTTAAGCTTATGAGTGCTAAGCCAGGAGAGGCAGCCCGTGTCTGAGCCTGTTGGGGATGACGGCATCACCAGATGTGATTAGAGGATGAGGCTTTGAGGTATGCTCCTTTGAGGAAGGAATGAACGCATGCTACCCAAAATGTATAAATGGGAAGAATGGTGTAATGGATGTTGGACAGCCAAAAAGATGAACTATTCTTAATTTTCTCTACTAGAGGCAACAAAGCTAAATTATTCATAATCCTAGGCTCTTTTGCAGCTAAGGAGAAACCATATGACTCAGTGTGGGCCATTATGATGTAAACACAAGTTCCTAAGTTAGGATTCTGGGAAAGCTTTTAAAAGGACCAAATCAGTCAGAATGATCCATCAGCTTCAGATTCTTTTGTTTTTCCTGGTTAAGATGGATAGCATATCTGGGCTTTAGAAACAACATATGCAGGGGTGCCTGGGTAGCTCAATTGCTTAAGCATCTAATTTCAGCTCAGGTCATGATCTCATGGGTTCATGGGTTCAAGCCCTGCATTGGGCTCCATTCGGGCAATGTGGAGCCTGCTTGGGATTTCTCTCTCTCTCTCTCTCTCTCTCTCTCTCTCTCTCTCTGTCTCAAAAATAAACATCCTTGATCCTTGAGGGCACCCCAATGCATTTGCTCTTCATTGCCTATCTATGGCCTTCTTATTAATAAGAAAATAAACACCTACAAGGTTAAGCTATTCTTAGATGTTTTTGTTTCTCAGCTCTTTTTACGCTTACAGAGACACATTCCTTAGCCTATGATTTTCTTCTAAATACACTGAAGTTGGCAAGAACAGTAACAGCCAATATCCTTAATCTAGGGCAATCCAGTAGCAATCTCAGGAGAAGGACTAAATATTAAAAATCCAGAATAAGAAAGAAGTTTTATTCAACTTGATTCTCCAACACCTAGCACAGTGCCTGATACTTAGCAGGTAATAAAAATGTTTGCTGATGTTATTTATTTTATTTCTCAAAAAACTGTTTTATAATGACATACCACTTAAAGCAAACATTAGAATTCATGGAAGGTTCAGTAACAAATTTGAATTTAATGAATAACAACATTCATTGAATAATTAACATTTATTGAATTCTTAGTGTAATCTAAGCACTATGCTAAATTCTTTGTGTATTTTTTTAATTAATTCTGACAGGCATCCTTAGTTCAATAATGTTAAGTATTATTATTATAGAGTTTCAGAGATATTTAAATTATTTAGCCAAGGCCACACATTCAGGTGGTATCAGCGCCAAAATTCAAGGCCAAGTTTATCTCTCTCCAAACCTACACTCAACCACTATGTATTACTAGAATATTCTAAATCTGCTCTCTTCAAAGGAACATTTTCTTTGATCCCTAAAAATTCTTTTTGACAGAACAGCAAGTATACAGAAAATGTTAGTTTGTGTTAATGGCTATACATTATTAATCAATTACCACTTACTGGATGATTTATTGTTTGATTCTTAGTTGACAAATCAGTTGAATTTTTCATATGCACACACTGGAATAAGTTAGCTAGAGCGATTCCCTTAGACAGCTTTGTGAACACTCCAGGTTGCTACTGGGAACCTAGATTATTTGTAGCCTTTTTGCTTTAAAATCCTAGAGTCTTTAAAATGTAGCACCACAACCTGCATGGTAGGATATTGATAGGAACAAGGATGCAGGAGGCGATTCAGTAGATACTTAAATGGCAAAAAATATAGTGCAAGTTTCACACACCCTGCGGACTGCAGGTTTATATGATAATAAATTATAGTTATCACCAGGACAAAGGGAAAAAAAAAAAAGGCCATGAAATCCAATAGCTCAGTGAGAAATCTTCTAATACAGGTGGTCAAGCTTGTTCCATTTCATTGTCAAAGGGAGGCTATTTATTTGCTTCTGGGTAGTTAAATTACAGAGCCATTTACTGCTGAAAGTTTTCTAGTACGCAGATGTGGATCTAAGGCTCTGGGCTTTAGATTCAAAGTCTGAGAGAAAAATAGAGGAATAAGAATTTACTCCACAGACAGCATAATTGACAAGGGAGAAATCTTTCAGCAACTCCAGAAATAAAATAAGTGTTTTTAAACATTCTGATTGGAATCTCCTTACATTGAACATTGTACAGTGAACATCGGGGACAGGCTGAGGGTAAAAATGCTGGCTATAATGAATAACTTTTTAGAAGCTCTTTAAAATATATTCCCTTTGATAGCCTCCTATTTAGGTAAGAGGTCAGTGATTGGTGTACGTGTGTGTGTAAGAGAGAGTGAGATAGAGACAGAGATTCCTTGTGTACCAGAATGCTCAGAAACAAAGGGAAAATAGCCATGATGGCTCTTCAGTAGTTATAAAATCAATGCCAACTTTCTTTGCCTGTTGTGCAAGAGGATAGGGATTTTTATCCAACAAGTAACACTACACATACATTTATATATATTTTTCCCAGAACATTTCCAAAACTTGTTAGTCCATCAACAAAATAAATCAAAGATACTCCAATAACATTTTCTTCATAAGCATTTTTATAATGATTTTCTTGTCAGTTGCCTTTCAGTCTATCTGCCTGTCTCCAGCAACTATATTTTACCACTTGTTTCCTGGGTATTAGATTCCTTGCTTAAGTTGCCAGGTAACTTAACTCTTTGCCAAGTACCCCTTAAACCAAGACATGTATATATTTCCCTTATTAATTACAAATATTGATTTCATCCATCTTAGTTCATGAGCAAATTGGAAGCTCCAGGCACACTCTTGATGAGGAATACATTACACAGCAGAAAGAATTCAAATTCCAATTTATATAGCCTTGAAAAACAACTAATGTGTTGTAAGAGGGCTATGAGTCCACCAACATAATCTATGTGGAAAGTGACCTACAACCAAAGATTAACAGATATGAGTGGTATCAGCTTACTAAAAGATATCTGAAGACTAAGAAAACCATATACCCTACCTCTGGTTATCTCAGGTTGAAACTGAAAAATATTATAAGGGGATTTTAGCAGTCATAACAAGATCATAGGAGCGAAAATTTGATGACTTGGTCTTATGGGGATGGTTAATGGTAACTACATGAATTGGCCCCATACATGAATGTGGCCCAAATGCATTAGGTCTGAATTTCATGACCTGTTGGTTTTTTTAGCTGACTTTTGAAAATCCAGAGACAAATTAATTCAATAGCAGCAATCAAAAAATTATTTAAAAATTTTAGGTGCATGTGAATAAATCCAAAATGACCATTAATTGGAAGCAAATACATAACAAGCATCTATATGCTATAAATAATTTTCTTAAACTTTTTATTTGAAAATAATCATAGATTTACATCAAAGTGTAAAGATATTATATGGAGATCCCATTCACTCTTTACCCAGTTCCCTCCAAGTTTATCTTACATAATTACAGCAAAATATCAAAACCAGAAAACTGACATCGATATGCGTGTATAGTTCTATGACATTTTAACATACATGTATAATATTCTTGTAATCGCCACTGCAATTAGAATTCAAAACTACTTAAAATGATCGTATTTATTTTCTTGAGTATAAACATGCATTATGATTCCAGAGAGAAAGCTCCAGACTACTGTTTTACAAAACAACGAATGTGTATTGAAATTTATTAATATCTAGGAAATTATTATCTAGTAAAGCTATACATAAAGGTCAAAGTGAAATTCTAACAATACAGACAATGTATGCTTTTTTAAAAAATGTTTATTTTTGAGAGAAAGACAGAATGCAAGCAGGGGAGGGCAGAGAGAGAGAGGGAGACACAATCTGAAGCAGGCTCCAGGCTCTGAGCTGTGAGCACATAGCCCCATGCGGGGCTCAAACTCAGGAACCGTGAGATCATGACCAGAGCCAATTGGAGGCTCAACCAACTGAGCCGCCTAGGCACCCCCCAGACAATGTATGCTTTAACTGAACTCATTTCCTTGCATAGACCAGATAATCTCATGATGCAGCCATCAGCTGTCCCCAACATAACAGTAAATAATTTTTAGCACAGTTTACCAATGACAACTTGCTGAGAATTATACTACTCCTAAACTCTTCACTGATGAAAGCCCTAGACACACACACACACACACACACACACACACACACACACACACACGCTTCCTTTTTCAGGCAAAACAGAGCACTTTACAAATGCCCTTAACGTGCTAATGAGGTCACCATAACAAAAGAGCATATTAATAAGTATACACAAAGAAACAATGAAATAAACCAGCCAGGATTTTCCAAACCAAACCTATTATAAGGCGCCTTGCCTTCCCTAACAACTAAATGTAATTCAAATCATTGCAAACTCCAGTTCTGATTCAGCTCACAGCCGTGGAGAAATAGACGATCACAAAAGAAAACAAAATCTAAACGCCAATCTTACCTTGGCCATCTGTGCCTGCACGCCATTTGCCTTGAGAGACGCTACTGCTTTCTGTGCGGCTGCAGGACTGTCAAAATCCACAAAACCGTACCCTGTGAAAGTACAATACCCCTTGTTAGTGCTGCATCTCTATCATACAGGGGGACAGTGTGTTTGTGGCCACACTTTCATTCGTAACTTCTGGAATAACCAGAAAGGCTCTCAAGCCATTGGCCTTCATATGTCAGGACAGATACCACGATACCATTAAATGTAAAATTGTAAGTCTCTTATTTTCTGGAGATTGGGTATGCAGTCAGCCATCTGATTGGGGCTAATCGGACGAGTAAGGTAATACATTATTTAACCATGACCCTCTTCAATGAATTTGCGGCAAGGATGAGGAGCACAAAATGCTGAAAACGATGAAAAGTCTATGTCTGAAGTCAATTTTCAAAACCTCAAAAAAGCTCATGTTAATAAAAAGCCTCGATAGATCAGTTTATTCAAGTGATTACTCACAACCTCTACAGTGCCTGGCACCCAGTAGACATTTAATATAATAAATGTATGTTGACTGTGTGAATGAATGAAGGTTGTGAATGCGAGTTAGGGTCTCAACCCAGTTCCAGCTGATACGTAAGCCCATGCTAACTCACCACAGAACCTTGTCTCACTTGATGACAACATCTTTTTATTTAAGTTTATTTATTTATTTTGAGAAAGAGAGAGAACAAGCAAGTGGGGGAGGGACAGAGAGAGAAAGGGAGAGAGAGAATCCCAAGCAGGCTCCACACTGTCAGCACAGAGTCTGATGTGGGGCTTGAACACACAAACTGCAAGATCATGACCTGAGCCCAAATTAAGAGTCAGACACTTAACTGACTGAGCCACCCAGGTGCCCCTCGATGACATCTTAACTAAGACTTTTTCACTCTTAAGTGATGTGTGATTGAATAATTAAATACTCAAGCTTCTTTTTTTAAAATATTTTTTAATGTTTATTCATTTTTTGAGAGAGAGACAGAGCATGATTGGGGGAGGGCAGAGAGAGAGGGAGACACAGAATCAGAAGCAGGCTCCAGGGCTCTGAGCTGTCAGCACAGAACCCAATGTGGGGCTCGAACTCATGAACCAGGAGATCATGACCTGGCCGAAGTTGGACGCTTAACCGACTGAGCCACCCAGGAGCCCATCAAGCTTCTTTAAAAATAATTTAAGGGGCGCCTGGGTGGCGCAGTCGGTTAAGCGTCCGACTTCAGCCAGGTCACGATCTCGCGGTCCGTGAGTTCGAGCCCCGCGTCAGGCTCTGGGCTGATGGCTCAGAGCCTGGAGCCTGTTTCCGATTCTGCGTCTCCCTCTCTCTCTGCCCCTCCCCCGTTCATGCTCTGTCTCTCTCTGTCCCAAAAATAAATAAACGTGGAAAAAAAAAAAAAAGAAAATTAAAAAAAAATAATAATAATTTAAACAGTGACCGGTGTCACATATTTGTTACTGAAGTATAATCTGAAAAAGGCACAGGAGTTCCCTCTACTGTTCTCTGCCCTTGTGCCTGTGTAAGTGCATATACAGAGTGAGGCCAGGGGAATAGCTAGAATCAATGAAACAGAATCAATGGAAAGGCGATTCTGTAGGACCATAAACTAGCTGATATTAGTCTGGGGCTTTAGCCTAACTGTAATGTCAGCTGCCCTAAGAACATCTCAAAATTAGAAAGCTCAAGCATGAGTATGAGGGCAGCTTTACCTGGCATGTCTAACAAGCCCATCATATGTATCCTCTTCTTATCTGTCAGTCACGGATTTGCTCTGCACTCTCATGCTTGTTCCCCAGAAGTCTGGAGGTGAGCAAGCCTAGTAACCATGCTCTGGGACCCACCCCGCCTTCGCCAAAGAAGAGCGCAAGGGAATTCAATTACTAAGTTGTTTCTTTTAATTAACTTTTTAATTTTCTCCCCTCGAATCCCTGCTTCTTTTTCTCCCTCCCAGCATGGTATCCTAAAATGAACTTGTTACACAGCAGTGTACCATAAAATGCTCTTGAAAAGCTGGGCAGAGAAGCTGCGAAGTTTGTGTTTCTAATCCAAAGGGAAGCCCGCTCTGTAAGTACTGCTAATTCTTCTCTTCCCACAAAATTCAAACTATGTGAGTAATAGGAGTCTTGCCACCCACTAAGATGAGTCAGATAGGGGAAAATAAAAGCAGAAAGAGAAAGGGGGAGAAAAGAACAAAATAGGTCAAGAAGTAGGGTCAGGGGAGCAGAAGGTAAAACTAAAGTGTAGATATTATCTCTTATGTATCAATGTGTCGTGCTGGGTGGTTGACATGTTGATAACTGGTGAAATGATAACTTCATGTATCACTGGCCTCGTGCCTATTCATGATACATGAAGAAACAGAGGCTCAAGCCAAACGGCACAAATACCCACTAATTTCAAGCTGCCTCATTGCCAGGTCCAGGATTTAAAGTGAAGTCGTCATAAGCCCTTCCCAAATGCACCACACAATGAACTACTTTATAACCCCACTTTGCACATTCTTTAGAGTAGCCCCTGAAGCCTACCAGGAAGAGGACACAATTCTTGAAAATTCCTTGATTTTGAAGTTAGGACACAGAACAAAGCAGTTCCACAAGTGGATTCAATGCAGTTCCTTTAGTCCGTACATTTATTAATGGTTGAATTTCCAGTAGAATGGGCTAAGTGAAATTTGACAAGGCACCCCCTTCCACTACATGCTTGGGTCAGTTGTCCTTATCGATTCACATGCTCATTCTTTCATTCAATAATGAAATTCTGGGGTGCCTGGGTGGCTCAGTGGGTTGGGCATCTGACTCTTGATGTCAGCTCAGGTCATAATCTCACGGTTCATGGGGTCAAGCCCCACACTGGGCTCTGTGCTAACAGTATAGAGTCTGCTTGGGATTCTTTCTCTCTTTTCTCTCTCTGCCCCTCCCCTGCTCATAGGCGCTCTCTCTCTCTCTCTCTCTCTCTCTCTCTCTCTCTCTCTATTTATCTATGTCAAAATAAAGTTAAAAATTTTAATTAAAAAATGAAATTCTATTTCAGGCACTTTGCCAGGCACATGAACACAGCAGTTAAAAAGAATGGCCCTACTTCTCGCCCTTGTGCATTTTTAGAGTTGAGAGATGAACAGGAAACAAATAGCCACACAAATGAATCTACAATTACCAAACGGCAGAACTGTCTTGAAAGAAATGAAAGCATATAATACAGAATCTGACTACTGAGTGTTCATTATCGAAAGTCTTAGGGAAGCAGTGGCACAAAATGATTTGCATTTCTTAAAATATCCTGGCTGAAGACTGAGTTGTTGTGGGGAAGGTGGACAGCAAGAGTGTCATCGGGAGAAGAGTTAGGGGCTATTACAGCAACCCAGACGAATGGCGGCTGGTGATAAAATGGAGGGGATGAAATGGATGGTTTGAATTATATTTTGGAGGCAGAATTAGCAGGACTTGATGATAGCTTGGCCGGGTTGGAAGTAGGGGAGATATAGACGACAAGGATTACTACTGATTTTTTTGGCATAAGCCACTGGGTGGGTGGAGGTGTGATTTACTAAAGTGGGGAGCCCGGAAGAGCATCCAACAGGGGAGAGGGAAAATTAAAATATCAGTTGAGTCAGAAATGTCTGTGAGACATCTAAGTAAAAATGTCAGAGAGCAGTTGGATATATTAGGCTAGTGCTCAGAAAAGAGGATAGGATTGGGGATATAAATTGGGAGGTCAAGAGCATAAAGATGTGATTTATAGAGACGGAAAGAGACAAAAACGCCTAGCGTAAGTAGAAACCAAGGACCCAAGTTTGGAGCTTGAACAACTTCGGCATTTAGGTGTCAGGTGGGAACAAGAGATTGCAAAGGAGAATCAGAGAGGGAGAAGGGAATGAAAAGGGAAGAGGATGTCTCAAGGACAAGGGAAGAAGCTGTTCCAAGGAGAGAGAAATCAGCTGTCATGTGTCACTGACGGTGTAAGCGAGATGAGGGCTTGCAAATGTCCAGTGTGCTTAGGAACGTGGGAGTCATGATCACGATTTGCTTCAGGCAAGTGGTAGGGACTGAAGCCTGTTGGGTAGTTAAAGAGTAACAGCAAAGAGGGAGAGGGGGAGAGATTGTTTGCAGGTCTCCTTGTTATCTTGCTAGGAAGGAGAATTAAGAGATGGTCAGCGAGAGGGTGATACAATGTCAAACGAGCTGTTTTGGTTTAAGATAGGAGATACCAAGGCTTTTAACCTTCGCTGCACACTAGAATCACCTTGAGAGATGAAAAAAAAATACTAGTGTCCATTTCTCACCCCCAGGAAAGTAAATCAATATTTTGGTAATATGGCCCAGGTGTTTATACACACACACACTCACACACACACACACACACACACACACACACACACACACAATGGTGCATGTGTGTACATGTATATGTGTGTTCCTCAGCTGATTTTAGTGGGAAGCCAGGGAACTACAGAGTATTCATTCAAGGCATTCAACAAATACTTATTTGTTGCACCCACTATGGGACTGTTCTTGGCAATTTCAGATCGGGATAGGAATGATCAAACAGAAAGCAAAAGATCAAAACTTCCGGAGGGCAAGAGGATAATTTATAGAATAATGTTGCTGGAAAGTGATGGAGTGAGAGAATCTAGAACATATGTGAAGTGCTGCCTTTACTAAAAGAGGGATCTTTTGGGCACCTGGGTGGCTCAGGTCCAACTCTTGGTTTTGGCTCAGGTCATGGTCTCATGGTTTGTGAGTTCGAGCCCCATGATGGGCTCTGTACTGCCAGTGCAGAGCCTGCTGGAGATCCTCTGTCTCTGTCTCTTTGCTCCTCCTCTGCTCACTCTCTCTCTCTCAAAAGAAATCAATAAACTAAATAAAAGAGGGATCCTTCCCTTTACTCATTGCAACTTGAAGGAAGAAATAAAAAAGATCACTCTTGGTTAATCGTTGTTACCTATTATATGTAGCCAGTCGTTGGGACTGTACTTAACACATAGTGTGTGCTTCATAAATATTTGTTTAAGTGAATTAAAAGCATGTGTAAAAGATGCTAATACTTCACGGACTACAGTGGGAATTAACCGATTAAAATGTCTACTGATACATTTTGACTATAAAGGACAATATAATGCCAAGTGGTCCCAGTCTGGCTCGGCCATGCTCCCACCCAGCCAGGCAGCCGTGGTCTTCAGGACTCTGCACCTCGGTTCCAGCGTGGCTTCTCCTCTAGCTTCCTCCCCTTCCTTCCACCCCAACACATTACACACGATATGACAAAATCACAATGCTGATCTCCGGGGCTCAGCTCCAATCTAAACAGGAGAAATCTCTGTGAGGGTATGAGACACCTGAGCTTTCTCTGAATCAGGGAGGGAATGAGTGAACTTTTAGAAGAATGTGTTTGTAGAGCCATCTTGCCCACAAGGAGACACAGTGATGTCTTTGTAAAAAAACACCTCCTCTACAGAAGAGTCCACGACAATAGGGGTGCCCAGATCCCGTGACACAAAGTTATAAAGAAAGAATAAGCCACCAGATAGGAAATACTTCACTGAGCTATGTGTTTTCCACACATACCTACTCAATTTAACTAATTAAAATGAAAAGTTCAGAGGTAAAAATGTCTCAAGCAATCCCGGAAAACACTCTGACTGTAGAAATACGCATCGCATTCCTGACGGCTCATACTCCGGGCGACCAGAAGAACAAAATAAAACGCAAGGTTGCTCCTAGAGAATCATGACGCATGTCCTACAAAAGAAAGCAACTTCAATTGGGTTTCAGTTTGCTTTCCTTACTGACAAGTCATCAAGCCTGGGACCCCTGCACCTATATGTGGAGAGGGGCAGCAGCTCCAGCTAATAGCGCTTTGCGGTAACTGCTAACATCCTCGAGGAAACACTGGTGAATGGTCACCATCGGAAACTCCAGCCCAAGTGGCTGCAAGTGCACCAGTCTCACTCCCTCAATTACATAATTAAGCTTGGCAACAGGTTCAAATGAATTAAAGCCAAATGTGGCTGTTTTCTCCACACACCCCTGTCCTTGTTTTTCTTCCTTGGGGGGGGGGGGGGGGAGAAGGCCAGCAGTTCTGCAATTAGCGGGAAGCAGAGTGAGAAAGAACCAGCTCCGTACTAATTAGGTCACTCGCCAAACGCACTCATTCCATTGGCAGATAGAATCAATGCTTTCCTGAAATGCTTTAAACTTGGTGTGTTAATTTAAAAGTTTTACTATTTTTATCGGTCTGCAAGCCCGGTGGCATAAGAGAAAAAAAAGAAAAAAAATGTTTATGTACACTCTTAGAAATTGTAACTGAGTTCTATGAACAACGGATTGGCCCAGAGGGCTCTGGTTTCATTTCCTTCCGTGCCTTTGTAGGCCACTTCTCTGTGACCTTTGCCATTCAACCAGACCGCTGTGTGGCAACCCATCTGAACGGTGTTAAAAGTCTCTTGACCATCTTCAACAGCCTATTTGTACTCCTCCGGTGCTGCCAGCTCTTTGAAGTTTCTACTGCAACTGCTTACCTATCTATCAACACCGGGGTTGTACTTTCTAGGGTAGGGGGAGGGCAATGTTCAAACCAGAACTCCTGGTTCAGACCCATGGTGGCATCTCGCCAGCTGAGGGAGATTTGTTCTCAGAGTGAACCCTACGCCACATTTCACAACATTTGCATTGCTCTTCCTCTTCAGAATGGCTGTCATGAAAGCCCACTTGAAACACAGATGGCTTGATGTAACACCCAACTTCTTTCAGAGATGATCCAGCTGTGAGTCAAATGCGATTTGTAAGCGGAGTAAAAATCTAGGAACGTGTCTAGGCATTACACGTTCAAGTGAAGTCCTACTCAAATTTGACAGTGAAAATGTTTAAGAGTTGCCCTCCCATAAATTCCCCCTCCTTCTGTTTAGACTTAACAATAATCTGCAGCTGTCGTGTCTGAGCTCAGAGCAGAAAAGCTGAGCCTCAGGTAGGGAAGGTGAGCAGCAGGAAGGGAGGAATGCTTTGCAGGCTTCCTACAGGTCCCGTGGAGTCTAGGCTACCTCCTTGCCTCTGCATTTCTGCTAATTGCTCCTGCATCTCTAAAATGTTGAGTGATGGCTGAATGCCTTTCCTTTTATTGTGCTTCCTAAGCCACTGCATTATGTGATCAGAGAAGGGTAGCAGGGTAGCAGTGATGAATTCTTGACGACTTGTATACTTATAATACCAAACTAACCAGAGACCCCGGTCATTACTTCAGTATCTTCTTTGCAGCAATTGTATAATGAGGCAAGGGTTCTATGGAGGAACCATAATAGCCATTTGGCCAAACTCAGATGTGTGAAAACAAAGGCAAAAGAAAAGTCCTGCTAGAATGCAAAAGCCAGCAACAAGAATGCTTATTTTGAGGGAAAGAAAATCTAAGTCATCAAAATCTGAAATCACCTATGCTTTGAAACATCTTCAGAAAGTAATTTGGAATAATTTTTACACAGAAAAAAAAGCACGATGTGTACTTCCTCTGCAAAGGGCTGTGGCCCTCAGATATTTAGCAAATAGAGGTAAATAAGAAGGGAAATGGTGTCCTTTATACAGTAAACAGATTGCTTCACTACATTCCCCTGATGTTTGAGCTTAATTACCTAAACATTCTGATATTCCAGTGCCAGAAACACCAAAATGAGACATCAGTGTTTGGAGCAGGATTTACCGTTATGAGGAACATTTTTGAATCATGATGTGACTTTCCTGTTACTTAATTTACTAAACGTCTACTATGTGCAAGAGAGATAGCTCGCTAGATGCTGCAGAGAAAACAAAGATACTCTAATGAGGTCCCTCCCCTCAGGCAGTTCAACGGTCTAGTCGGGTAGATAAGGAAATTTATCATAGAGAGTCTTCTTACACACAGAGGGTTATGTTAGGTGAGCATATGAAAAATGCCATGTTTTCCTTCAATATAGTATATGTGGTTTTGCATCTACAATTCTGCTCTTGGAGCTCAATGCCTGATTCAACACGCCCAAAGTCCTTCAATGAGTTGCATGATGGTAAAATTACCCACATTCTAAATTTATCTATGTATGTATTATCCTACCTCTCTGTTGGGCATTTTTGTGCACAGCAGAAATGAATTAAGTTAAATACAAATGAATTATGGAGAGGGATTGGCACCACATAAAAAGTGAAAGAAAAATGCTAGTATTCGAACATGGCAAATGTTTCTTCCAGGTGGGGGCAAGCTCAGTACATTTTGTGCACAAATGACAAAGGGAGCACCGGGAAAAGAAATTAGGTCCCACATGGCCTTTCCCAGCAGAATAGAACAATTATGAAGACTGACAAATTTAGGGAGCAAAGTACTTAGTAGTATGCCACTTAAAAATGGGACACTTTCTCATCCCATTTATGTTGCACAAAAAGTCTTATTAAACCAAACACAAATTCAAATCCCAAAACTCACTTCCCGACTCACCCCATTCAATTGATTTTTAAACAAGAGAAATTGCTTCTTTATACTGAATAAAGTCAAAATTAAGATCAGGATCATCATTTATGGGCTTAAAGAGATCGCTATGCTTTATTAAGATTAAAGAAACTCACTGATTTGCCAAGGTCTTCGACTAGACCAACCATTATTTTATTATAATATTGCAGAGATTAAGGAAGCATTCTGCTTGGCTGCAAATGGGCAGATTAACCTCTGTGAATCATCTTGCAAAGTCTTCCTTTGCTAAGAGGCAGTGTTCAAGGATACACAGAAAATACACATCTTGTCTGAACCATTGGTCCCTATGTGTCTCTGCGGTCAACAACAGCGGGAGGTACAAATGTGTATTGCAATGTAGCTGCGGGAGCCAGCCAGGGTACTGGTAAAATAATTCCACTGAGTTTGTAACTATGATGGAAGCAAGCTGTAACTGAACACTCTAATTATAGCTCTACAATCCCAGTGCACAGTAGGATAGGCAAAACTAACTATGATTTCATTCCTGAGTGCCCATCCTGCCCTCCCTCTCCTTACTCTGGTCCTGTAGACATGTGGAACTATAGACTATTCCTCCATCAGAAGAGCAGAGATGATTGTTGGAGAATCCATGGGAGAACAATCCCAGGCCCCCAACCCGCAACCCCGAGGTGTTTCAATGCACACTTTCAATGGCTCCAGCTAATGGCCTAAGAAGCATGTGGGTAGTCTTTTACATCCTTCTACAACAGAGACATCACGTGACCCACAGCCATTCATCTTCAGAGGACAGATATTGTAGCACAACCATCCAGAAAGATGTATTAGGTAGCTTAGAGCAAAAAGGAAGGAAGAGTAAGTGAACCCTATATACAGGTCAACTGTCTTTAAGATAAACATGTATTATCTACAAGTCTGTTTTTGTTACACTCGACATCTAGATATTCACTCCACCAACTTGTCATTTCATGTAAATTTCTGCACAAAGCCCGGCGTTCCTTTAACCATTCTTACTTTCCTGGGAAAGGCTCCATGTATGATTTCCTCCTCCCAAACCTTTGACAAAAGTCACTTTGAAACCCTCAGGAAGCTTCTGTTTAACAAAACTGATGCATTTTCTAATTTATACCTATATTTTACTGGATGCAGTCTTCAGTCATGTGGTTATAGGCTTTATTCCAAATATTTTAAGTAAATGTCCATAAGTACTGTCCCTATCACTATGAGAAATGGTGTCTTTTACATCCTGTTAGACCCCAAATTGCTTCTTTTCATCCCACCTGATGTAACAAATTACAATTCTAGTTTTGTATTCAAATTTAAAAAATAAAGAAACTTAGGTATATATATAAATGAGAGTAACAGAATGCATGGGGAAATAAATAAATAAATAAATAAATAAATAAATAAATAAATAAAATCAAGCCAAACAAAATAGTATTCACTGAAACAAATGTAAATCCCTTTCTGCCTAGACTTTAGTGCTATGGTCTACCTTCCTGAGAAACTTTCTTATGATTCCTTCTGATGTTCTAACTTGAAATAGCCACCAAAAATAATTCTTGAGCTCTTACTATTATATGCATTAGAAGCACTTAGGGATTTATAGGGTAATAAAAATTATTCTTGCTATCAAAAATCATGAAATGAAAAATATTTGTAGTTAAGATTTTGTAAATGGCTCCCCAACTGTCCATTCCCCCCGCAAAAAAAAATAAATAGTAGTGTTATTTTCTTCTAATTTTAAAAGTTATATAATTTTATTGAGGAAATTTCAGTCAATATGGAAAGAAATTAGCCATGACGCCACAGCTCAAAAATAAACAAACTGTTCATTTACTTTTTTTCTTTATTTTTAACCCAAGTGGCATCAGATTATGCAGTTTTATAATCTGCCTTTTTTTTCCCTCTTACTAATGCATGTGGCTACCTTTCCTGGTCAATATATATGGATTGTTATGATCCCGTTAATCTATTATTTTCAGCATCCAATTGCCTAGCTCTTTCTTAAAGATTTCTGAGCTTTACATAATGCCTTAGCCAACTGATTTGCAAAACTGATTTTATGCCAACATCTTGAAAGATTTTTAAAATTAATAAAATCAGAATAAGCAATACTCTTAAAGCCTCCTAGTCGTTAGTGACTTTTCCTGAGTTTTTTGTTTCTTTGAAAGTTACTTCAAAGAAACACCCTAAATGCACTGCAAACCAAAGATATCAGAAGCCAGTTAAATCAAATTCAAACAATGCCCTCCCGAAACACAGGAGTAGGAAGCCCACTTTCCTTCTCATCGCAATTAGGCTGGACTCATCTCAAAGGAATTTTGGAAATACATCGGTACCTTATGAGGCACAATTTCAGATCTGTGATTCAGAAAGGATGCCAAGAATTTGAATGGTCAAGCCATTATACTCATGATTGCTCATTTATTTAGAAGTTGAAAATGAGTTGTTTTTTTTTTTCTCAACAATGAAAGATATGTTTTCCCCCAGGAAATTTTACTGTAATATGAAAACTGGTATTCTGGCTGATGGTACCAACTCTCCTGTGTCCCTTTCATAGCTGGTGATCCATAACTTACAACTCAGGTCTCCTCTCTTAGAGACAGAGCTCGCTTGAAGAGTTTTAGCTGCCTAAAGACAATGGGATTTCAATGATCCTAGGACATGCTGGTTAAATGAACTTTAGAGAACTGCGACCTGGATGGTTAAGTACAATGTCCTAACTAAGGTCAGGACCTGGTTCACTAGGGAAATGGCACTGTAAGTGGAGATCACAAAGGCTTTTCTTACTCTACCTGTGGTCTGTGGACGGGCAGCAATGACATCACTTGAGAGTTGGCGGAAATTCAGCGTCGTTTGCCCACTGCTGATCTACTCAATCAGCCTCTACATTTTGACAAGATCTCCAGGTGATTATATGCACATTAAGGACTGAGACACCCTGGTCTCCAACCGGCCACTCCTCAGGTCTGGACTGCACCTCCTCTCCTTGTAAAATTGCAGGGAAGATGGGGATCTTCAAGTCATCTCTCCCAACCTCTATCTGGTCTGCCAATATCTGTGCAGTCCTGTGCCAAGCGCTCTTCAGGCTCCATTGGACAGTGCTGATGTTAAGAAAAACATAGTCCCCAAGGTGGCTAACACTGGACAACTGTATTTAACAGAGAGAACTGTTCGGTGTGACTGAAGGACGATTATGCCAGCATCATACAGTCTAGGTTCAAATCTTATCTCTTCTGGTTTGAGAGCAAGGAGTCCAAAGGCACAGAACACTAAACCAAAATTAAGGGTAATAATAATATTACCTTAATTATATATTGGCTCTGGGCAATGAATGAATTCAAAGCTCCTGGCCTAATGCCTAAGGCATCCTCTCTCTCTCCAACTCCAACTCCCTCACCTTCTTAGATTGTGCTGAAACCAGGACCCTGATGTAATCCACTGCCTTAACTGCATTCTAAGAGCCAAGCCAGACAAGTGTATTCCCTTCTTCACGTAATAAATCTCAATGTTTTTAAAGACAGCAGTCTTTTCTTTGCTTGTATTTGCAAAATTAATATTTGGAAATGCAGGATCGGGGCTATTTTTATTTAATAGCCAATTTCAGAACAAGTACATGCCCTCCTTCTCTCTCTCTCTCTCCTTTATGTTTGTCCTTCAGAGATAGACCTAATTCTGTTTAGTTACAAAGTTCAAATTGGCCCTACATTAATATATCCCCTTAAAAAAGCAATGTTCATTTGAGGAAGCAGGTAGCCAATGTGAAGAGTGATTATACAATAAATGTATTATGCAAATTCCAGTGAACATTTTATGCACACTGGATAAAGAATCAAATTAAAGTCTCATAACCCTTGGAAAATTAGAGTTAGCAAGCACAGAGGTTGATTTGCCCTTGAACACAAAAACTGCTAAGAGCAGACATTCCCCCATCATTTCCACAAAACTGAACCATTTCTGAAGGTTTCAGATTAAAATAAGAAATCCCCTAGGAGTCATAAAAATCAGCTATTTTTACAGAAATAATTTGGAGTTGCAATTTTAAAGTGTTATGAGTTGGAAGGAATTGGTGAACTTCTGTGTCATATTTTGAAAAGCTAATATTCCAGGGAACCGGCCAGTTGAGAACACGCAAAATTGCATAGGGAGAGGGGACGCGGGAAGGGGAGAAAAGGCTTCTCGAGAATCTGCACAGGAGGGCTGATTTACAGAGCTTTCCCTATAAGAGCCCAAGAGTGGCAGTTATGCGATAGACCACTATGCTCCTTCGATTTTCCTTCACTCGAGGTAATAATGGGACATAATAGCTGCCTTCCTATTACACTGTCGTGTCCACTTCTTTGCGGCTTGCCAACACTGATTCTACCGCTGGCCTCTCTACAGAGAAATAATGGACCATTAAGAAGGAAAATGCAGAGAGGGTCTGTACAGCACTTTCCTATTGGAGAACAGAGAAACTATCACAAGCATTTCACTAAATCAATAAGCAAGTATAGGTGTGAAGGAGGTAGGTCGAAAACCCATTTTGCCCCCAATTTTTACACATGGAGCCAGGATGTGGGCTCCAGTGCCAAGAAGTCTCCATTCATTCATCAACCTCTGGAAATCAATGTTGTTTCCTGTTCATCCTTTTCGGGCACCAGGCAGGATGTAAATATGAAAATAGTGCTATTGATTTAACAAGTGCTCAGTGAGGTCCTTTTATGAGTCCTGAGTGAGGTAGATGCTTTGGGGGGGGGGGTGGAGAAAAAGACAAATGAGACACAGATTCTCTCCTAAGGGAATATGTGAGCCCAAGGAGAAACTGCCAGCCTAACACTGAGACGCTCATTAAAGGCTGTACATGGTGTGCTTGTCACAAGCACCAAAACCTATAGCGCATAACGTGATGGTAGAAGGAAAGCTTATGTCTGAGTCAGGGAGAGATGACAGAGAAGACAAATTTGAACTTCTTAAAAACCGTTCTTTTTTTTTTTTTCTTACTTTATAACTTTTTAATCAACTTTATTGAAGTATAATGGACACATAATAAATGCCCATTTCAGTGTCCTGTTTGATAAATTTTGCAAATATAGTCACTGTAGAATAACAATCAAGATATGGAACCCCTTTATTCCCACCCCCAGAGCCCCTCATGCCCCTTTAGGGTCACCTCCCCTTGCAGCTCCTAGGCCCCAGCAACCACTCATCTGCTTCCTGATGAATTTTATGGATGCATCTGTTTTTTCTAGAATCTCATACAAATGGAAACATTTTTCTCTTTTTTTTCCTGTTTTTGTTTTTTTGCTTAGCATGATGATGAAAGGGAAATGGCATCCTACTTTGAGCAAAGACTTAAAGGCAGGTAAGGGGTAAGTTTGAGAACTTAGCAAGGACATCTAATAGAGACCAAAGAGCAATTTATAAGGAGATGTGTGAAATAATAAGGGACAGATAACATGACCGGACCATGTATTATGTAGAACTTTTGAACAATTTTATATCAAAGCTCATGTGACCCTCCTGCTCCCTCACTATACTCCAGCTACGCTGCCTCAGGACTGTTGTACCTGCTGTTTCCTCCTACTGGGATATCTGACCATCTTCCAGACTGTATAGAAACTGGATTCTCTCTCCCCTCCATTAGTCTCTATCAATAGATGTTCCTAATGTCCTTCATTGTACTGGGCACAATCTGTAGGTTAATTCATTTGTTTATAAGATGATTGTGTTTTATCCCAATGGACTGTCAGGACCAAGATAATAGAGAACTGACTGATTTTGCTCAGAACTGGACAGATGAGCACTGGACAGGTGACACTTTATGGCTCATATTAGACACTGAAAGAGTGAGTGAGTGAATGAGTAAATTCATAACAAAAACTTCTGCTTTTATCCACTCACATACAAAACTTTACGCATTGTAACTCACATAACTCTTTTTTAAATTTTTTTTAAAGTTTGTTTATTTTTGAGACAGAAAGAGAGAGACAGAAGGCAAGTGGGGAGCGGGGTGCAGAAAGAGAGGGAGACACAGAATCTGAAGCAGGTTCCCCGGGGCTTGAACTCATGAACCACGAGATCATGACCTGGCCGAAGCCGGACACTTAAGCTACTGAGCCACCCAGGCGCCCCAACTCACACAAGTCTTTTTGACAAACAGTTCTTCACTCCTCTTCTCCTAAAATGCCCTTTCATTATTACACAATTTAAGGAGCAACACAGAGTTTTGTAAATTTGCAACACCAACCCTAACGTCGCAACACTGGCCTGATTTGTGTTTATGCACTTGTGAGGGGGACAAGGAGGCAAAGTATTTAACTTCCAGAGAGACCTGCAAGATGTTGGATGTAAAAGGTCACCATAACTAAAAAATTAGTAATTGTTACCTTAATAAGGCAGGATTCTCTTTTGTCACTATGTCAAATGTGCACTGAAAACAAGGATGGCGAGTGTTTGGGTGTTAATGCTTTGGCTGTTTTTGAGGAATTGGAGTTGTATGCTATAGGGTTTTAAGGTGAGGTTGGCCCAGCACGGTTTTCAGATCAATAAATGACTTTGTGTCAAGGGCCTGCTGGTTGCTTGTCTAGTTTATTGTGACTTAACAAAAGAGCTCGGGAACAATATTGCTCAGCAAAAGAAAAAAAAAATTAGGGGAGCTGATGGCTCATCCAAAAGCGACAGAAAAATCCAAGATCAACTATGTTCACAAAGGAGTGCAGTCGAGAGAATGCCAGGACTCTTTAGTGGAACAGGGTAATTGCAAAAGTAGCGAAATCACTTTTCAAGTCATACGTTTAGAAACTTGACCTTGGAAATGTTTTCAAACACACAAGGATTCACAAACAGTGACACAAGCCAGTGTTTTGTTTTGTTTTTTTCTGACACAGGAATACCACACTAACAACTCATTTTCTATACCCTTCTGAAAGCTCTCCTTTCACTCTCCCCTAGGGTCTTTTAGCCATTTACCAAATACCACATACAAGAAAATAAATGTTTTGACATATAATTTAAGTTTCATTCCCCAAAACTGCTGGTGAGGGGAGAATAAATTTCCATCTTCTTCATTTTATATTGGTATCTTCTGCTGATGAACAGGAAGCTTGGAATTCCTCCTGGGGTTGAAATACACATTGAAAAAAAAAAAAAAGATTGGCCTAAGAGAGTTTGCTTTTTTTTTTTTTCCTTATGAAGAAGGAAAGGATGAAAATAATAATAATCATAATCGTCATCATCATCATCATAAGATTCAGGGAAAATCCTGATACCCAAAGCATCCTCTTCTAGGAAGAAAGCAGCAGACTTTCAGTAACACCAGATATTTTGAGATTGATTTTTTTTAAAGATATTCCTTTCTTGGAAATGATAGAGGTGACCTGTATCTAGGCCCAAGCTGATGGCATTGTCTTTCCAGAAGCTGACAAGCCTTAAGCTGAACAACAGGATGATTTCCATCCTGAAAAATAAGGCGGGGCTGCAGAATAGTAGTTCAGCAATTTTCCTGGCGAGTTTCTGTAAGGTGCTTTCAAAGTTCTGGCTTAAAGTAGACAGAATAGTCCATTATCCAAAATATCAATATAAATAATTTGCATAGTACTAAAAACAAAAGCATCAAATTCTACGCTGTGCACTAAATTTTTTCACCCTTTATATCACTGAGATCTCATAGTAGCTTTGTAAGTTAGGTACCCTTACTCCAGTTTTGAATACGAGGCAGTCTAGTCTCCACTGAAATGTTCTCATTGTAACACACCATGAACTGAGTCAGCTTTGTCAAGGTATACAGGTGGTACTTAGGGCTAGAGGCTCCTCCTGTGTTAACAAGGAACAAAGATGTAAGAACTTCCATACTGATATATCCTGGCTGAGAGTTCAGATAGGTGTTGGTTCACTCCTGGGTTCTCACCACCTGCAACACTGCCTAAAATGTAACAATGATCAAAAACTACTGGTTGAATGAATGAATGAATGAATGGCCTTTAAAAGGGTGAGGGATAGACCCAGGACTGTCACCAGTCTAGGAGTGCTCTTGGGAATAGGAGATACCAGAGATTATGGGTAGAAAAAGCAGTCCTCTACAATGATCTCCTTTTCTTTTCCTTTTTTTAAAAAATTTTTAATGTTTGTTTATTTTTGAGAGATAAAAAGACAGAGTGCAAGCAGGGGAGGGGCAGAGAGAGAGGGAGACAAAGAATCCAAAGCAGGCTCCAGGCTCTGAGCTGTCAGCACAGAGCCTGATGTGGGGCTTGAACTCACAAACTGCAAGATCATAAACAGAGCCAAGCACGCTCAACCAACTGAGCCACCCAGGAGCCCCTATGATTATCTCCTTTCCTAGAGGTTTCTATTTCATCTCACAGGTCAGTATCACAAGAGACCTGGTCCTGCACTATCTGTCTTGGATCAAACTGTGAATCAATAACCTTATCAACACTTTGACTTTGTTTCTTCTACCTCCCCCCGCCCCAGCCCACACACACCCCTTTTAAAAAGGCTTTTCTTCCAGACATGTATTTGTCCTTCAGTCCTTTAAGTTACATTTTTAAGCCCAATACACAAAGAAACTATCTAGGTGGGTGGTTGATCTCTGAAGAGTGGCTTCCCCTGAAGGAACCATATTTGTAAAATAAGATGATTTTCCCTAGTGACTGATTTGGTGTTTTGCTCAAAGGTGACACACACTCATGATGGATGATAATGGGTCAGAAGAGGACTGAGCCAAGCTGTGATATGTGCACAACGTATGATCTATGGAGAAAGTAAAATGGTGGTAACAACAGACCCTCCTCGTAAGGAAATAAAACCAAAGGTAGATCTTCAACACATCTAACAGTATACTCGAAGTCTATACCCAAAGAAAGCTTACGCCAAGTAGTATAAGGTGAGTTGGAAGGAAAATAAATAGTTCCTTGGTTGTGTGGACAGAAAGAGAGCAAGTGGTTAAGGTGAGCTTCTGGAACATCCCCAATAGGTGGTAAGTCATCACATTACACAGGTCACTCTGTACTGAAGCTGTCATGGCTTCTTCCTTACAGACCAATGGCCCACGTAATAGAGTCAGCCCAGAGATGTTATCTCTTTAGGTTACACAGTTTTAACTATATATCTATATATCTATACCTATATCTATATCTATAGATAGATAGATTTCATTGCAATTGATTTAATGTTTGAAATTATTTAACTCAATTCAAATTTGAGAAACTTCAGATAAGAACATGATCTTAGCCTCTGTTTAACAATCACAAGATTGGGTGACAACGGGTCCATGTGAAAACAGCTGACTGTCACCGAGTAGGAGATGCTACTTTTGGTCTGGTCATAATTGCATCAGTTTGCCAAAGCTGGATTTCTCTACTTTTTTAATGTTTATTTATTTTTGAGAGAGAAAGAGGGAGAGGGACAGAGAGAGAGAGCACGAGTGCAGGAGGGGCAGAGAGAAAGGGAGTCACATAATCCGAAGCAGGCTCCAGGCTCTAAGCCATCAGCACAGACCCCGATGCAGAGCTCGAACTCATGAGCCATGAGATCACGACCTGAGCCGAAGTCAGATGCTTAACCGACTGAGCCACCCAGGCACCCCCCAAAGCTGGATTTCTGATAATCTAACGCTTGCAGCTCTGAAACCTGAGAGTTACAAGATAATGGAATCATAGTCAAGGAAAAAAAAAATTACACAGGCTTCCCTCCATTGTCACTGAATAATACACTATCTTCCCCATACACTGGGCCAGGCTGTTTTCTAGGAATATGTGTATGTGGATTTCAACTTCATGTCCAAATATATGTCACAGAGAAACAACTAGCAGAGCAGTTCGGTTACACACTTGAACTCACGCCAAATGGTTTGGTGTCAAATCCTGGTACTTAGTCTCCATATCTCCATGTCCTCATTGGAAAATGGGAATAATTCATAGCGGATTGCAATGATTAAATGATTTAATGCATGTAAATCACTTAAGACGGTGTCTGGAACACTGTTAAGTGCTATACTGTAAAATAAACAGTTTTATTATTATTTCTTGTCAGTAAAGACCTCAGATAACTTTTGATTAAAAACCATACTTTTAGTTACTTTAGCTGTTACAAAAAAGAGTGTCCCCAAATAAGTGCTGCTTGTGTGACCTCAAGGGATCAAACCAGTGTTTCTATACGATGAATAAACAGCCATGGTTAATTAAATTCTATTCTCTTCTAAGTCACTGCAACCTCTTCTAGGTTTACAGAGTAAACCTAATGGGGCTATGTTTCATTTTCTGTTTATCAAAGGAAAATAGGAATGTTTTTAAAGCATTTTTTATTTTTTTTATTTTTGTTAAGTTTATATATTTTGAGAGAGAGAAAGAGCACTAGCAGGGGAGGGGCAGAGATACAGGGAGAGAGAGAGTCCCAAGCAGGCTCCCTGCTGTCAGTGCAGAGCCCAACATAGGGCTTGATCTGAGGAACCATGAGATCATGACCTGAGGTGAACTCAAGAGTCAGACGCGTAGGAGAAAGAGGATCTCTTTTGCACTGCTGGTGGCAATGCAAACTGGTGCAGCCACTCTGGAAAAGAGTGTGGAGGTTCCTCAAAAAATTAAAAATAGAACTATCCTATGACCCAGCAATTGCACTATGAGGTATTTACCCAAGGGATACGGGTATGCTGTTTTGAAGGGGCACATGCACCCCAATGTTTATAGCAGCACTAGCAACAATAGCCAAAGTATGGAAAGAGCCCAAATGTCCATCAACGGATGAATGGATAAAGAAGATGTGGTATACTCTCACCACTGTTGTTTAACATAGTGTTGGAAGTCCTAGCATCAGCAATCAGACAACAAAATGAAATCAAAGGCATCTAAACTGGCAAAGATGAAGTCAAACTTTCACTTTTCAGAGATGACATGATACCCTACATGGAAAACTTGACAGACTCCACCAAAAGTCTGCTAGAAGTGATACATGAATTCAGCAAAGCCGCAGGGTACAAAATTAATGTACAGAAATCAGTTGCATTTTTATACACCAATAATGAAGCAACAGAAAGAGAAATAAAGAAACTGATCCCATTCACAACTGCACCAAGCCATAAAATACCTAGGAATAAACGTAACCAAAGATGTAAAAGATCTGTATGCTGAAAACTATAGAAAGCTTATGAAGGAAGTTGAAGAAGATACAAAGAAGCAGGAAAATATTCCATGCTCAAGGATTGGAAGAATAAATATTGTTAAAATGTCAGTACTACCCAAAGCAATCTACACATTCAATGCAATCCCACCCAATCAAAATTGCACTAGCATTTTTCTCAAAGCTACAACAAATAATCCTAAAATCCATATGGAGCCACAAGATTCTGAATAGCCAAAGTAATATTGAAGAAGAAAACCAAAGTGGGAGGTATCACAATCCCAGACTTTAGCTACTACAAAGCTGTAGTAGCAGCTACTACAAAGCTGTAATCATTAAGACAGTATGGTATTGGCACAAAAACAGACACACAGACCAATGGAATAGAATAGAGACCCCAGAATTGGACCCACAAACGTATGGCCAACTAATCTTTGACAAAGCAGGAAAGAGTATCCAATGGAAAAAAGACAGTCTCTTTAACAAACGGTGCTGGGAGAACTGGACAGTAACATGCAGAAGGATGAAACTAGACCACTTTCTTACACCATTCACAAAAACAAACTCAAAATGGATGAAGGACCTGAATGTGAGACAGGAAACCATCAAAACCCTAGAGGAGAAAGCAGGAAAAAACCTCTCTGACCTCAGCCACAGCAGTTTCTTACTTGACACATCTCCAAAGGCAAGGGAATTACAAGCAAAAATGAACTACTGGGACCTCATCAAGATAAAAAGCTTCTGCACTTCAAAGGAAATAATCAACAAAACTAAAAGGCAACCGACGGAATGGGAAAAGATATTTGCAAATGACATATCGGATAAAGGGCTAGTATCTAAAATCTATAAAGAACTCACCAAACTCCGCACCCGAAAAACAAATAATCCAATGAAGATATGGTCAGAAGACATGAATAGACACTTTTCCAAAGAAGACATCCAGATGGCAACAGACACATGAAAAGGTGTTCAATGTCACTCATCATCAGGTAAATACAAATCAAAACCACATCTCACGCCAGTTAAGTGGCTAAAATGAACAAATCCAGAGACTGTAGATTATGGCAAGGATGTGGAGAAACAGGAATCCACTTGCACTGCTGGTGGGAATGCAAACAGGCGCAGTCACTCTGGAAAATATTGTGGAGGTTCCTCAAAAAATTAAAAATAGAACTACCCTATGACCCAGCAATAGCACTGCTAGGAATTTACCCAAGGGACACAGGAGTGCTGATGCATAGGGGCACATGTACCCCCATGTTTATAGCAGCATTTTCAACAATAGCCAAATTACGGAAAGAGCCTAAATGTCCATCAACGGAAAAATGGATAAATAAGATGTGGTTTATATATACAATGGAATACTACTTGGCAATGAGAAAGAATGAAATCTGGCCATTCGCAGTGACTTAGATGGAAATGGAGGGTATGCTAAGTGAAATAAGTTAGAGAAAAACACATACCATATGTTTTCACTCATATGTGGATCTTGAGAAACTTAACAGAAGCCCATGGGGAAGGGGAAGGGGGAAAAAAGTTACAGAGAGGGAGGGAGGCAAACCATAAGAGACTCTTAAGGACTGAGAACAAACTGAGGGTTGTTGGTGGGTAGGGGAGAGGGGAAAGTGGATGATGGGCAGGGAGGAGGGCACTTGTTGGAATAAGCACCAGGTGTTGTATGGAAACCAATTTGACAATAAATTATACTTAAAAAATAAAAAAATAAAGTGATAAAGTAATAAAAAAAGATGTGGGGTGTACGTGTGTATATATGTATGTATGTATACATATATATACACACACATACATACAATGGAGTATTACTCAGCAATCCAAAAGAATGAAATCTTGCCATTTGCAGCTACATGGATGGAACTAGAGGGTACTACACTAAGCGAAATTAGTCAGTGAAAGACAAATATCATATGACTTCACTCATATGAGGACTTTAAGATACAAAACAGAGTGAACATAAGGGAAGGGAAGCAAAACCAATATAAAAAGAGGAACAGGGACAAAAACATAAGAGACTCTTAAATATGGAAAACAGAGAGTTGCTGGAGGGGTGGTGGGAGGGGGGATGGGCCAAATGGGTAAGGGGCATCAAGGAATCTACTCCTGAAATCACTGTTGCACTACATGCTAACTAACTTGGATGTAAATTAAAAAATAAATAATTTTTTAAAAAAGAGAGACGCTCAGGGGCGCCTGGGTGGCGCAGTCGGTTAAGCGTCCGACTTCAGCCAGGTCACGATCTCGCGGTCCGGGAGTTCGAGCCCCGCGTCAGGCTCTGGGCTGATGGCTCAGAACCTGGAGCCTGTTTCCGATTCTGTGTCTCCCTCTCTCTCTGCCCCTCCCCCGTTCATGCTCTGTCTCTCTCTGTCCCAAAAATAAATAAACGTTGAAAAAAAAAATTTAAAAAAAGAGAGACGCTTAACCAACTGAGCCACCCAGGGGTCCCTAAAGTGTTCTGATTTTTTGAAACATAGCAATCCATATTAAAATATTTGGTTTTCATCAACTCATTGTGAAGGAAATGCTTGCACTCATTAGGACATTTTAAAAATATAGTTGATATAATAAAATGACCATCTTTAATTCCAGTCACCATAGGGGGCCTTCTCTTTCAAAATCATAGCATCTTTTAATTCTACTATATGTTCCTAAACAAACTATTTTGGGGCACTTGCTATATATGCATTTTACAATCTTCACATGAAGATAACGAATTTAAATTCTATTAATGATTTCTTCCTTATTTCAGAGATTTTATTTCATCTTTCATCTTGGTGATGTATGTATGTGTGCTGGGAAGCTTGCTGTTCACATGTGAATACCTTCCATACTATTTTCATTGTGAAGTTATCAAGTATTTCCAATTATTTTTGCATATTTTTGTATAGCTCATATAGTTGAAAATCAATACTCATAAGAAATTCTATGATCAAATGTAAGAATGGGATGGAAGGGAGCCTTTACAGTAGGAAAAAGAAAAAAAAGATTCTTTGGCAGAGAAAATAATTAATTATAAAATTCCAGATGGGCTCTTCCTTTTGGCATATACTATTTGTTTGGAAATGCAGTGTCATCAACTTTCAAAAAGCAGGAAACTCCATCTGGTATTTGTATGTTTCTGTGAGAGGATGCTTGGGTTCTTTCATTGTCAGTTTTCACCCACACTGAACGAAATTCTCACTCTTAGCTATACAGTCATCTATGAAAAGTGACTTAAATCTTTTTGAAGGCTGAAATAAATGAGGAAGTGGTGAACTAATAGCGGGCTGAGATCGGACCCTGTAAAATAAAAACCTGTACACATCACCAAGTGCCTTTCTCCCAGTAGGCACTTCATTTGGCGAGCAAGAAGAGAGAGAATCCCAAGCAGGCTCCACAGCCCAACACAGGGCCCAACCACAGGGTTCGTTTCCGTGACCTGAGTCGAAATCTAGAGGCAAGCACTCCATCGACTGAGTCACTCCAGCATCTCCCCTAGTAGGCACTTTTAAAGTTTGCTCAGGAATACTTAAGGAATGAGAAGTATAACTACATATAAATAAAGATGCTAAGGCCTTTGTGAAGGAAACCCTTAGTTTAGGTTCACCAACAGGAAAATATTAATAAATAAGTATTCAATATGTATGAGCCAATGATTCATTGATTTATTGGTTGCATTCATTCATTCATTCATTCAAAAAATGTCAAAGAGTAGCTGACACAGTTGTATGGGCTCCTTATTCTGGATTTTCTGCAAAGTTTTATGGACACATAAGTTTGGAAAATAATGTAATGAGGAATATTTAACATGGAGACTATTCAGAGCCTTTAAAATGCTAATGTGAATCATCAGATTTTAACAAGTGATAGATGTGATGAAAGCTTGCATGGTATAATGACAGAAGAATTCACAGATGGCATTTGACTCAACAGAATGGGGGAATTGATAGGAACTGCACTGAAGATGCAACATTTGAACTAGGTATTCAGGAGAAATTATTTTCCTTTTCCTCAATTAATTATTAATTAATATTAATTAACTACTGCATGCTCATTTAGAAAATACAGAAAGTTCAGGGCATCTGGGTGGCTCAGTCGGCTTCATCCAGCTTCGGCTCAGGTCATGATCTCGCAGTTGGTGAGTTCGATCCCCACGTGGGCCAGCACAGAGCCCACTTCAGGTCCTCTGCCCCACCCCCCTTTCTCTCTGCACCTCCCCCACTTGTGTGCACATGCTCTCTCTCTCTCAAAAATAAACAAGCATTAAAAAAATTTAAAAGGAAAATACTGTAAGTTATAAAGATGAAAATTTTAAAAATTAACTATTAAGGATATGGTCTAGAGATAATCACTATAACTATTTTTGGACTTCCTGTCATGGTTTATTTGACATTGCTGTCTCTCTTTTTAAACATAATTCTTCTTATAGTTAAAGAACATGGTACATAAAGTCTTATGTGAGGACTAATCTGTGCAGTACTGAAATATCGGGATTTTTCGATAGCACTATGATAACTCTCAAAAATATTATTTCAGTGGATACAGCCATGTAATCATTCCACTGTAGATGAACAATTGTGTTATTTTCCTTTCAGAATATTAGTTAATATAAAACAGGGGTTCTGAGTGTGTGGTTCCTAGACCAGCCACATCAGCATCACTTAGCAAATTATCAGGACCCATCCCAGACCTACTGAACCAGAAACTCCATGGAAAGAACCCCTCATATAAATAATTTGGGTTATTATACCTTTATGTCAGTCTTTGCATCTAGTCGGGATCATCATTTTTATGTCTATACACAGTTCATTTCAGTTTATAAAAATTCACACTGTTATACACTCAGTGTCTAACATGCTAGACACATAGTAGGAGCTTATATCTGTTAAATAATGAATTAAACAATAGCTTTTCTACATTTGCTTCACCATCCTTTGGACTTTTGTGATGCCAATAATTCTATGATGCCCAATTAATAACAATCCTTTTATTTATTTTTTTAAATTTTTTTTAACGTTTATTTTTGAGACAGAGAGAGAGAGACAGAGCATGAACGGGGGAGGGGCAGAGAGAGAGGAAGACACAGAATCAGAAGCAGGCTCCAGGCTCTGGGCCATCAGCCCAGAGCCCGACGCGGGGCTCGAACCCACGGACCGTGAGATCGTGACCTGAGCTGAAGTCGGACGCTTAAACGACTGAGCCACCCAGGCACCCCAATACCAATCCTTTTAGAGATAACTTGGATATTTCTTCCAGGATGCTTGTCATCCTTTTTCTTTATAATTAAAAACATATATATATATATATTATCAGGATATGTGTCTCATTCTCCTTTGAATAGTTTTGCCTAGATCATGGCAGACGCCTGCCATCTTTGCCCTCTCTTTTCTCTCAAACCCCCAGATTTGGAGAAAGGTTCTTCACTTGTGTCTTTCATTATTATCTTTGTTCCAAATAATCTAGTGTCCTTCCAAAACACTTATAATTGTTTATTGTATCTCTTTCATTTGTCCTGTTTATCTGTCATTTCCTTTGATATCACTTTCTTGTGTTTTTCTTTGTGCTATTAAGGTGCGTGCGCGCGCGCGTGGAGGGGCTGACTCCAATGTGATTTTAATTCTGCAATTCTTGTTCTTGTCTCTGTGCGTCTGTCCTTTATCTCACCGAGCTCCCATTTCATCCTAGCTTGTTGCCTTGGCCTCACATCCTGTCCTCTTTTCATTTCATCCTGTTGCCCCTTCATCTCAGCTTATTCTATTTTGTGGCTTTCTTTTCCTGTTTACCAAAGGCAATGTCTTCTTAAATCAGATTAAGTATGACAAATAGTCTTCTAATTTTTTTCTGGTTCCCGTTATAAATAGCGTCCAAAGGTCTGCTCTTCCTCTTGTCTTCACGATATTATTCCCCTTCATTTTGTGATGGGATGGCTGTTGTGGGTTACTTTCTTTTCCCTACTTACCCAAAACAAGAAGCAAATTACCCAGAGCTTGCATTGATAAGTAGAGTTAGTGAATTTCCCTTGGTTCACAATGATTCTTTAACTAACTGGGTTACAAATCCAGTCAGGTCTATACGTGGATTGTAGCTGGACAACCCCAATGTCTAACAGTTTGTGTGGCTGTCCTGGGCAGAGGTCAGCACTTTCACCTCTCTGTTGTTTATGGAGTCTCTGAACCAAGCAAACACAGTAAAATCTGCAGTTCCTCGTATGTCTTCTCCCTATGTCTCCCTTTCCATCTTCCTACAGATAGCATCTTACTTAAGGGAACTAGACTTCCAGACAGGGCTTGGGCTCAGCAGGTCTTTTTACATCTTTGAACTGTGATTGTTCCTTGTGTATAGAAAGAACGAGGTTGGCAGAAATGATCACAGTGCCTTGGGTACCTTCAAACACAAGAGCTGGACAGGTAGCCTGGTTTTGCTATTCCTATAAATCTTATTTACTGGAACTGTATGCCATTTCAGGTTCTTGGGAATGTTCTGTTTCATTATGCTTATCCCTCTCAGGGCATATTTGCACAGATAGAAAATTTATTAACCCAGAATATATCTTTAAAAAGTTGACTACAGGAAAGAGATACTTTATGCAACAACACTATTTTTGGCTTCCCTAGAAGTACACTTCAGGACAAGTATTTATATGAAAGTCATTTATTAAGCAAATGCTACCAGAACAACCTGTTTTGGAGTTACAGAAGCAGGCAGCAGAGAAGAAGCAAATCAAGGGTATGATTTTAGACAAAGTTTCATGAAGAAGAGCTTCAACCTAACTTTGCAGATGGATAGGGAATGTATGTCACACCTCAGAGTTGTCCCAACCCAAGCACGTGAATTGGGTTTTCATATTCAGGCAGCAAAGGGTCACTGGGTATCTGGCGGAAGGGAGCAGCACTTTGGCTCTCTGCACCTGTACGCAAAGTAGCATTGTAGCTGAGGGCAGTCCCAGGAAGAAGAGTCCCAGATACTAGTAGTCGGAAATAAGCATCCCCCTGGGGAGAGGTGTGAGAACAGATAAAAGAAAGGCAAGGGCTTCTGTGCCGAGAACTTGACAGTGTCCGTCTAAACACCTTGCTTATTACTGTTTACTCCCTTACCTCTACCCACCCCCCACCCCCCACCTCCAGAGGCGGTGAAAGCTAATTACACCGACGGAAAAGTTGTTAACTCCTGCCGCAAACTATCAAGTAACAGTGCATTGATTAAAAAATGGTTCTCAGGTATAATTTTGTCCTCTAAAAGCAGAAAACATTTACCTGGTCATAAGCTTATTCTTTACGTAAGTTTATAGTAGTGGACAGACTACTTCTGATTGTGGCAGAATAATAAAACTCACCCTCCAAAATTCCTAATGTAGCCAATCACTTTCCATATGTCTTCAAACTAAAACATGTTTTCACAAGTGATATATTTCTTTTTAACATTTATTTATGCTTGAGAGACAGAGAGAGACAGACCATGAGCAGGGGAAGGGCAGAGAGAGAGGGAGACACAGAATCTGAAGCAGGTTCCAGGCTCTGAGCTGTCAGCACAGAGCCCACCATAGGGCTCGAACTCACAAACTGTAGAGATCATGACCTGAGCTGAAGTCGAGTGCTTAACTGACTGAGCCACCCAGGTGCACCTACCAGTGATATATTTCAAATGTAATCCGGTTTTATGGTTCTTATTGTTTGTCGAGTACTTGGTTTAGCTGTAATAGCTAGTGTGTAAGAATTACTATTATTACATTACTTCTGAAAACGATTTTAGAAAATATGTCTTGTTCTTTTAAACAAAGCATGTTTTTAGAGCAGTGACTCATCCGTAAGTCTGGAATCTAAGTGGTACAGTAACAACAGCCTGGTGTCCTGTTGTATGCCTGAGTGAGGACAAGGGTAAGTGCAATCCAAGAAAGGAGGCAATGGGAGTGGGCATCGAATCCCTCCCTAGACTGAGAAAAATAGCGTTAAAATGCAGAGTGGCATCTAAAAGCCCTTGATTGCTCATACAAGTGGGGATGTTTCAATAGACTCAGTAAATGAATGCAAGATATTCCAAAGTGTTCTAATTCCTCCTGATCCCCAAATAGACAGAGAACTTGGCCTATGTATTTCATCTGGGTTTGGAGTTCCAGGTCTGGATTTTGCTTCTCTGTTTATAGATAGAGGAAGAAAACATAAGAAGATCGTGCTGACCCACTCACTGTCTTTTCAAGGTTTGAGATAAAAAGTCACTTGGAGGGTCTGTCTAGTCTCCTTTGTGGAATGTCACTTGGTGGGAACTTAATTGTTCTATATGTAGTGCAGATGCATTGACTTGTAACCACCAAATGCTATACTTTATTCACAACCAGATTGGGAACTCAAAAGTGCAGATTGGGAGGAACTCAGCACTGATTCACCCATCTTGCCTAAAGTAGGCTCCGATTTGTATTTGTTGGATAGATGGATAATTTTAAATAGATCTTAATCTTTAATAGCCCCAGGCCTAACACCCTGCCGGGTGATTGCATATACATGAATTAAGAAGAAATGAAGGAAAGAACAAAGAAATGAAATAATAACTTAATAAATTTTCCTTAAACTAGTGCAGTATCTTTCTAACTAGAACACAAGTCCTCCGTCTATCTCTCCAACCAATACATTTTTCATGTTAATGCCAATGACTTCTTCTGAAGCACTAACATAATGATAGTATTCTTCTGTTCAAAAGCACCTTTTTACTTACAGAAGAATTCAAACTTTTTAATATGGATGCCAAACTCCTGGAAAATATGACTCTAAATTATCTTTTCCATCACCTCTTCATCTCCTATAAGCCACTGTAGCAGATGACTCATGGTTTCTTATGTCTGCAATTACTTCTACATCCCCTTTTCTTTTGGCTCAAAATTCTCTGATCATCTTTTTCCCTTGTATAAATTTTACTCACCTTGCAAAGCCTAGCTTAAAATCTTCCTCCTCTATGAATCTTTCCCTCCTACACAGTTAGAAATAATCACTCCTGTCTCAGCTCTACCATATCACTGGCCACGTTTTATTATGTGGCCACTCATTGATATGACTGTGCCTCACTTCCACTGAGGCACAGATTGAGTATTATCGTTGTTATATATGCCCTTTACTCTAATATGAGCCAGCATTGACTGCTACTGTTTACTGAATTGATTTTCTGAGTTCAGAGTTTTAAAATTTATGATATGATTTGATAGAGAAAACCTGGAAACAGGTTGAAAGTCAAATAATAAGAGAATGGTTAAGCAATTTAGAATAGAGCAACTCACTGGAATGGAATCTTGTGTTTCTATTAAAATTATAATTGTGAAAGTTAGTAGCCACCTGAAAATGTTTAGGCTATACCGCCAAGTTAAACAAAAAATAATGAAAAACATATATGTACCATAAATGTGTCTATGGAAAATACATCTGCATATTAAGAAGGATAATAAAGCAATTAGAAAAACTACAATTGATACCTTAGCATGCAATAATGAGATGTACATTTAAAACCCCCTTTATTTTTCTTATAATGACAGTTATGCCTTGTAAATGAAAACAAAACAAAACAAAAACTCATAACGAGCTAGGCTTGGTAGAAGGTTAAAATAATTATAAAATGTTCAAACATTACAAACTCAGAGACTGTATGTACAGTATAATGGGATGACAAGCTGAAACGTCAAAATTCACATGGTGGATTTTTCAGGCTATGAGGAGGCAAGTGCCTGGGAGGATAATGTTCTTTTTCATTGTGTTGACCGGTTCACTTGATATTCTAAGAAAATTGCTCTATGTTGTTTTCCATCTGAGCACGGAATATCTATATTAAAGCACATTAAGACACTGGTAACAGCTGAAAATGTTACTAGTATATATGTACACATGTTAGTTGTAGTGACGGGCCACTAGATGTCCCCTTCAGGACTGAGGGGCTCACTTCCCTCACTGAAGTTCGTGGCAGCCGGCTGCCAGATGAGTCCACCTCTAGGCAGCACCTGTAGCCCAGAACAGCCACCCCTGGCCCAAGGTCATACCGCCGGCCCAAGGTCATACCGCCACCCCCACCAGAGCAGCAGCTTGCATTCAGACTCCTCAGTGTGAAAGGATGTAAAAAGGCCTGGTCCCCTCTCCCCAAACTGAGACAACCTGCAAAACCATTCCAACTCGAGAGCTTCCCAGGAGATCAAGGTGTCATCAAGGTCTGGTAACAACCCAACTTCTCCTTCTGCTTGTTCCTCCTTCCTTCACTCCCTACTACTGTTGCCACCAAGGGGACTCCCCAGTGAACTTCTGCCCACAAATCTCCACCTCATAGCCTCTTTCCAGAAAACGTGACCTAAGGCAACTTTTTTGTAATTAATTCTGGGGCGCCTGGGTGACTCACTTGGTTGAACATTCGACTTTGGCTCAGGTCATGATCTCACAGTTTGTAGTTCTGAGCAACGTGTTGGGTTCTGTGCTGACCATTCAGATCCTGGAGCCTGCGTTGGATTCTGTGTCTCCCTCTCACTCTGCCCCTTCCCTGCTCACTCGCTCTCTCTCTCTCTCTCTCTCAAAAAAAAAAAAAAAATTAAATAAAAAATAAAATGTTATAAGTCATTCTGTCTAAAACCTAGAACGTTGAAAATAATTAGATATAGGAAAAAATGTGTTCTGTGAGGTATTCTTTGGTAATTTGTAAATAAAAGCAATGTTTCTTTCATATTTTCTAAGAACTTACGTGTGAAAGCACAGCGGGTGCCAAGCATTTCACAGATATTAATATGCTCAATGTTCATCATAACCCTATGGGGCTGATACTGTTCCCTCATCAGTCTTTTCTGCAGTTGAAAACCTAAGCCCTAGACAGTGACTTAACCTGCCTGAGGTGACACCACTAGTTAGTGGTAGAACAAGGTTTGGGACTCAAGGGTGTGTAACTGCCATGTGCTGTTTCTCTCCAGAGTGCAGTGCCCCAAGAAATAACACGCAAAGAGAACAGTCAGATTTCACATTCCCATTTGGTATCCTGACCACCTAGACATAAACAAAACTCTTCAGTTCTGAGGTAGTAAAGCACTGTGATTTTTTCCCCCTTTTCTTCAGATGATATCCAATAAAAATTGTGGGCAATAAGTGACTCAAAGAAAAACCATTAGGATAACACTACTGCTATTCGCTGTTTGCTTAAAGATGGTGATTGTTGCCTCTTATCACCAACTAACTTCATTCTCATTGTGTTTTAAAGAGAAATAAAATGATTCCTGTGCACGCTTCAGAGACTGCCAAAATCAGGTGAAAAGAAGACGAGGCCATTTTCAGAGTCATCCTGGAGGGAAGATTCTAGACTACAAAGAGTATTTTTAAAAAATGTCTTTTTTTTTCTTTTTGGCAAATGCCTGCCTTGACTATGGCTGCCTACTCAGAAAGGGCGAGTGTAGCAATTTAGATCTTACAGCAAACCTCTTGAGACTTTGAAATAATAACTACAGCCTCCAAAAAGGGCAGGAATGTGAAACATGGAGATAACACGGTCCCAAGCACAGAAATATGTTTTCCTTGTGATGTTCTGACCAGACTTGTCCACCAACCCTCGCAAGAGTAAACATTCCTTTCACTACCCAATGCCATGCTGGGCTGTGTCAAGATTTTCATTTTCAATTTCAATACTCAGAATGCCATCAATTAGCCCCTGAAATATAACTATAGTTTGGCATCCAAGGATAACAGAAAGATTGCCAGGTGGTGTTTCCTTTTTTAAGCATTTAAGGGCCTGAACAATGTTTTATTTGTAGAAATTGCAAATATATCTCATTAAATCAAGTGACAGTTGGGTCAGCAGGTGCAGCAGGTACTATGGAGTAGTGAATGAGAACCACAAGCTTTCTGTCTTTCTTTTCCAGGAGCAAGAAGCCTATTTTTACAGTGGTATGTATATCTTTCAAGATGTCTGTGATGAGAATTCCTTTTCTATTCATATTTGCTGAATGTTTCTAGAAAAGAAATAGATGTGTATGCTTCTTCAGATTGCAATTGTTGGGTTACTTTTTAATTTTTTGCAAAGTAAAAGGTGCTTTTCTTTCTCTTCCAAGGTGTCTCCTATTATCCCTCACGTGATTCAGTAACAACTACATATGTCCCCTGCAAAGAAACTCACTGCTTACAAATTACTGAATTCACAACAAATATACAAGGTAAAAAATTAAATATAATCAAGACTGGTTATTTTCTTTATCCCTACACTATCTTTGTAATTTTTAAAAGAAATTATTTGTTAATATTTATTTTTGAGAGAGAGACAGAGACAGACAGAGAGAACACGAGCAGAGGAGGGACAGAGAGACAGGGAGACACAGAATTGGAAGCAGGCTCCAGGCTCTGAGCTGTCAGCAAAGAGTCCAACACAGGGCTCGAACTCACGAGCCTTCAAGCCCTGATACCATGATCTGAGCCAAAGTCAGCCACTTAACAAACTGAGTTAGCCAGGCACATCTGCAATTTTTTTTTTAAAATCAACCTCCCTTCTGGCAACTACCAGTTGTTCTCTGTATTTAAGACTCTTTCTGTCTTATCTGTTTGATCATTTGTTTTTAGAACCCACATTTAAGTGAAATTATATGATATTTGTTTTTCTGTATCGTATTTCACTTAATACCCTTCAGGTCCATCCATGTTGTTGGAAATGGCAAGATATCATTCTTATGGTTCAGCCATATTCCATATATATATATATATATATATATATATATACACACACACACACACGTATATATACGTATGCATATACATACATATACATACATACATATACGTATACATATATATGATAAAGATGTGATCTATCTATCACATCTTTATCCATTTGTCTTTCAATGGACACTTGGGTTGCTTCCATATCTAGGCTACTGTAAATAATGCTGTAATAAACATAGGGGTGAATGTATCTTTTCAAATTAGAATTTTCATATTCTTTGATAAATACCTAGTAGCGGAATTACGGGATCATATGGTACTTCTATTTTTAATTTTTTGAGGAAATTCCCTACTGTTTTCCACAGTGGTTGCAACAATTTACATTCCCACCAAGAGTGCACTAGGGTTCCTTTTGCTCCATTTTCCTTGCCAACACTTTCTATTTCTTATCTTTTTTGATACTAGCCATGCTGACTGGCATGAAGAGATACCAACGTTGTGGTTTTGATTTGCACTTCCCTAACGATTAGTGATATCTTCATGATTTTTAAGGTATATATCCAAAAGTTCCAGAAACTTTGGATTTCCTAAATCTGATAAGACCACCCCCATTTTTCTTACAGCTGGTAGCATAAACTATTAATATAATATGGGGATTTGCCATCTACTTTTGCAGGCTATAAATGATCACTCTTGACAAATTTACCTATAATGCATGATGCTCTTTCTCCCAAGGTATCTAATCATCTTCGTAGCATATCAAGTGTCAATCTAAAATTAAGTCCTCTTTTTAATAAGAGAACAGTAGAGATGATGAACAAACCTTGAGAGAGTTATATTACAATCAAAGTGTGATCAGCAGAATGATCTCTGGCTTTCTTATCTCCAATGTAGTATTTGTACCATTTGCCCATGAAATGCCCGTTCACTTTCCCTCAGCCTGTGTATTCAACTTTTAGTTTAGATTCCATTCCCAACATGCCACATCTAGTGGAAGAGCTTGTTTCTTCCTTTAAATGCACACAGCCCTTCCAGACCTTTCTGCTGCTAGGTAATCACTCTCTTCCCTTTACTAATGTACAAGTATCATTGGTAGAATGGAATGTTGACCTTTAGCAGTCACCAATTATCCATGAGCTATCCTTAATTCCCAGTGTCCACCGCAGTCAGACTGATACCATGTGACCTGTTCTGGCCAATAGACTATGAGCAGCAGTGATATATATTGCTTCCAGGCCAAAGAAGATAAAGTGCCAGTATTACCTTCCCATTATTCCCCCCTCTTGGCTGCTGTCACCTTGGAAGACACTTGCTGAAATGTGTAGGGCTTCCAGATAAAATATAGGACTCCCATTTAAAGTCAAATTTCAGAAAGACAGCAAACAATTTTTAATGGAAGCATGTCCCCAATATTGTAGGGGATATACTTATTGTAAGAATTATTATTATACAAAATTATGATGCTATTATACTGTAGTACTACCCACTTTATACCAGTATCGTATTTATTATACAAAAGTATTATACATTACATGGTAGATTATATTACTATACTATTCGCATATTGAAAACACATACTATATTATACTAATTTGTTTTAAACATTGAACTTCAGATTAAAATCAAATACTTTTTTTTTTTTTAAATTTTTTTTTTCAACGTTTATTTATTTTTGGGACAGAGAGAGACAGAGCATGAACAGGGGAGGGGCAGAGAGAGAGGGAGACACAGAATCGGAAACAGGCTCCAGGCTCCGAGCCATCAGCCCAGAGCCCGACGCGGGGCTCGAACTCACGGACCGCGAGATCGTGACCTGGCTGAAGTCGGACGCTTAACCGACTGCGCCACCCAGGCGCCCCTCAAATACTTTTTTACTGTAACTATGTGCCAAGTATTGTCTGGGACATCCTTATCCAAACAAAAGTATCTAGCTGAAATTCAAATTTAACTGAGCATTCTCTCTTTTATGCTAAATCTGGCAACCTGATGAAATACAACATCACAAAGTTGAGGGAAGCTTGATCTCTGATTTACTAGGTGAAAGAGAGGGTCTGCTGATCTGCCTCAGACCATGTTGGTGGGAAATTAATGGTCTCCAAGCTTAATTGCACCAAGATTAGGGATGTAAATGTCATTGCTACAAATCCTAGGCTCTCCTGACTAATAATACAGCACCAGTAGAACATAAAGTTTGAAAGGGGGTATGAGACTAGATATTAGAAAGCTCAACTGGTAAGGGAGATGTTTTTATTTGACTCCGATGTGTTTGGGAAGCAGTGAATATTTAGGGTACAGACACCACCAGAGCTTTGCTATGTGTGTGTGTGTGTGTGTGTGTGTGTGTGTGTGTGTGTGTGTGTGTGTGTGTGTGTGTGTGTGCATGTGCGCGCCAATGGATAAGATAGAAAAAGCACCAGTACAGAATAAGCAATAGGATAAGAGAGTAGGATGTAATACGAATGCTGTCAGAGAACTTGGTTGTTGGGCCAATAAAGCTAGAGACATGATTTTAGTACCTAAAATCCAAGAATCATATATTGGACTTTTTTTCTCCGTGGCCTAATACAGGTACCAGGCTTGGTAAACATTTCATTCATTACTGCTAACTTGAAATATTTTTTGACTGTTTTGAAATATTTTTCCTGGTTGATGTTTGTAAAAATCAATCCAACGGCATTCTCTTTTTCTCTGTGACCTAAAGTAACCAGGCCAAATCTGCCTTTTGCTCTACTTTGCTTCTTCTCTAAAACCAAGGACCAATATATTCCTTCTCCCTAAATCTTGTATCTGCCAGATCCCACTGAGAGCCACCAAGAGGTGCAAATTTTAGCTGTGGGAAAGGAAGAACAAGGAAAAAGTGAGGAGGAGGAAAACAGAAAATGAAAAAAAAAAAAAGAAATGTGAGTATTCATACAGATGCTGCAGTCGAGGAGCGGATGGGATAGAAAGAAAACAGAACAGAAGCAGGAAGAAAAAGGGAAGTTTTGCCCCACGTACACATCTTTGTTTCCCTAATCACTCCTTTGGCAATTTATATCCAACAGGAAGAACTTGCTCAAATATGAAATGACTTTGACTCTCATCCAGCGGCTTTCACGTATGAGAGGTTTGCTATGACAATAATAATCATTGGCCAAGACCTTCCATATCCATAAACATCCGATGTTCTAGAGCTTGGCTACTGTCTTTTCTGGTTCTCGCTGGCGCCAACCTCATGTAAATAATTTGCTTAGTAAACTAGGAGGACTTTTTCCTTTCTAGAGTGGTTACAGAATGGGGAATAAGATGCCGACAGGGGGCAAGGGGTAGTTACGTGCACTGGAGTACTTGTAGTTCTGATACCAGATGGCAACTTTGGAAGCGGACAGATGACCCTTGTCTAACGTGATACAGTTTTTCCTTTTTCTTATAAAGTTTTGAAAAACTTATAAGAACCTCTTTTCTTTTTTCCTTCATTAACTTTTTATTACTGGATCTCTTTCTTGAGAAAAAATTCAGTCATTAAACAATCTTATCTAACAACCATGAGTCAAATGGGACTGACTCTACTCTAGCAGATCGGTATTAACTACTCTCTGCAAGGGTTCAGACTCAAATAAATGCCAAGTAATTTCTTGAAAATGTATATTATTTTCAATTATTCTTTTTAAATTGGTCATTTTTGTGTCTTATATTTGTGGCCAGTGGAACTCTGAATTTAAAAAAAAGGGGGGGCACTTGGGTGGCTCAGTCGGTTAAGTAACCGACTTCGGCTCAGGCCATGATCTTGTGGTTTGTGGGTTCGAGCCCTGCATCAGGCTCTGGGCTGACAGCTCAGAACCCGGAGCCTGCTTTGGATTCTGTGTCACCCTCTCTGTCCATCCCCCTGCTCATGCTCACTCTCTCTCTCTCTCTCTCTCTCTCAAAAATAAATAAATAAAAATTAAAAAACAAAACTCAGCAATAATGATAATTTTATATACGTGTATATCAGAAGTAGACAGTTTTATATTTCTTTCTTTGCTAATGGAATTTATAATATGTGGGGATGATACTATTTATATTTCAACTGTTATTGCAAATGACTTATGGGAGAAGAATGATAGACCAACTGCTCAGAATCTTGTTGAAAATGAAAAGCAGCAAGTCATTACCATTACTGATCAATAGGGAAATATAAATCGTCACCCACAGTAACTGAATGACTTTCTGAATGGCAATGACGATGAAGAAGGGAAAATTCTGTGCAAAATGTAAATGGGGTAGGGCACTAATAAAGATAAAATTTAATGAGGTAATGACATCTAAACAAAGTATTTATTATTTGAGGGTGTTTTCTAAGATTTCTAGATACAGGCAGTACCTTCTGAAATTATAAACTTGTTATCATCAATTATCTCTGATTCAGGTAGGAAAGAGGTGTCAGAGTCTCCTAGGACACCCTCAGTTCCATGGAGAAAGAGTGTACTCCAGTGAAAGAAACATTTATTTCCCGTTATCTAAGCAGAGAGCCCTGCCTGTACCCCAGCCTGATGCCATTCAGGACTAGCGAAACCACATCTACCCGAAGTCACCACCATTGTGCCGCTGGCCCAGATACATATTTACGTTTTGTAAAAAGTTAGTTCAGCCTTTCAAAAAGCCATTTTTTTCCTTCCTGAAATGGAAGGTGGGCACATCAGTTTGTCTGTCTGAGTGACTGACTGATGGAGGTACACACGAGAAGTGGTACAGGGCGGACTGTTTTGCATACTGCGTCTTTACCATTGTTCAGCATGCTTTTCTCATAATGTAGTGTCAGACAGCTGGGGAGGCTACATAGCAAGTCCAGTAAGGCAGCAGGACGAGATGATTAGATCACAATCTATCTGAGTTCGAATCCTAGCTCTGCCCCACGACTAGCAGTGAACCCATTGGCAGTGCACTTGATCTTTCTATGCCTCAACTACTTTGCCCGTAAATGAACGATAAGGAATAATAAGAGTACCTTTTAGGATTGGCATGGCATTAAATGAACATATATATACATGTATATGCCACCAAGGGGTTCCAGCAACATGCTAAGCACCAAATAAAGCCTTTTCTAAAAAGTTGCTAATGTTTTCTGTCAGTGTGTTTTATTCTGGTAGAATTCGTTGCTACCTATGGGACAAAACTCTCCTTAGGAAAACTGACATTTTGGACAGACAGAATGCAGTGATAAAAAGTGTTCATAATGAGAATATAATTTTATAGCTTAAATAGAAAAACTAGGGAGGACCACAGATCTGGGGATTTGGACTTCCAAGTTCCTCTCTATCCCCCAAAACTCAATTCATAAGTTATCTTAGAATATTATACAGCAAACTTGTAAAATACATCCTTCTCCAAGAAAGACAAAAACAACAACAACAAAAACACAAAACAAAACAAAAAAACCCTCTTGATTGGCAGTGATCATAATGTGTCCAGAGACAAGAAGAAGTTTTGGTGTTTTTTCGGACAAGCTAAGATAAGCCTGGGTTATAATGTTAAATACAGCAAGCTACTCCTTTATAAGTGAGTGTGGACAGTTATGGATATCTTCAAATCAGCTGCAATGCCTATTTCTTTGAGCTTCTGAGAGTTTGAATCTCCCCTGTAAAAACTAAACTGATTGCATTAGAGGATTTATAAGGATATACAATATTTTAAGATTTTATTAGAAGTATCTAGTCCATCATAATTGAATAATCTTTTTTGTATTACACTTTTTTTTTTTTACAAATTGTAACACCTTTGCTGTTTTTATTCTGATCATGAAAGCAATACGCTAAAATGCAAAAACATCAGAGAGTACTAAGAAAATGAAATTACTTCTATTCTCGTTATTTAAAGATAGCATCAAGTACAGAATCACATCATACTTAATGTTTTATAGTTTCTTTGTTTTACAATTAGCAAGGTATTATGGATATCATACCATGTCAGTACAAAGAAACACATGATATCATTTTAGTGGTTAATATCTCACTGTAGTATCTTACTCTATGGACAAACTATAATGAACATATAGTTTATTTCCTATTGAAAGGCTTATAATCTGTTGCCCCTTTTATGCTATCAAATACAAGTTACAATAAATATCCTTGAAGATAATATATTTATAGATTTTTCCAAATATTCCCTTAGGATAAATTACCAGAAGTGAGAATTCAGTGTCAAAGGCCAAGGACTTTCATAAAGTCTTTTGATATGGCCTAAAAATTGCCCCCAAAGGGTTGTATCAGTTAACAAACCACCAGTACATATAATCAGAGGTCAGCAAACTACAGCCATGGATCAAATCCCACCCACCGCCTGCTTTTGTAAATGGAAATTTTATTGGAACACAGGCATATGCATCAGTATAGACCACAAAACAGGCCCTTTATAGAAAATGTTTACCAACCACTGATATAGACCATTGTTTTGCCATGATGGGCTATCATCAAACACATACACACACACAGATACACACTATTTTCCTCTTTTTCCCTAATATAAAAATATTCTCATCAGTGGGATTTTTGGTAATAGGAGAGCACTGTCAATCTTACACAAAATTGTGAAAACTTAGCCTAATATCTTTGTTTTCTGGACAATGGAAATTCACAGAGTATGCCTGAGGCAAGTAATGGAATATAATTACTGCTGTGATCAACTCAGGTGCTTGGACTCCCACTTAAGCAATCTTTCTACTACATCCAAATGGTTCAAAAAAGAAAAGAAAAACTTGTGAGATAAGAACATTCAAGGGAGTTTTTCTACTGAAAACGCAAACTTGTTAGATTTTTCCTTTTTTTAATTTTTTTTTTTACATTTATTTATTTTTGAGAAACAGAGTGAGACAAAGTGTGAGCAGGGGAAGGGAAGAGAGAGAAGGAGATAAAGAATCTGAAGCAGGCTCCAGGCTCTGAGCAAGCGGTCAGCACAGAGCCTGATGCGGGGTTCGAACCCACCAACTGTGAGATCATGACCTGAGCCAAAGTCCTATGCCACCCAGGCACCCCTCAACTTGTTAGATTTTTCAAGAGAGCGTGAAGCAACTCTATTTCTTTTTTTTTTTTTTTTAATTTTTTTTTCAACGTTTTTTATTTATTTTTGGGACAGAGAGAGACAGAGCATGAATGGGGGAGGGGCAGAGAGAGAGGGAGACACAGAATTGGAAACAGGCTCCAGGCTCTGAGCCATCAGCCCAGAGCCCGACGCGGGGCTCGAACCCACGGACCGCGAGATCGTGACCTGGCTGAAGTCGGACGCTTAACCGACTGCGCCACCCAGGCGCCCCAAGCAACTCTATTTCATCATTAGTGAAAGAAAATTCATAAAGTTTCTAATGAATTAATACATGACCTCCAAGATCTTTCCGTTCCTCTATTTTCCTCTATTTTCTTTTCTTTCCAGTACTTTTTCTGCTTTCCACTACTTTATGTGATTTGAAGCTCTGACAAAAATAATACTGAATTAATGATCTTTAACCTCCTGCCTTTTACAGTCTGGTTGGAATATTAAGTTACAGTGTAAGACAGCATTTCATTGATTTTTTCTTCCTCCTTGGCACACTGTGTTAGGGCTACAATGGCAACTTGGCTGATAACTCTCTTAGCATATTATATATATACACATACACGATGGTATATATACCATTAAAATATATATATATATTATACCATTTATATATATATTATACCATTTATATATATATATACCATTAATATGTGTATTATACCATTAATATATATTAGCATATTATGTATATATATATATCTTATAAAAAAGTATTCACTGTTTTCATAATGATCATCAAAAATAAGCTATTAAGTATCAATAGGATGGTGAATTTGACATTTTTAACATTATAAAAGTTGATATTTTTCCACAAGGTATCCCAACAATTATATCTCACTTGTTTTAATAACTATGTATATCTTCTATTTTAAAAAGTATTACTACTTCTCTAGAAAATACAGAAGAGTCTGAAAAATGAGTATCTTACAGTTTCCTTAAAAAGCGCATTACAGAACACATCTTAAGTAGTATATTGCAACATTTGCTTTGACAAGGCAGAGAATTAACTAATTGATTAGGGGTCCTTTTATTTATTTGGTAAACACAAATTGTCATATCACATGTGATTTTTTTTCCAAACATTTTCCCAACAAAACAATCTAAACGATTCTAATACTGTGGTTTTTATTAGCCACTTTTTCTTGTTTCAGTTTTGTTTTCTGTTGTTCCCTCCAGTTAAGTTCAGAAAATGTAAACCTTTGCCCAGTATGTGCAGCAGGACTCGGGTTTATCTTTGAATAACAACACCCACGTCTGATCCAGAACTTGACAAACAGGCCTCTCAGAGATCAAGGAGAAACATGGTTTTCAATCTGTTTGTTGCCTTTCCCCCTTGTGGTGGGCTCTCCCCTCTGGAAATTTTCCCCTCAGGAAATTTTCCCTCCTTCAAAGATGGGACACTGTTCAGAAGGTTCTTTCACACAGTGAACATACTGAGGCGTTATCATTTCTCTTAAACTTAAGTCATTTTAAAATATTTTTATTGCTTCTGAAAACTCATATGGACTATTAAATTTTACCTTTACCAAGGAGAGGGAACAGTGTTTTATAGATTACTTAAGAGATTCTCTGATCTTTTTTACAAAAAGCAAGAAAAGAAGCTTGTCTTTGCCATAGATGCCCCAGGGGGATGCTAAAATAACAGGAATGGAGAATTATTCAAACTTTACAACTGTCAGCCAACCTAGAAATGGCTCAACACTTATTAGAGGGAACAGGGTAGTTAACAGGGAGAAACTGTCATCTCTCTTGCCATTTAAAAACTGGGGGTGTTAATTCCTGATTCGGGGCAAAGAACACCACCTACTTGTTAGAATAAGCGACAGGCAGTTGGGTACGTGAGACTGTACTTTGGAGAGAGATCTGAGCTTGGAATACATTTTTGAGAGCTTTTCACAAATAGTTGGTACTTAGAGCCTTATTTTATATTCATTCGGTGCTTAAGAGCATGCAATTTAGGCCCATCCACCTAAGGCAGTTAGAGGTGGCACCAGGGGTAAACCCGGTTAGGCCATGTTCATGTCCCTGAAAGCCTCACAGTGGCTGTGCAGTCTTCTGTCTGTTTCTCAGCTCATTTCGCTGAGATCATGTGCAAGCACAGGCAATTGAGTGAAGATGAGTTGCAAGCATTTGCATGAGAGTAATAATGCAATTTGGTAGAGTAGGGAAACACGTCTGAGAAACTTCACAGATTGTGAGGAAATTGATCCCTATGTCAAATGGAGATGAGCCCAAGGCGGCATCTCTACTCCTTCTGAAAGAAATATTAGGGGTATGCACGGAAGTTTTCTGCTCCTGGGCATCAGCCTAGGCCCATGGCCACGTGTCAGTGCCACCATTCAGAGTACTGGCATGAGGAGGTAAATCCAACCTGCCAGGGTACAATTCCGGGTCACAGTTCTACTTGCTAATTAAGGCAAGTAACTTAACTTCTCCAGCCTTGGTTTTCTCATCTGTAAAGTGGGGATCATTATCTATGTCGGAGAGCTAGGACAGAGCTACACTGAGATCATGTATATAAAGCCTTGCTCCCAGAGGGCAACACAGATTAAGAGCATGGGTAAATGTGAGCTAGGAGGAGAACTGGTAGAGGCATTCTAAATACTACTCAGTATGTCACAAACACAACAGAAAGATTAGGTGCAACTACTGATTGTTAACAAATGTTGAACAGAGTCTTATAGAGTGGAGGCAAATGAAAAGAAAGTAAATTGACTGCCTAATGGAGGCTTCAATAAAGGTGACACATAACCAAATTAAAGCAAGAAAGTTTCTGCGGTTATACATACCAGAGAAAAATACAAGATTTATATTTTCCCTGCACTTTGTATATGGGAAGCATTTATTCTTGTTTCAAGTCATTTTATCTTTAAGGAATAGATGGGATATTGGATCCCATATACTACATTTTTATAGTATAAAAATACTAGGAAGTAGAGACAAAAGCAAGATGTTAAGGACAATTTAGTTGAACTGAAAGCTAAAACATAAGGATATTTTGTAGTTAATTTAAAACAATTTAGGGACAGGTTTTTTTTAAAGAAAACATTAATGTTTATCTTTATTTTCGAGACAGAGAGTGAGCACGAGCAGGTGAGGGGCAAAGAGAGAGGGAGACACAGAATCTGAAGCAGGCTCCAGGCTCTGAGCCATCAGCACAGAGCCCGATGCAGGGCTCGAACCCATGAACCATGAGATCATGACCTGAGCCGAAGTCGGACGCTTAACTGACTGAACCACCCAGGTGCTCCAAGGGGCAGTTTTTAAAATGTCTTTCATTTTCACTGTGAATGAAACCCAAAGAAAGGGACAGACTATTAATAAAGAGATATCTAGGTGAGACGCAGAGGAGCACTTGAAAGATGAGTGTTGCTAAACCTTTGACCAACCCTCCAGGGAAGAAGATGAAAATTCCCTTCCCTAGAACTCGTTTAAGGAATAAACAGTTACCTCTTGTGAATAATTCCAAAGTAAACTTGGAGGGGGAAAAAAAAGACAAAAAACCTGTGATTGTCTTTTAATGACTATAACTGAATATTCAAGTATTTGAGAATTTTAATGACTCTGAACTTTGTGCATGTGGGGCACTCCCAATATCTTGGCAGTCTTTAATAACGCTTGGAGAAAATAGAATAACATTTCACCTTTACAGAACACAGTGAAAACCAGCAATTAAGCCAAAAGGAGCTCCAAGGAACTAAAGACAAGGCACAGAGTTCATGTATAAAAACCAATCCAGGTACTTGATACCTAGACGACCAGATTGTATTTATTCTTATTTTACTCACAGGTAAAAATTAGCTTGGTTATCTGATCTTTTAAATTCCTGAGCACATTAGACGTAACAAATTAAAAGAAGCTAAAGATGCCACAGAGTTAGAAAAAGGAACAGTGTGACTCACAATTCCAAATGCACAGGGGGCTGAGTCTACTTGTGTAGGACAAACATTCTAGGGGCCACAGAAAGCCCCAGAGTTAACACTGCATTAAAGCAGAATGAAGTCTCACATCCTAACTTGCTAAAAGAGTTATTTTTATGTGGCACAGTCACCTTAAATAGGCAAGAAAGAGTACAATCCAATCCGAGAAAGATTTTCATCATGAATAGGTACTTTTATGTTTTAAGAAACAATAGCATGTTTTGTTTTCAAAAGGGTAGACCCTCAGCTTTGGAAACCCCCGTAACCATTATAACTCATTTCCTCCAAGTTCCCAAGTAACCACAGCATTGGCTGCGAAATGGAACTACCTGAATCAGGAGTCCAGATTTCTGTCATAATTTCTGTGAATATTCCATTCATTCATTTGTGTATCTTATTCCTCTATTATGTAACCTAAAATTTGTGACTGGTGGGAAAGGAAGCATAAAAAGTGAGGAAAATGTTGCTTTCATCTTCAGCATCAATGTTTGAGATGGTAGGGTGATGATCTTAGCTATTTTAAATATATTTTGTCTGGGGCGCCCGGGTGGCTCAGTGGGTTGAGCATCCGACTTCGGCTCAGGTCATGATCTCGCGGTTGGTGAGTTCAAGCCCCACACGGGGCTCTGGGCTGACAGCTCAGAGCCTGGAGCCTGCTTTCGATTTTGGGACTCCCTCTCTCTCTCTCTCTCTCTCTCTGTCTCTCTCTGACCCTAAATCTACTCTCTCTCTCTCTCTCTCTCTCTCAAAAATAAACATTTTAAAAATTAAAAAATAAGTAAAAAATAAATATATTTTCTCATGTAATCTCAATAACCTTGTAATTTATCATTCTTATTTTATAAATAAGAATAATAATAAAAACCTTGATAGTCATGGAGGTCACAGAACATAACCAAGGACACACAGCTGGGTATGAATCTAGGCTGGCTTGACATAGTACTACCTGCATTCCAGACAGCAGCTGCCTTTACTGACCATAAGGACTAAGTCAACCAAAGTGAACCACTGGCTGCTTATTACCCACTCTTTATAATAGGATGGCATTTGTAATGTTAATACTGAAAAAATCCAAAGCCTGTAATGTGGAAACATAAATCTACCCCTAGTACTGTTTTTCAGGACCAAATTCAAACACACTAGCTTCTAAGCCACTCTTATTAAATAAAGAACACATATTTCAGAATTTTCTGCCAGGAAACACTTTGGCCTCTCCTGAGCAACTTCCTCAGTTGTAATAAGGATAGAGATGTTTCTTATTTATGTTCCTTTTTTGTTCGGGTTACCAGGAAGCTGGGCATTCAATAATAGTATATATTTCCTTCAACTTGTTGTCAATGCTGGTGGTTTTCTAGTATTGTATTCATTGTAAAGCCAATGTTTTGGAAAGTTGCCTCAACTCTTCTGTGGGAAAATCCAGGTTTTAATAAATTGTACAAAGGCTGAAACAATTTATAAATGTGTTTATGTATGTGATGGCAACATAAACCCTCTGGTATTTAGTTGATTATCTGTGCATCCACATTTATCTTTATTCAATGTTCCTCAAGTAAAATCCAATGTAAGTCTATAGTGTTTTTCTCTGATATGTGATGAACTGCCCAACAACGTGAATCATACATTACATTGAAAGCATATACATAAGGTCAATATGATGGGTACAGGCTACTTCCCAAGTATCACAGAATTATTTGCCCTCTGATATCCAACAGTTGTAAAACTTGGTTACACACACACACATGCATGTGCACATACCCCATAAAAAGACTGAAAACCTTGCCAGTACACTGTGTTAATAGTCAGTCATGACTTAACAATGTGAGGAGGAATGAAGACAGTTCAAACTCAGACTATCAAGAGACAGAATTTGTTTTCATCCTCATGGATGGTTCTATCCTCATGGATCCTAAGTGGTTCTTGTGAAGACAGCACAAGCCTTTCTTGAAACAACTTTCATCCAAGCAATTCCATTTAAGGTGTTTGGGTAACTTCTTAGGAGTCCATGGTATTCGCCAGCATAGACGGATTTGAAATCGTTATTGCCAAGGTGGCAGATTTGAAAATTAGAATGTCTTTCTATTAAAATACTACTCTTCTCCAACTAAAATAAAAGAGTATCTCATCTACTCAAGAGAATTTTGGGCCAAAGTTAGGGTCCCAAACAAGCCATTTCAAATTTCATTCTAAAATCATGTCTGCAGCCCATTCTGCTAACATAAATATATTTTCAAATTGGAAAAAAGAGAAATTATCTGCAAAAGTTGTAATGGGAGTAGCAATTCAGTGATAAGTAACTTACATGCTTCACCTTTTTACTAGAAAAATGATCTTTTAGCCACATTCCCCCATGTGCTGGGTTTGTCTTTCTTATTTCTTATCCCATTCCCCTTCAGCAAAATATCTAGAAATACGCTTTCCTTTATTGATACAATAACCAATCAAAATCTAACTGGAAAAAATATATTTGGAAATTTTTGAAAGCTCCCATTCCTTGTGTTGGCAAGAAAGAAAGCACACATTATAGTAAATATAAAATAATAATTCTTATTTTCCTTTTCCTCACCTTGTAGTAGTATTATGGATTACATGTTTGGGTTCTCCTAAAATTCATAAGTCAAATCCCTAACTCCCTATGGGATGGTTTTAGGAAACAGGGCCTTTGGGAGATAATTAGGTTTAGATGAGGTCATAAGGGCGGGGTCCTCATAATGGGAATCACTGTCCTTAGAAGTAGAGAAAGAGATGGGCAAGGTCTCTCTGCCATTAGAAGATTAACCAGAAGACAGCTGCCTGGGAAAGAGGGCCCTCCCCAGACACCAAATCTGCCTGCACCCTGATCTTGAGTTTCCCAGCTTCCAGAGACATGAGACATGAATGTTCGTGGTTTAAGCCACCCGGGCTATGGGATTTTTGCTATAGCAGCCCAAACTGACAAGGACAAATACCCCCTCAAGAACCAACAGTTTGTGAAAGTATTAGTACACTATCTTGAAAGTCATTTTAAACTATATCTCTGAGATACACTGACCGACAGTTTTAGGTCCAGCCCAACCTGCCTATTTCTGGTTATCACCTGCATTCTGGGAGAAACTGCTTTTGTCATCCTAAGTGGTAGGAGAGACAGGCACAGAATGTGACAATTCATTTTCTCTCTCTTTCTATTTACAATTTAGGGTGGTGTTACAGTGAAATAATTAATTGACCTGCCCAGAGAACAAATAAATCACACACTCAATATGCTGCTTGGGATTTGCAGCTCATTTCTGCAGGACTGCTGTGCGGCGTGGCTAACGTATGAGGTCGGTAAGCTCTTCTGACATGTCTCCAAGTCTTCCTGAGCTCTTGCAAGGTTATGGTGGTGAAATATGACAGAGATCGCGGCACAGTTACAATAGCATATGTTCCAAATCAGTAACCAACGGAACAGAACGCATAACTACAACAAAACAGATACAAGTATTGCAAATGATGAGGAAGGTAAAGAGAAGCAATCTTAATAATTACTCAGCAATACCATAAAGGGATGCTTGGCGCATGCTGTGTATGTGTGGAACATGCATCTCCACCAAGAGATTCTTGGCATTGCCTGTATCAGATGGTCTCTATTTGGGAAAGTAACACAAATCAGAAAGAGATTTGAGACTATTCACCAGGCTAACTTTCCAGGCCTTTTTACTTCTCCTTGTTTAGAAGTTCAGAGATCATTCCTTGGCAAGACTATATATGTCTAGCTAATTCTGTAAAGTTTCAAAGCTTCAGATGAGAGTTAAAGAGGTATAAGATTAGTGTACTTCGAGACTATCAGGACACCTCTTTGTTACTTATTCTCAAATGTACGTAATCAAATGTTACTGGCGCATCAAACCAACAGACTATGTAGAGACCAGAAGTAGATCGCTTTGCTAGTAAGAGGAAACTAATTCTCATAGGATCCTTGCTTGAATTTTAAATCAGCCTGTGACATGTGTCATGCAGTCCAAACCCACCGTGATGAATACTTCTTGATCAGTTGAAATTCAACTGCGATTTATTAGCAATAAAAAGAGAGCAATGACATCAACCATTGATCTCATACTTAAATGCCTTATTAGATACACATCTGTTTTATGGGTCTCACAAATTCTTAATGACTAGAGTATCAAGGGGAAGTCTGTAGAAGGGACTGTGACATAGACCAGAATTTTGCTCTGATGACTCCGGATATGATGAACCTCCATTATCCTGAACTTCCAGAGACCTCCAAAGAGTAGAAAACGTTAATCAGGAGAACTGCATATCCAAAGGGCAAAATAAACTTAACTGGAGATGACAATTAGCCCCTTTTTAACCAAAGTCAAAGAATTTTGACAGTGGCATGTAATGGAAAACTTTTACTGGAAGTGATCTTACAATTTATCAAATGAAATTATAGAAGGATGCATTTACAATCTCATGCAAATTGTCAAGATCAAAAGAATCGTTAAATGGCATTTCTAAAATCTATCATGATTGAGTCGTCACCATCTCGGGCACACACATGTCTTTGCTATATAAAGACGAAGTGTTTTGCTGCTTTAATTCAGAATTGCTCTCAAAACCCCTATGGGAAATGATCAAAACCCTATGAACCCCTTTGACAATGGAATGTCCTTAATAGAGAACCACTAGGTAAATTACCATACAAGTTGTGCACTGATTTGTCTCATTATATGCAGCCAGTTTCATTCATAGGAATAAAAATCACCTTTGATATTTAGTTTGCTGGTTACCATAAACCCAGCAGCTAACATAAATGATCATATTGACTGGAGTTCTGTTTTCTCAATTTGTGCTGAGCTTTCTTTTCTTCAAATGCTTTCATTTAATCAGTCGTCCCTCTCATCAAATAACTTTAAACTAGTTATTGTGTTACAGTTATAATTCTTGACCAACTTTGCCTGATGACATGAGTGGATAATATATCAGCTTTTCTGCTAATAGCTGTGGAACCATACTCAAATGTTGATGGATAATCAAGGCTACTTTAAAGTATAATTAATATGACACCATCCAGAAATATCTGCTAAATATCTTCATGATCCCAGAGGTTAAACAATTCTAACAAAATCTACAAATCTGAAACTGGCCACTTTACTTTGTTTTAGTTTAGTTTAGTTTAGATATTTATCTTGAAAGACACAGAGACCACGAACAGGAAGGGGCAGAGAAAGAATCCCAAGCAGGCTCTGTTCTGTCAGTGCAGAGCCCTATATGGGCCCTCAATCCCACAAACTGTGAGACAATGACCTAAGCTGAATTCAAGAGTCAGATGCCCAACTGACTGAGCCACCCAGGCACCCCCGAAATTGGCCATTTTAAATCTCATAATGCCAATTTGAGGTGCAGAGAATCTCTAGAGAACCTTTTCTTACATTCAACAGATGTGGACTATCCCCCACCGCTGACATGTCTATAAGAAAGGCATTTTTTTGTTTTCTTCCTTATTACAGAGTATGAATTTGTACATAATTACAGAATGAAATATTTATTTAAACAATGAAGTAAACATGTGGCCTTGCTTCACTTACAAGGCAAATGTGAAGGAAAAACTATTTCTTAGTTGCCGAATTTTGGAGGCACAGGCATCTAGCCAGCCCCTCCTTTCTCTGTGAAGAAACTTCAGATTTCTTGTTTAAGGATAATAGGAGTTTCTGGGGCACCTGGGTGGCCCAGTCGGTTGGGCAAGTGACTTCAGCTTGGGTCATGATCTTGTACTCCATTGAGTTCAAGCCCCATGTCAGGCTCTATGCTGACAGTTCAGAGCCTGGAGCCTACTTTGGATTCTGACTCCCTCTCTCTGTCCCTCCCCAACTCGCACTCTATCAAAAATAAAATAAAAAACATTAAAAAAAACTTTTTATTTTTAAAAATTTTTTTTTTCAACGTTTATTTATTTTTGGGACAGAGAGAGACAGAGCATGAACAGGGGAGGGGCAGAGAGAGAGGGAGACACAGAATCGGAAACAGGCTCCAGGCTCCGAGCCATCAGCCCAGAGCCTGATGCAGGGCTCGAACTCACGGACCGCGAGATCGTGACCTGGCTGAAGTCGGACGCTTAACCGACTGCGCCACCCAGGCACCCCCAAAAAAACTTTTTAAAAAAAATAATAAGAATTTCATGGGGGCGCCTGAGTGGCTCAGTGAGTTGAATGACATACTTCAGCTCAGGTCATGATCTCGTGGTTCATGAGTTCGAGCCCCACACTGGGATCTCATCACGAGCCCGCTTCAGATCCCCCTCTCTCTCTGCCTCTCACCCACCCCCTTTCAAATTAAAAAAAAAAAAAGCATTAAAAAAAAAAAAGAACTGACTGAATTTCAAAGTAGAATGTGCTTGTTGGTGAAGGCTTGCTTATTAGCATGTTGCTGGGACATGGCCTTTTCCCCCAAACTGCTGAAAACAAAGACAACTATGTCCTTTAGAAACATTTGCTGCATCTACAGGTGGCAGGTGATACTATGTGTAGATGAAGCATAACGTAGTAGGATAAATAAGGAACTAAACTCATCAAGTTCCAAGAACATCAGCCTGGACTCATTTCTTAATTTGAGCCCTGGTGCTTCATTACACTTGCATTTACATTTCCATCAATAAAATGAACATGAAAATATAACACATTTAGGAATAACTTGAGGAATGACCCATAATGTTGATCAAGAAACACTTGGTAAATATTTGCTAGGCTTTTTAATCACAGGACATTTGATGCTCGGCAGAATGAACAGATTAGAAACAGATTTTCTTAATCTCCATAGCAAGAACTGAGCATAAGTATAAACTGAAAAAGGGGTATTTAATATATAATAGGAGTTAAAAATAGCTGCATTAAAATGAAACTGACAAGAGGATATGTAATCCAACCATACGGGCCTAAATGCTTCTGGCTTGTGATGACTTCATGATTGATTGGTATAAAACAGAACCATTCAAAAACTCAAAATAAGAAAAAGGTACCTGAGAGAAAAGTAATCGCCACAAGCCTTTGAGGTAGTAATTTTTCAAATGAAGTATAAATAGAAATCCTAAAATTCAGAAAGCAAAGTTGCATAGGCATCCAGTGGCTCAGTCCATGCAAAATATATTTTAGGATCCAAGCGTCTCTGATTTTTGTCACTGCACACAGTGAGAATTAGAAGGGCATACACACACATGTGCTTTATTACATGCCGTGAGAGTGATTTTGGTGTGTTTGCACTATCAGTTATTTTAATTTCTTTGAGAATCAGGTCTCACGCTGATTTCTTAAGAGCTTGGGAATTTTTCTCAATTTAAATTTCATGAAGATCCATAGTACGTACAATAGGCGCAGGGGCTCTAGTGCTGGGAAGCAGGAAGTCTGGACCTCCACTCACATAGATCCCCCAGACTTAGAATGGCACCTAAGGCATCTCTATTGAATCCTGGTAGTTCAAGGGACTTTTGTCCTAGAAAGAGCATTGGGTAATAATAGATCTGTGGAAGTATATGTATATATAGCCACACAGGCATATATAGCCTTTCAGTCTAATTTTCATTTTGTAGATAAGGAAAATGAAAGCTGAAAGTTAGTACTTCAAAATCAAAAAATAATCATCAATAATGAGAGAGAAGGAAAAAGCTAATAGCTGAACTATCAATCGATACTATGCTAATTCCAGTTTCCTAAGACTCAAAATGGCACTCTTTCTGTTATTCCCAGGAACAGCGTAAACAAACTGAAGACCAAAATAGTTGACCAGGCTTCCAGGACAATGTACAAGTAATGGAAAAAGAGGGAAAATACTAGGGAATCGCTACGTGACCAAAAGCAGTATACAGTGATCTCCGAATGAGCTAGCCAAGTGTAGTTCAGACTCCAGTGGTCCAAGTTCTATTTTTGTTCTTAAAGTTTGTGTTCAAATTTGATAAATGCTGAGAGAGACAGAGGATTAGCATCGTATTCATTACCAGGACAACATGCTGCACAAACAGAGAATTACCTTTTCCTTGCTGCCTCAGCAAGAACGCTTGAGATGCCCAAACACCAAGGGAAGGGCGCTTATTAGCAACAAAAACATCAGAAGCCGCAACAGCAGACATGTAGAACATTAGTGTCTCTTACTCTATAAATATCCTCGCTACAAAATTCAGCTCTGAAACAGATCACAAGGTTTTCTTTTCAAATTACATTATTTATGTCTCCTCATAAATGAAGTGGAAAATAGAACAAATGAGGAACAAAAAAACGTATCCCTTTGTGCAAGCATAAACGTGAGCAGTATCACTGTGCGTCTGTAGTGTAAATAAAGTGAGATGAAAACAATCCAGGTCAGCTCATGCTGGAAGCCTATCTTCTGCAGTATAAGAACGGATTAGAGCTTCTCAAATTGTAATGGGTATACAGTCACATAGGGATCTTGTTAAAATGCAAATTCTGAGTCTGTAGATTAGGTTTGGGACTGAGATTTTATATTTCTGGACAGAGTCTTAGATGATGCTGATGTTGCTGTTTTGTAGACTGCATGGGGACAAGGGATGGTGACAAAATATGCGATGCCTTCCCTCAATGGGATGGCATGGTTAAATTTTTTGTTTGTTTGTTTTTTTAGTTCTCAAAATTTAAACTTTGTGTTCTGCAAGCATATAAAGAACACTAGGAGAAGTAAACTATTAAGCTCTACAGAGTAAAAAAAGAAATATTCTGATCTAACTATTTAGATTCCATTTTTTGGACTAACAAGACACTTTTATTTTAGGATTAGGGATACATTCATTGAGATCAGATCATTAAAGAATTTTCATAAAGCATTTCCCAAAATCATCTGTGTCTAGCCAAATTATTTCATATTTTTTCATAATATTTCAAAATTATCAATTTTCTATGAATAGGATCAAAATATTTTAATTTTAACATTACTGAAAATATTTACTGGATAAGTTATTTTTCATGAAAATTTTATAAATTATATATATATATACACACACACACACACACACACACACACACACATACACATACATGTATTCCATAAAACATTTTATCACTGTGAATATTCTTTTGTGGTTATTACTTCAATACATCCAAATTTGGGGGATGAAAATTTTATAATTTTGAATTTGTTCTACATTATTTGATTCTTCTAGAAAGATTATGATGTTCTATTTTAGCTTTTGTCAGAGTCAATTGTGTTGATTAAATTCTACACAAATATTTACGGTAAATTTTATAGAAGACAAGGATTTGCATTTATTTTTGCAGAACAAATGGCCAAAGAGGGGAAAGACGCTGCATCTGGGAACACAGTAAGGTTAGCTTGGAATCCATGAACTCTGAGGAAAGGAAGATTTGGAGAGTTAAGAAGAAAAATTAAATTTTAAGAGCATGTAGGGCAAGGGGAGCTTTAGCAGAGAGGGTAAGGAAATACTGGAAGCCAATAAAGATGTTGGAATGAAGAAAAAAAAAAACTTTACTTATTATCCAACAAACATACCCTCTACCCTACACAGAGTATCAGTAACTGAATTCAGTTCTCCATTCACCTAGTGTGTAAGTTCTTTTTCAGATATTCCTTTTCTTTCTTCATAAATACCCATCAGCATTCGTGAAGGGTTAATGGAATGCTATATACACCGTCATGCATTTCATTTACTCACAAAATCTCATAACTTCACAATGACAGTATTTATCATTGTGCTTCTAGTCCTAAAATAAAATAAAATAAAATAAAATAAAATAAAATAAAATAAAATAAAATAAAACAAAAGTAAAATAAAATAATAAAATAAAATAAAATAAAAACATTTCCTTTTTTTTTTTTATGAAATACATTTAGGGAATTCATCCTTAGACCTCACTGAGTCACCCGCATGTATAATAATCATGATGTTCAACTAATGTTCCCCATTAAAATGCCTTATATGAACATTGAGAAAAATCAGGCACTTATTGGGATGAGCAATGGATGTTGTATGTAAGCCAATTTGACAATTAACAATATTAAAAAATAAAAATAAAATAAAGTAGGGGCACCTGGGTGGCTCAGTTGGTTAAGCATCCGACTTCGGCTCAGGTCGTGACCTCGCGGTCCGTGAGTTCGAGCCCCATGTCAGGCTCTGTGCTGACAGCTCAGAACATGAAGCCTGCTTCTGATTCTGTGTCTCCCTCTCTCTGACCCTCCCCCGTTCATGCTCTGTCTCTCTCTGTGTCAAAAATAAACGTTAAAATTTTTTTTAAATAAAAAGTAAAATATAAATAAATAAATAAATAAATAAATAAATAAATAAGAGAATAAAAGGCAATACCAAAATAAAATAAAATAAAATAGAAAAAAAGAAAATAGGTCACTATATGCTGTATTTTAAATTAAAAAAAAAAAAAAAGAAAAGGTGTATGGGAAGTATACTACACTCTGCATATCTTCCTGACTCCTGTTGATGCTGTCTTCATAAAAGAAAAGTTCTTTTTTGGATTCATATTAACAAGGCAGCTAAAATAATAAGATGCACTTCCATGGTTTCTTGCATCTTCAAAAAAAATAAATAAAGTTGTGACTTAATAAAAAATTAAATGTATGCAAATTAGTGGTCATCTGTTTCCTCCTTTCTTCCTAAAATTTGGCATCTCTCCATTGCTCTTCACTCACACAGTCATAACTTATACGTGTGTTATTTCCAGCACAGTCATTATTTGGAAGATTAGATCCTGTGAAAGAAAGGCACCAGTCGTGATACGGCTTCAAAGTTTTCTATCCCAGAGCATATATTCACTGGTATAAGGAAGTGCCTAAGATCAATCTACAGTCTCATGAGCTCATGTTTTTCCACTCTCATCATCAATTCTAAACTATGAGTAGCAACTTAATTCCAGATTCTTTTTTTTTTAATTTTCTCAAAAACAACATGAGGGCAAATGACTACTTTACCACCAAAACTCTCTCTGAAGAGCAATTTTCCAAAGTTATCAGACATTTTCAGTACGGCCCTCTATCATAGGGTGGTTTTGTCTCCAAACCAAAAACACTTGAATTGGAAAACAAATTTTAGGGTCAACATGAAATGTTTCTGAAAATCACAAGTGTATGATGATTACAAAAATGCTATTGATAATGATCTTGAGGTTAGGGGAAGTCTAAATGACCAACCCCTTAATACCATAAATACTTGAATAATGTGTGTTACTGTAGTTGGTATAAATTTTTAGGATATAGAGTACCATATATAACATTTAAAAGAAAGATACGTGTGAAATTTATTTGAATTTTTGAAAGTTTCAGAAATGGTTAATATTTCTTAATTACTTGTCCTGATTTGTTTATACTGATTTGCAATAATGATTGTGAAAACAAGCAACAGTGCTTGAGTGTTTGAAGAGAAAGAGAGAGTGAGAGAGCGTGCGTGCCTGCAAAGGGAAGGGGAAAGGGAAGGGGAAGGGGAAGGGGAAGGGGAAGGGGCAGGGGCAGGGGAAGGGGAAGGGGAAGGGGAAGGGGAAGGGGCAGGAGAGGAGAGGAGAGGAGAGGAGAGGAGAGGAGAGGAGAGGGAGGAAGGAAGAAGAAAGACACTGAAAATTTAACAGGAAGATCATACTTGATATTTCTATGGGGAAGTTCTAGTCACAAATCAGGTAATGTCTTTATGTTAAATCAAAATAATGGTCAACGATTGTTATTTCTTTGAGTGACATTTTGCCAAATAAGAACCAACAGGTAAGAAAGGTGCTAAAGCCCTAGGGTTCTAGATGGATGTGGACTTTTAAGTGGAAACTGTGATCCTGTGCACACTGAACACCAATCCCCCAGTTTCCTGGGTGGCACTGATTGGGCTGGGCAAAATTTCAAACCTAGATTCACTGCAAATATCAGAGTTCAGGTCAAGTGCTCCCTGAGTCTGCCACTTAATTCACCTGTCAGCGCAACATACTAGATCTGAAAACAGTGCTCTAAATCCAACTTTAGGACTTGTTTAAAAGGGCTCTGATTGGGGCGCCTGGGTGGCGCAGTCGGTTAAGCGTCCGACTTCAGCCAGGTCACGATCTCGCGGTCCGTGAGTTCGAGCCCCGCGTCAGGCTCTGGGCTGATGGCTCAGAGCCTGGAGCCTGTTTCCGATTCTGTGTCTCCCTCTCTCTCTGCCCCTCCCCCGTTCATGCTCTATCTCTCTCTGTCCCAAAAATAAATAAACGTTGAAAAAAAAAATAAAAAATAAAAGGGCTCTGATAGATTTGTACCAACCACAGTAACATACATGATTCAGATGTCAAGATATGGAAGAGGCTGATCGCTCAGACCATCCCTGACCTCAAGGAACATTATCAAATGGAATTTTCTTATTTTTTTTAAAATTTTTAATGCTTACTTATTTTTGAGACAGAGAGAGACAGACAGAGCGTGAGCAGGGGAGGGGCAGAGGGAGAGGGAGACACAGAATCTGAAGCAGACTCGAGGCTCTGAGCTGTCAGCACAGAGCCTGATGCAGGGCCCAAACCCACAAACCGTGAGATCATGACCTGAGCCGAAGCCAGACGCTTAACCGACTGAGCCACCCAGGCACCCCTCAAATAGCATTTTCATGATAATTTTACACGTTTAATTTTCATAAGCATTTTATACTTACCCTAGGATTTGTTTTCCACTCAAGTTAGGAGTATGGATGATGGAAGCAAAGAGCGTAATTGCGCCTTTTAGTATTGTGGCTTTGGTGTTACCTAGCGGAGTTCTCATTTAAGTACCTACTTCCCCCACCTTTTTTTTTTTTTTTTTTTTTTTAACTTTCCTACTGATACCATTTGAGAAACAAGGATGTCAGTCACTGGATCACCTGGCCTTCAAATCCTTCCAGGTCAGCTGGTCAGCAGCAAAAGTTCTCCCTTTGTTCTACAGATCAAAAAAATGCCCTGCACTTCTCTACAAACAGGTATGATAAAAATGTACTTATTGATACATTTAAAGTATTATTATATGTATTTTATTCCATTTTGGACATCACCTGTTAAGAGGACCCCGGCAACCTAGAGCCCATTAGTAAAATAGTAATCATTATTGTTGAAAAATTTGGAAACCAGGCAAGAGGAAGAATGGTAGAAAAATCTACTTAGCATGACCAGAGAGAAGAATAAAAGAGGGACAAGCAGGAGGGATGAAAGGGAGAGAATGAGAGAGACAGAAAAACAGAGAAGTGGAGGGAGGGAGGAAGAAGATGGGATGGGGAATACGTTAGCTCCGTCAAACATCAGAAAGGTCACGTTAGACCTATTCTGTTTGCTCTAAAGAAAAAAAAGTCTAAGTGTGAAAATTACAAGAAGGCCAAGTTCAGCTGTCCAACAAGTCTTGCAAAAGTGACATGGCTACTGCTGAAACTATTTAAGAGGCTGGTTGGAAAACCTTCCTCAGGACTGGTCAGAAGATGCATTCCTAGTAGTGGGTCTGGGCCAGATCACTGCTTTTCCAACTTTAATTTGCACATGAAACCCACCGGGGGTCTCCTTAAAATGCAGATTCCTTCTAAAAGGTCTGAGGTGGGGCCTAAGATTGAGTATTTCTAACAAGCTCCCAGCTGATGCCCACACCACTCCTCCCTGGAAGACACTTTGACTCGTGAGGGACCCGATGATCCTTGAGGTGTCGACCCACCGGAAATAGGAGCATTTCCTCAGCCAGGCAGTGAAATAAAGAAAACCACAAGTCAAGAGTTAGCTACACCGCATGCTCAAATTTCATTGATAAAATAACTAAACCACCCTGTCTTTTTAGCGGCGGAAAATAGCTGGAAAACAACACTTGAGAGATAATAGCATAAGCACTGGGATAATGATACTAAAATGCCCTCAAAGAAAACTGGCAGCCGTTCCTGATTCATACCCAGCATAGACAAGTGTGAGGAGCTTGAAACCAAATGTCACCGCTAATACTGAAATTGGACCCTGCCAGCTAATAGCATATTCACACAAGCCAGTGTTTAGGGGACAAAGATTGAAGATTGAGGAACTCCTTTGATGAGACAAGGATCAGGATATGTTGTATCATCGAGCCATAGTGGGAGTGGAATTGCACACCAATACACTGAGCTGTTCTGTCTTCCTTTTGACCTTTGGACTCAGGCAAACCCAAAAAGGAAGAGAGAATTGGCATTTTGGTTGCATCTCCTGCTACTTTTAATCAGCTGCAAGATTTTGCTGCCCTTGAGAACACTGCTCCCTATTCTGTGCGAATAGCTTGACCAGGGGCCAGCTGAAAGGCTGTCACTCGGTCAACAGGAAGTGGATGTGGACAAAAGGTCCAAGTTTAGGAATGCCTCTCTGGATTTTATTTTGATATAGAGCCTCGTCCAGCTCCGTCCTTGCGGCCAGAGCCAGAATAAAAATGCGCTCACGGACTGTGGGCTTTTTAAAAATATTTTTTAAAGTCACAGTCCCCAAAACACATACACAAAAACCCAACAAGAGGAAAAACAAGAATGCAAGAAGGGAATATCAATGAATTCCTTAACTAAATGTGCTTGTTAAGTACATTTACAATACATGTTTATTAATATTTTGCTCCCTGAAAGAAATTCATTCTTCAGATATTTTCTTCTACTCTCTGTGGTCACATGAGGCCATTCTGAAGCATTTAAAGGCAACCGCTCATATCTCGCAGTCCAAAATGTTTTGTGAAATCAGTGTATACCATGTGCATTTTAAAGGAGCATCACCACCCGTTACTCACTGTAAGAAGCAGCCACGTTTCCTTTATGTCTGTATGCTTTCATGTTGTAAACCACTGAGTTTCACTGAAACCTGTGTAGGCTTTGTGGCTAGACAGAAACAAGTTCAAATCCTCTTTCTGCCACTTGCTGGGTATGGTCCAGGAGGCTGAGCTCCCATGTGCTGGAATTGGACGTGATAACAGGGGAAAAGAATGCCCTAAACTCTGGGTTGCCCTTCTAGGCTGTGTTGAACATCTGAGTTGTTCCATTTCTATGCAAATAATCCCTCTGTAGGTACTGCCTAGAGGTATTTACTTTTTCTTAACGGGACCTTGATTTCCTAACATGTTGAGTCTTATGAAACAGGTAAGACTAGGTTGTGTAAAGATGGAGATAAAAAACATTCCGAACTGACTACACGCCCAAACTAGATGAAATAACTCATGACCTTAAACTTTCATCAAAGAGATCAACATGAGGTATATTTGGTAAGTACACAAGGTTGGCTGCATCAGCCTTATGTATCTGGGTTGTTAGAAGGTTCTGGGGCTAGCCTATCTGGACTTAAGTTCTGATTCTGTCACTTCTGATTGTTGCTTATCTCGCTTAGACTCTGGCTCAGTCCTTTACTGATTGTGTGCCTCTCCTCACCTCATCAGATGAGTTTCCTCATCTGAAACGTGGGATAATAATAGCACTAGTGTTACGGTGAGGATAAATGAGTTAATCTACAGAAGGAGCTGAGAATGGGGCTCAGAACAAAGCAAGAGTCCCACATTTTTTTATTCCATTAAAAACAGCAAAGAAATTTGTCAGCACACGTTTACACATCATGGACTCAATATTCTGGCACTTCAGTTCAATAAGGAAGCTTACAACCATGAAGAGGGAGATTGTTCATAGGAATGCAAGCTTGCTGAGGGCCGGAGCTCTGGCTAGACAGATTACTGCTGTATTTCCAGGACCTAGCACATGCCAGACTCAGGGCAGGAGACCACTATGAAGAAGTGAACGAGCAGAGATCCAGGAGCTATGTTTTGCTGACTTCCAAAGAGGGAAAAGACCAATCAAAGCTCGAATTTTCAGATTCCGACAAATAATTAAGTAACAAGAAACAATAAGAAATATACTAAAAAATATCGGAAAGGCATAGGATTATAACATCTACCTATGAATTAGGCACTATTCTAGCTTCTGAGGCTGCTACAGTGAATAATTTTGGCATCATGTAGCTATCTGCTAGTTGCAAAGACGAAAAATTGATATGTGCTACTTGAAACAATTTAAAATATTAAGTACAACAAAATAAAATAGAATGCCAATGTTACAAAAATAATAAAGTGGGGTAAGAGTGAGAAAGTGACAGACTGTTATGTTAGATAATAATGTCATGGGATGGCCTCTCGAAGACATGACATTTGAGGAGAGACCTGAACATAGTCAGGAGAGACCCCAGAGCCTCCCTGGGGAAAGTGCACTGCAGGCAGACGAAACAGTTAAGATTAGTTTTGATATGAACCTTGACCTTAGCAGGTAATACATTGTGATTCCTTCCCAATTTAGAGGTCTATGACAGAAGATTCTTTAACCTCACTGAACAAAATTAAACACCAATGAGTTCTGATGGAAATACAAAAGGACAGAGTACATGCATTTTGCAATCACAAAGAAATTAGCACTTAGTGTGTTTTGCTGAGAAATAACAATAAAGCATAATATACCGTTCATGTTACTCTGTGCACAGTACGTACGTATTCTCTGAACTGGGGGAACTAATCCTCCCAGAAGTGTTTATCAAATTAAACTACTACTTTGACTGACATAAAGATATACTCTAGTTTTTCTCGGCTTAGGTTGCCTAAGTTTGTTTTGCATAAATCTTTACAACTTTTATTCAGCCTTCTGTGCTAATGGTATTTATTTGCCTCCTTGGAAATATCTTCTGCAAGATAAAGCAGATAAAAATTAGGATTTCCCTAGGTGTGGAAAATCAGTACTGTCCAACGGAAACACAGTTCATGCCACAAATGTAATTTAAAAATTTCCAGCAGCCACATTAAGAACTGTAAAAGAAACAGGTGAAATTACTTTGATATATTTTCTTTAAACCAATTTATCCAAAATATTATCATTTTAACATGTAGTTAATATTAAAATTGTTAATGAGATGTTTTGCATTATTTTTTATTACAAAACCTGGTGTGCATTTTATACTCACATCTATTTTATACTCCCATATTTCAAGCACTCAGAAGATATACTTAACTTAAGGCTACTTCACTAGGTCTAGATCATGACTAGGTGGCCACAGAATGAAAGTGACATCTTCATATTGGGACTAGGTGGCCAAATTTAGGGGGGAAAAAAAGGTTGTCAAGTTTAGATTTCAGGTAAGCCATAAAGAATAATTATATTGAACATTTTTACACTAAAAAACACTTACATGGAGCATACTTGTACTAAAAATCTATGTTATTCATCTGAAGTTTGAATTTAATCGGAGCGCTTGTGTTTTATCTGGTAACTCTAATCAGAACAGAAAGGTAAAGATTTTGACCACAAACTCAATAAATCACAGAAAAAGTTATCCTGAGATAAAAACAATGACCATACTTTACAATGCCGTTGTAAAACTTCCATTGTTATATCAATACAGCAATTTGAATGTCTTTTGGAGGAAATATTTGGGTGCCAGTTTGAGATTTCAGCCGTCCAAGCTACCCTATCTGATCTAGTTGACAGGAAGTTTGAGAGCAAAGGAGGAAATCGGCAGAAAGGATTCAAGCAGCCAAAGAACAGCCAGCCTGACAGTCGAACCAGACTGGAGTTCTGTTGATTCACACTCTCATCTGAGGAGAATGACATAGTACTGAGTCATTTTCAAACTGTGGCCCTTACCTAAGGGGTGACAGAAGTTCTTGAGGGGCTGGGAAGCAAGAGGCATATAGATTCTTCACCAAGTCTTCAAAGTATGGTACTCCGTTTTTATTTGTTTCAGATACATGTTCATCTAATATTTTATTATATAAAAAGGTTTAAAAATCAATAGTTTCTAAGAACATTCCTCAATTTCAGAATTCTATCGTGGGGCTTAGATTAAACATGTGTACGTGCTTTCAAATTATTTATGTGGCACAAACACAGTAACAATAGTGTTCGTGGTCACCTAGGTGGCTCAGTTCGTTGAATACCTGACTTCGGCTCAGGTCATGATCTTGTGGTTCGAGCCCCGCATGGGGCTCTGTGCTGACAGCTCAGAGCCTGGAGCCTGCTTCAGATTCTGTGTCTCCTTCTCTCTCTGCCCCTCCCCTGCTCACACTTTGTCTCACTCTGTTTCTCAAAAATAAATAAATGTAAAAAAAAATTTTTTTTAAATAAAAAAAAAGTAACATTAGCGTTCATAGCAAATTAAAGAAAAAGTTCTCATCATCCTACGGCCCACTCAAATTAGAATAGTTTCCTTTTTGTTGTCTTCCTCCAGTCTCTTTCCTTGTGCATGTAAGTATCATCATTGCAGAAATGCATTTATTCTCATTTTTTACTTAATATTATATCATGAGAATTTTCCCAAGATGCAAATGTCCTCACCATCATTACAGTATGCTAGTATTCCATTCCATAAAAAAATTTTTCCTTTAAATTTCTTTTTTTGGGGAGGCTGCTTCCCAGTATTCACTTATGACTTTCACATCTACGCATTTGAAAAAAAACACAAAAAAATCTGTGTATTTTTGCCTACTCAACATCTTTTCTCTGACAGTAGATCTCTGAAATTCAACAGCCCTCAATGCAAAACTGGGGAGCCTTTCTAATATTGTTCTTCTCTTTGTTCCTTTTGCTTCAAAACGAGTGAGCCAAGACAGGTGTCCAGGACAGAAACCTGGAGGTCATTCTAGACACCCACTTCTCTACCTTCCTATCCTCTACCCATCCTTGCCATCATCGGACTTGGTCAAACTTACCTCACACTTCTTGAATCTCTTAAATCTTCTTTATTCACATAGCCCCTCCCTGATTCTGCCCTCATCATTTCTCACATATACTAATACTTCTTTCTCTTGGATTAGTTTCTGTTCCAAGATTTGTCCCCAGCAGTGTAAAGGCCAAGGTAAAATATCTGTGGAGCCTTGCAACATATGGACAAATTGCTTCCTAGAGGAATTGTACCAATTTACATTGCAACTATCAATGGGAGGTGTGACAATTTTATTGAAACGCAGTCAGTTCAGGCTATTATTTGGCGGGGGGGGTGGGTGGGGGGACACAGACATATATGTAAGCCCACTGCTCCCTTCCCATCTCTGTACTGCAGTCCCTCAGCAGCCTTGCTAACATAGGTATCACTATCATTTTCCGTTTGTTATCTGCCGTTTTTGTGAACATAAAATCTTTATGGGAGAACTGAATACTTTATTTGTCGAGACACAATTAAAATGTCATCTTTCCCACCTTATCATACACAGTGGATAAGTGGACTCCAGCCTTCAGCAAATTGCAAACTGTGAACAAGCTTACCAAATCTTACCAATTTTGAAAGATGAACAAACACAAGTGTTGAAGTGTGTCGACAAGATGAAAATGGTCACTTAAATTTAGACATTTCCCACCAGGGTGAAAAGAGAGTTTCTAATTTACCCTGAAAACTATAAATGTTTTCATATTTTCTTCTGTTAAGGATGCATCTTTAATAATGGCCTTCTTTTACTATGGAAGAGGTCAAGAAGACATATCTGTACACATTTATTAACAATGGAAACCTTTTGTGTTTTTCCTGAGGCATTTTCATTATTTGTATGTGTTCATGCATGGAACTGGCTAATGTATAGCCTAAACTAAGGAATGGACACAGCAGTTAGATATCTAGGAGATCTATGACATCAGCCCAATATCATGACGACAACTCATAAAAGAGTTGTTCTGTTTTTAAAATTCACTTCTAAGTGGCAGTGGGTCCACATAGGAAACCTGGATATGTCCTTAGTATTTCTCCAAAATGAACCACAAGGAATCTGCCTGAGTCCTTGAGAGTGTTGGAGCCAGCCTCACCCAATGGTCTATGCCTGGTAAGTGTCAGATGCATAATGGTCATCAAATATACACTTGTGGGTGCATGAATGAAAGCCCTGTTCTCAGAGAGAGAAGAGAGGCAAGCGCTATTTTTAAAATGTAGGCACTGCAACGTAGTTACTAATGTACAACAGGCTTTTTTCCTACCCTTTTACTTACTCCCAGATGCTCTGTAAGTTACAGTTTTGCAAAAGCTACAAGAATGGATATTTAAAACAAAACAAAACAAAACAAAACAAAACTAGGCCATGTAGAAGGATTCTCAGAAACGAGAACTAAAGCATAAGATTCAATGTTTTCACTGAGAGCTTTACTCATGGTATGTGTCAATGTTCCCTTGAGGTGTCTTATCCTCAAATACCATTTTTGTTTTTTAGTAGATTTTAGAAGTGCTCTGACTTCTGTGTAACCTCTTCTCTTAATGCAGCTGGTCCCGGCAAGAATATGAAATCAACATACACACAAAGGTAAGAAGTACATGCGTCAGTATGTTCAGTTTTTCAAAAACTACTGAACATGAACAGTGATCTAATTGCTAACCCGGTGTCTTCTCTGTAGTCTTGAGTCTTGTTAAGTTACTTAACACCATCAACTGTTTCTTTTTAAAAATGCTACCCCTTTACCTTTTAGGACGTCCTGCCCTGTCCATTCTTCTGGGTTTTCTGCTTGCCCTTAAACACTCCCTCTCCTTAGTCTTCTGCGATGTGCCACCCCATATTTTTTCCTTCAGTGATTTAACCAGCTTCTGTGGTTTAGATGATCCTGACCCTCATATTATCATCTTCTGACCTTTAGGTCTATTATACCAACTTAGCATTTTTTTTTTTTTACAGGATGTCCTAATGGTATGCCAAACTCAGTATATCCTGAATCAGATGCATTCTTTTGTCCATCAAAATGACTTGCCTTTATTCCCCATCTCATTTAAAACCACCATCAGCGACCCAATTGCCAAAGTCGAAAACTACAGTCTTCATTGATCCCTGCCCTCTCCCAGCCCACCTCATCTGATTGGTGCCCAGGTCTTCCCGATTCTCATTTTTAACACGTGTCTCCACTTTACCTTTTCTACTCGCAAAGCCCTCTGTCCATGTCCTCTTAAACTCTCATACAGACAGCTGCAATATCTACTTTGACAGAATTCTCTTCCTACCAGCACTCTATTTTAGTAATGGTTGGCAATGTGCCCAGCTATGAAAACTGCAATTTCCAGCCTCACCTGAGTATCATGAACCCATGACTGTGTTACAGTTTAGGGCCAATGATATATAAGTGGAACACTCTTGAACAAGGCCACATTCAACTACCACTCGTCTTTTGCCCTTTAGCCTCCTTGCATTCTTCCTGCCTGGAATGCAAATGTAACGTTAACTTGGAGCAGCCATCTGAAACCACAGGCAGAAGAAGGCATGAAGATAAAAGGCACACACTAAGGACAGGTGAGCTCTAAGTCCCTAAATGATGGAGTTGCCGTATTGGCTTAACTACCTGCCTTCAGTCTCTGTATGCTACAAGGAAAAATACTTTCAGTCACTGCTCAGCATTTTTAGCTGTTATGCTAACAGAGGAATGCAAAGTAAAGGGTTCATCCTCTTCGCCCACATCGCTTTCCTACTCCTCTGTCATTCCCAATTTCCCGTGATAGAATTGACTTTTCAAAACATAGCTCCGACTGCATTATTCTCGTCTGCCTATGAATCTCTCCTGGATTCCCATTGGCTTTGGAATATGCTCTTTACTCTGGCTTTTATTCAAGAAACTTCACAATAACACCTGAGCTTGCATTTCAGGCTGTATGGCTTACCGTTCCCATACACGCAGGCCCTGTACTTTTAAGCCATCAGAAAATGCCATGCATGTCTACAGCTTTCTGCCTCTGTCATGCCCTCTCCTCTTCTAGGTAAATCTTTTTTTCTTGCCATCTCTGCTATATAAAGTTCCATTCATCCTTTAGAGTCAAGCTCAAGTATCACCTCCTCTCTGAAACATTCCTCTGTGCTTTTTCCAAACTTAACAGTTAAAAGCATACATTGTGGCACTACATGACACAGGCTCTGTAAGTTAGAGACTGAATGATCTCAAGGGGTATCCTCATCTGTGAAATGCCAGTAACCTTGACACCTACCTCATAGAGTCGCTGGGAGGGTTAAACGAGTTAAGACATGTGGAGTCATTAGAAGAAGATTTGACATGCATAAAGTGCTCACTTGTCATTAGATATTAATATTAGATATTAAGCTCATGGTATCTTTCAGTTATATGTATAAAAATAAGGTTTTAGTATATATATATATATATAATACTACATATAAAGGCAATATTGTATATGAAAGCAAATATATATTTACATATTATATATAAAATCAAATATAGTTTTAGTGTGTGTGTGTGTGTGTGTGTGGAGACACACACACACACACACACACACACACACACACCTTCCCTATTTCTTATCCCTAGTGCCAAACATGGGTTCTATCAAAAATAGGTATTTGACGAATGTTGGATCAAATCAAATTACTATACAGTGAACAAGTATTATGCATAAATCCCATTCGGTGTAAACGTCAGGACACTAAGGTTCGTGTTAATGTGCTGTATATGCTAAATTAGAAGACTATTACGCATTCCCATCAAATCCAAGACTTCTGAAAAGAAAACCATGAAGATAGAGGAGCAACCACCTCCACAAAACTATGAGTGACTTTAGGTTGGTATAGAATAAAGTTAATCACAGCAACAGAGCCTCCAGCTTGCATGACTTCCCACAAAGCAGATACGATACAGGGAAAAACATTTGTAGTAGAACACAGAATTGTGTCTATTCCTACTCTTTCGACAGTTTTTAATTCAGAGAACAATCCTGGAATTTTTCAAGAGTGTAATAATCACTCTCCTCCCTATCGTGTGTACCCCACCACTATGACGTGCTGCCCATTCTTGCCTGCTTCATTCAATCATTTAGCGCTTCCAGACATGGCGGGCACCATGTTGGGCACCAGAAATACACAGATGAATAAAATCCTAACGGCTAAGGAAGGTAGCTGAGGGCATATAACATTTTAGAATGATGAATACCATTCTTTTCCCCCCAGGGAAAGAGCATGATTGTGTCAAAGAAAGTTACAGGTGTTGGATTTTGAAGCCACATCCAAGCATTTTATTTTTCTCAAATATGGAAAAGCAAGGAAAGAAGAAAAGTGTGGAATGAAATTAGGAAAGGAAGAAAGCATTTTTATACACTTGACTGTGAGATTTTATTTCAAATGGAAGGCAATGAAACGGGGACAACAAGTGGTGTCTCAAAGAGAAGTTTTACAGGCACCCTGCACTCTTCTCCCACAAACTCTGTCTCCTTCTCCCAAAAGAAAAGGAAGAAAAATATATAGAAGTTACTAGAAGAACCAAAGAAATCCTGGCAGGGTAATTAATGAATGCCAGGTCAGTCACCCATGTGAAAAAATAAAATGTGGTAAGAAATCATGGCTTTGTCAAGAACTTTGAGGTTTTTAGACTGGAAGCAATTTGTACAATGACTATTTTGACCATACAACTTCCTAATCTCAGTTCCCATAAAGTCTGGGTGGGGGCCAACTGGAATGGTTCGTCTCAGCTGCACAGATATCGTCCACAGAGGAAATAAAAGGATTTTAAACATTGGAGTCATTTCCTTTGGTTCTTAGCTCTTTGAGGGAAAAAAAAATCCTTTCGGTCAGTGATATCTCCAGCTCAATTCCTGCAGCCTAGCTTAGAAAAATAAGAAAATCTGTTCCCTGAAACACTTTCCAATCAGACAAGTACAGGTCTCAACTCAAAACATTTAAGTTCAATAAAAGACTTTGCTTTGCCAGAGGGTTCTAGGAAGACTAACGCCTTTTTAAGGTTCAGACTGCTCTCTAATGAGTTACATAAAAATCCGCAACCAGTGTAAATGTCAAATGTGAAAGGATGTGTTCAGGAGAGAGACCTGTATAATCAAATCTCGAGTCGCTCCTTTGGAACTGCTGCTGAGGGGTCTCGGTGAAAATAATAGGGCCCATTTATGACACACAGCACAAATGGTAATAGCAAGTTACCTCTCAAGTGGAACCTTAGCAGCTTTGGAATGGTTACCTGAATGTGTTGAGAGCAGAAAAGCAGCACTTTCCAAATATATCCTCCAGCTAAGGACTTTTGGAACTGCTGCAAAGATTATAAAGAAAAGATGGATTGTCAGAATACTCCTCTGCTCATGTATGTGTGTGTGTGTGTGTGTATATATATATTTATATACACGTGTGTGTGTGTGTGTGTATACACACACACATATATATATGTATTCTAAATGCCAAAGCTGGAGACCCAGCACCCACAATATGGCTCACATGCCACAGAATTTGAAATATTAGATGGTGTTTGTCCAAGATCAATCTACAAGGAACAGGAAGTATTCTAGCTGTCCCCACCACTGCTTTTGTTTGGTTTACTTTGTTCTTGTTTTTATTTTCCCGGCAAGGTCCTTGGTATTAATTCTCAACTCTTTGGATCAGTTTCTTGGTGAAAAGGGACTTTACAGCAGCCTGGGACAAATATAAGTGCAAACGTAAATAAATAGAAGTATACCTATATCTTGAGATCAAATCTTCAAGTTTTAAGACTGTTGAGGTTACTTATTCCAGGAATATTTGTGGAGAGGCTTACAGATTTTAATGATTAAATTTAAGAAGGACTCATGCATTATTACAGTCTCTAGATAATGATTTAATTCCAACTGCAATACCAGGTGAATCAAAATTCTTCTTATTACAACCCACCACATACTGCAGCTAAAGAATAAATTGTTTTTATCAACCCTTCTCAAATGCTCATATCCCAAACTTGGATATATGTGGTACATTTATTTATTAACCAGTGTAGTAGAACAATGGCAAAGCAGTCCTCCGCTTCTTAAATAATCCTGAGGACTATCTGTGGAGAGAGAGGGAAGACAATCCTTCCATGAGGTGGATTTTCCCATTTTCTTCTTTCTCTTGCCTTTTATTTTTAATCAATCTGAATGAACAGTTAGAAATTATATGAAAAGGGAAGCCTTTGCTAACTCTATCAGAAACATCCAATGTTTCTGAAACCAAAAAAAAAAAAAAAAAAAGAAAAAAGAAAAATATTACTACCATAACATAAGAATTTTAATTGCATATAAATTTAAACCAAATGTTACTGGAAAAGTTCACCTTTTACTTTCCAACTTCTGCTCTCCAAGGAATTCCAAACTCAGGAGCACAGTGTCAGCAAAGTGACTCTGAACATGAACAGATATGAAATTTCTGTTTTCAGTTAGTCTTGTGACACATGTGTTTTTATTCTTTCCTAAGACACAGTGGGACCCCTCAACTTTTAAGTCATAATATGAAAATCCCATTTTGTTATTATTCTTATAAACGGTGAAATGATTGAGCAATATTCTCCAAGTAAGGGCAAACTGGGTGTTATTCTTTATATATGATGGTCTTATGAGCAGGGCCCATAATTTCTACTTTTTTTTGCCTACCGATTCAAACTCTTTTTCCATGTTTCCCTTTATAACCAACAGCAGACATTAGCAAAGTGTTGGGCTAAATATAGTGTCAAAGTCTTTTGACATGGGATAGTCAGTAGACCAAACACAGAGACACCAGTTCTCAGTAAAAACTGTTTTTCACATACGCCATAACACTAAATATGACAGTCACGCAAAATACCCAAGCACAGAACTAATTTTCTGCTGTCTTCTGTTCACACACAACAATGCATTATTTGAATCACTGTTAAATTTGACAGTCAAACTTATTTTTAGAAACCAATTTTTGACTTTAATCAACTCTCTGTCTCTCTTGAAAGACTTTCTCCTTTGTCATTAACCAAAAGGAACCTCTAATTTTTTTCCTAATAAAATGTTTATGAAATACATAGAATAAATCCTGGAACATAGTGGGAGCTCAGTGTCTCGTGGTTCTAAACAACAAGAGAAATGCATGGTGTCTGCTAATAATTTTTCAGGAAAGAATACAGAGGGTGTTCTGGGGTGAGGGGATGGATTGAGTAAAGACCCCTGGGTGGTGTAAGCATGATATATTGGAGAGAAAGTCACTGACCTGCTTGGCATTAAAGGTAACTGTTGAAACAAAGTCAACAATACTCTGGGTTGATCCATATTATGGAGGTTCTTTAAACCCATACTGAGGAATTCAGACTTAATAGAGAATGGAATAACAAGTCACAGACAGGTTTGAACCAGGTAAGGGACATGATTAAGCACTGTTGAAAAAAGGCGATGAATCTGCCAGAGTACCGAGTCCAAATATTCTTACCAAGAGCTCCTGCTTACTGCAGCTGTTTGATAAATGGCTACAATTTGTCCCAGTTTCTAATCACAACCCAAATCACATAGATGATGCTTTCTTGGGACTACATCCATGTAGTGAAAACCTAAGATGTGGTTAAGCCATTCGTTATTTTATTCTTCCAGACATTCCCTGGATAACTATTTCAGGTTTCAAGCATGTGCTAAGCATAAGTGAACCAGGAATGAACAAGATACAGTCTTTAATTGTTTTCCCTTTTTTTTTAAGAGAGAAAGAGCACAGGCACCCACAAGAGTGGGGGGAGGGGGAGAATCCCAAGCAAGCTCCACACTCATCTCACGACCATGAGATCGTGACCTAAGTCAAAATCAAGAGTCAGATGCTTAATTGACTGAACCACCCAGGCACCCCTTTATTTTTTTTCCCTGAAGAAGTATATAACTTTTTAAAAATTTTTATTTCTCAGGGGAGGGGGGGGATGGGGCAGAGAGAAGGACACAGAATCCGAAGCAGGCTCTAGGCTCCAGGCCATCAGCACAGAGCCCAACGAGGGGCTCGAACCCCCCAACCGCAAGATCATGACCTGAGACAGAGTCGGATGCTTAACTGACTGAGCCACCCAGGCACCCCAGGAAGTATATGATTCTTGCTCTTGATAGGCCCATGACCTAAAAGGAACATGAAAAAGAAAAATCACTGGTCATATCCAGTTTGTTAAGTGCTGGCTGGAACGTTTTGGAGAACAAAGAGTGTTATTAAGGGATATGGAGGAAGAATACTTGAGTCAGCTTGGGCAGGGGTGGGGGCAGGAAGACGGCTCTGAAGACTAAGTGTTTATCAGTTCAGTCTTACAAGTCAAGGAAGAGCACAGAAATGGCACAGGAGAAGGAGGACATACGAGACATTAAGTGGCCAGGCTCTAGAACAAAGCAAACCTGAATTCATATCCCCTATTTGCTATTTTATAGTTGTGGGGACTGAGACAACTTTCTCGTCTCTCATGTCTATAAAATGGGGAGATAATTATAACAGTTTGAAATAACACTGCCATAATGCTTCTAAAGCTCTTAGCATAATTTCTGCACATGTACGTGCTCAATAAATGCCAGGCTGTATTATTAGATGGGGGAGGGGTGGTGGTGGAGGATGTTTCAAGCAAAGGGAATAGGTGCCTCAGTGCCTTTACATGGGGCATGTAAACCGGTACGGCTGGACATGTAGAAAGAGATGAGAATTGACCGGGGCCATCAGTGTGGCCACATGGGTTGGTCACTGTACATCTACAGGAGTTCTGCTCACAAGGACTACAATGTGAATGTTCCAGCAGTCCCAGAGTTGTACAGGGCTCACATCATCCAAAAACCGTACTAGCCTTTGTGTTAGAGACTAGAGGACAGGCCAGATCATAAAAGGCCTTTATTCTATGATAAGTAATTAGAAGTTTTGTCAGTTTGTCATCTCATTGCAAATGATTCAGACCTCAAAATTGACACACATGACTGAATTTTAGTGAAGATGTACATCTTTAAGTTTTCTCATTTTTAAATAAATGAGTGTTTTTTTCTTTTGCATTTCAATACTGTTAAATTATGCTCACACTGCTCATTTTTGTAGACAGCACAATTCCTCTTTAAATATGGGGATTCAGAAATCAATATATAATCATATATAATCTATAATCATAGTTCCATGATTCCTTCAAGTCCTTAGCTTTCTGAATGCACTGTTTTTATAGAATTCTGTTCAGATATTAAATACAATTTTGTAATTTACATTTATTTATTTATTTATTTATTTATTTATTTATTTATTTATTTATTTTGTTATCCTTTAATGGGTTAATTGAGAAATACTAAATAGCCCTTATGATTTGCTAGGCCTTGGTTTTGTAGATATAGTGAAGTATGTTTACTCCCTTGAGAAAATCACAGTCCAGAGAAGACATAAATGTCACCAATAATTATATCTATCAAGCAAAAATATCTTCAGTAGTGGTCAGACATCATGTTTTGACCTAATTGTTACCAGAGCATACATAGATTTTTCTACTTTTCTTTTTCCCAATTAACATCATACTGCACGCTCAAAATAGTATTTCTTTGATAAAAAAATGATATGATTAAGTTTGTTTGCTCAAAGGGTTGGGAAGGTTAGTTGGTGACTCTTGAAATGTAGTCATAAAAAAAAAACACACGTTTGCTTTTAAATGAATCTAACAAAAAAGAGGCATCTCCACTGCCCCTCTAAATTAATTTTTCTTCTTAGTTGAATTCTCATGGGCAAATGATCAATAATTTCACCAATTATCAATAACTTCCACTTTGTTTGGGTCCGTGTTCTATGGCTTAAAAGGATCCTAAGGTTCTGTGCACTTTAAGTGGGCTTCTGCTCCCTGAACCAAGGACACAGTAAGTCTTAGTGACGCACATATTACCCAGGAGGTCATTTTTTTCCCTGCTGGCTGGGACAGCGCCGACGTATGTGTGGCCTGGATAAAACATCAGTCTAGTTTCTGGCTAAAGAGAGGGAAGCATTTCCTCTCTAAACTTAGAGACCAAGTTTGTACTTCTGGAGTGTATCTGAAGGTCATAGCCTCTGTGTTTCCACATGTGTGCAGTCGGCTAATGAGGGCTGGGAATTCTGAACACAACCATCTACAAATTGTTTAGAGAACAAAGCCCAGATGAAACCATTTGCCACACACAGAGCTTCAGGTAACGTTTTGCCTCTTGAGTTAAATCTCAATGAGAAAGCTTTACGTGCCTTTCCCATTGTTTGTCCAAAAAATTCAAGGAGCTGGCAATGTCAAAGCAAAGTGGTAACCATGGAGGAACATGGATGCCAAGCCCTAAAGGATGTTCTAGTTTCCACTGCATAAGGAATTCATAGCTGCCTACTGATAACAAACTTCAGATTGAAAAGAAATCCAACAAAACATACTCGTGTCCTAAGAGTCACTTAATTTTGATTACAAATATAAAATGGCTGCCTTGCTGTTACACTACACCCTACAAAAATCCCATCAATGAAAACAGACCAAATGCAGATGACGCTGCTGGAGAATAAAATAATTCTCTCAATGGTCCCAGTAATGAGGACTTAGTTATAAGATCAGCATCTGGAAGTAGAACATCACGCCTGAGATACATAATTCTCAGGGACTAGGCAAGAAAGAAATGGGAGTCAGAGTCTAAACATTGTAACAATTCCAAGTCAATACTTGGGCAAGGGATTCTAGAGTGAAGTCAAGGGAGTAAAGCATGTGCCTAAATAGTGCTGTTCATGAAACTAAACACAGATGCTTCAAGTTTCTTTAAAACACAAGGGAATGAAAGAGCAGGCAACCTTTGGGTTGGAGTTAGAAACTTTAAGGCAACTTGGGACAATAGAAAACTATGTGGCTGGGGGAAGAACCTTTTGAGAAAAACCAGACTGAGAGAGGAAAAACTGACACAGGCATGTGTGTGTTTTGGAGCAAGATCTGGTTTGTGGATAAATGCAAAACATTCAAAGTCTTTTTGATCAACCTTTTAGAATCCAAATAAGAAATTAGTTGTTTGTCCCTGGGTTCATCCATCAAGGAGATAATGACCCCAAAACACTGTCCACAGCTAAGTGCAAACTATTTAAAGGAAAGAGGGGAGGCTGCGTAAGTAATTGGGATGGAGTAGCCTCTTCAGAGGTCTTAACCTTATCCTCATGAGCAAACACAGGAGGCAAGCCAAACAGAACTTAAATATGATGAAAGAGAGCATTTGCTGTGAAACTCTACCACATAGGCTCCTCAAGGAAGCACACGGCTCATTCTGAACCCCGAGAGGAAGGGGGATTATCAACCACACTTTGTCTTCCTACCACCGCCCATGATCCTGTGATCTTTTCCCACTTAAAACTGATTAAACTGCTGCTCACTTGAAAGTTAACACAGGTAAAAAGGCTAGACATTTGTCAATATAACTTAAGTGCAAAATTGAAGTTAACAGAAAGCCATACTCAAAATAAAAAAAAAAAAATGGAATGAAACAAAACGATCAAACTATTTTCAAAAGACGCCCGTGCTTTCAAGGCACGGTCTGCACACTCTTTTATAGCTATTGTTAGTAAGTGACAAAACAGAGCGAGAGCCCCCAGTCAATACTGTTTACAGTGGGATGGAACTGGATGGGTAAAAGGTGTTGTGTGTTTTGTTTTCGTTTTTTTTCAAACTGTCCACCTTTACACGAAATCAAAACATTGTCCCTGTGTCTACCTGTCATTGATAACATCCAGGACCATGTACTGGAGTCTTACTTATGGGGATTATTTTAAAGTAGGGAGAGCAAATAATGGAGGGCTAGACTTTGACCAACTTGTGTTTCGAGGCTGTAGAACGTTGGGAAAGTTCTTCAGTATCTCCAGGTGTGCTTCCTCATCAGCTCAATGGGCACAGCAATAATTCTTGGAGTTATTTGATACCCATGCAAGGAGGCATAAGCTGTTGAAAGTTGAAGAATGTGCATGCCTTCAGGGGCCCCAACAGGTACATGAGTGAGTGAGGGGAGCTGGTTTTAAGACAATTAACAGTGCTTTAGCTTCTACTAAATGTAAGAAAGGATTCACATCTAAATATTCTTAAGCAGCGTCATAGCTAAACATTCCTTTAGACAAATTTACTCTTTCAGTGAATGATAGGAATGTTCAAAGAGACTTACAGCCTCCAGTATGCTCAACTACCATTTGACCCAGTCTGAGTTGCACAGCATATTAGTATACATATATCTTCTGCCCCGATAACCACTGCTTACCATATTTCTGAGGACCCTAAAGCTCGTCATCAACTCATCCCCCCAGCTCACTGTGGTAAGTAAGCAGGTCTTTTCTCCTGGGCAAACAAATCAAAGACACCATTCCTGACCCTTACTTTTAGAATGCTTTTTTTTGCTTTGTTTTGCTTTGTCTTGGTTCTTTGGTGTGTTTATTTGGTTCACTGATTGATTGGTTGGTCACTAGGTTGGTGGAAAATAGGTTGAGGAGTTTACTTCCATTGCTTAAGGGAATTCAGATGGGAAAGATTAAAAAGTGGCCAAAGGCTGATAGGCCTGATAGCCTTTGATGCTACAAAAGACTACAGTGTAACAGAGGTACTAAAAGGCTTCCTCCCCAGAATGATAAACTATGTTCTGGTTTTCCACAGGTCTGTATTTCTCCCAGCTCATGTACCACACTGGTTTTTTTATTGTCTACAAAAGGTCCCTTGTAAACTGAAATCACCTTATCTGGAAAGCTATACTCTGTATACTTTAAAGAAAATTTCCTTAACAAGAACAGGGTCGAAGAATTGGCTCTTGTCTAGAAACTTGGGGAAGACATAGAAGAATGATAGGCTGAACGGAACGACATGGAATATAAATAAGATATATCCAGTTGTAATACGGGTGCCTGGGTGGCTCAGTTGGTTCAACAACTGACTCTCGATCTCAGCTCAGAGATCTTGTGAGTTTGAGTCCAACATCAGGCTCTGTGCTGATGGCATGAAGCCTGCTTGGGATTCCATTTCTCCTTCTCTCTGTCCCTTCCCCGCTTGTGCGCTCGCTCGCTCTCTCTCTCTCTCTCTCTCACAATAAATAAATAAACGTTAAAAAATATTTAGTTGTATTAATAGTTGACATGAATAGTTCACAATTGGTGGCAATCAATGATGCAAAGTATAAATGTTATTTTTTACACAGATTTCAAGCCTATACATAACCAATGCTTGAACTTGATATCAAACCTTTTATTTGATAATTGCATATTCAAAGCTAACTCAGTATGACTTGTCTTACATTATCCTCCCACATTAGAGAAAAACCACAAAGAACCTGACCACTATCTAAGGCATAACAGCTTCCCTAGGACTTCTTTGGTTTATGTAACATAGTGGATGCTTAGTTACATACGAGTATAGTGATTTCACTTCAAGCTTCTTTTAGTGAAATTACATTTTATTAAATTTACACTTTATGGCAAATCTTTAGATAATGGTTTTTAAAATTCTCTTAGGGATGTAAGTATCTCAAATATTTTGCCTCCGTCTCCACACACACAAGCACACAGATGTAAGGACATGCATGTGTAACTACGTATATATAATAAATATATAAGTAAATACATTAATATATAATAACATGTATGGGTGTACATCCATTTCACCTGGAGTTATTCTCATTTGATTCAAAACAATGATTAGACGTTGAAATAGACTTTCATACGAGAAATTTTGCTTCTTAAGTTTTTCTTTAGTCAGGAAAAAATTTGCAAACCATTTATCTGATAAGGGGTTAATAGCCCAAATATATAACAAACTCATTCAACTCAGAAACAAACACACAAAGAACCCTATTAAAAAATGGGCAAAGGATCCGAAATTTTTTTTTCCAAAGAAGACACACAAATGGTCAACAAGTATATGAAAAGATGCTCAGCATCACTAACCATCACAGAAATACAAGCCAAAACCACAATGAGATATCACCTCACACCTGTCAGAGCGGCTGTATCAAAAAGATAAGATACAACGAATGCTGATGAGGATCTAGATAAAAGGAACCCCTATATGTTTTGGGGGGAGACGTAATTTAGTACAGCCATTACGAAAAGTAGCGTGGAGGTTCTTCAAAAACTAAAAACAGAGCTATTGTATGATCTAGCAATCCCTCTTCTGGGTGTGCGTCCAAAGGTTATGAAACCAGTACCTCAAAGAGACAACTGCAACCCATGTTCATTGCGGCATTATTCACAATAGCCAAAATATGAAAAATACCTTAAGTGTTCATCAACAAATGAATAAAGAAATTGTAGTATACAAATACAATGGAATATTATTCAGGCTTAAAAATAGAAGACATCTTGCCATTTGTAACAACATAGATGAATCTGGAGGACATGATGCTAAATGAAATAAGCTAGCCACACAAAGAAAAAGCAAAGAAAACAATGATCTCACTAGTATGAGGAATCTAAAAATCCCAAATATTTAGGGGCAGAGAGCGATTATCAGAGACAAAACATTGGGGGAAATGGGAGATGTTTGTCTAGGGGTACAAAGCGGCTGCTGTGTAGGAAGAACGTGTCTAGAGATCTAATGTACAGCATAATGATCATAGTTAATACAGTACTGAATATTGGAAAATTTGTAAGTAGACTTCAGGTGATCTCTTCACACACACACAAAATTACTATGTGAGGAGATGGATGATATGTTAATTAGCTTGACATAGTAATTGGTTTACTACATATAGGTCAAATCATCATAGTGTCAAATGAATATATACACTTTCTATTTTGAAAAATAAAATTAAGGGCACCTGGATGGCTCAGTCAGTTAAGCGTCTAACTTTGGCTCAGCTCCTGATCTCACGATTCATGAGTTTGAGCCCCGGGTCAGGCTCTCTGCTGTCAGCACAGAGCCCACTTTGAATCCTTGGTCTCCCTCTCTCTCTGCCCCTCCCGCACCTCAAAAATTAATATTTTAAAAAATAATAATAAATAAAATTGAAAAAGTTTCCTCTAGTCAAATCAGTAGCAATTTCATCATCTGTTTTTAATGAAAATATACAGAATTAGCCATCATTTCTTTAAATGTGATATATGAAATCAAAGATTTTCCGATCCTTAACCCCTTGTCACTCAAAAATACCTCATGAAATCCCTTGAGAAACTTTTTTAATAGTATTGTTTTAAAAAGCCTCTAAATTCGCCTCACAAAATTCTCTTTTTGAGAAAAACATTTTTCCTTTCATTCATTCCTTCAATGATAAGGTATACTTTCCACTTCACTTATCTATTGTAATAGAAGTACCCCAAAGACATAAATTCCAAGGTGCCTCAGAGTATGTTTCTCTTGGAATTTTATCACGCGACTTCGGTACAGTCTCAAATGTGGTTATTTTCCACATCGTCCTTAAGCCCAAAGCTCAGTATGTTCTTTAACACTGCTTCCCTCAAATCTTTTGTTTCAGCTCCTGCTTTTCACATAGTGGACAAGCCCTGAGAATGTAAACCGCTGTGATATCAGCAACATCTTATTATTTCTTCTTGAGAGAAACTGTATCTTTGTCAGTATCATAGGGAGGTATTCCAAAGATGCTTCGTGAACACAGGTTTCTTCCAAAGGGCTGACGTAAGCTGAATGGCCAATAGGTCTACCTGGATGTCTAGTAATTAAAATGAGCTGCCCTTTTCCTAAGAGAAGTAGTTCAAATTAAATGCAGACCCGGCCTTTTCTCTCATTCCACAGCACGGGAGGAAAAGACGCCAGTGTTTAAAATGATCATATGAAATAGAGACATTGTATCACCAACATTTTACAGATAAAGAGACACTTGAGCTGACTTAGAGCCACTCGCAGAACCGTAATAAATGATACATTCACCTTTCAAATTCAATTTGCGTTTTTAGAGTTCTAGGATTTTTTTTTAGCCATATGCATAAGTTTTTCTCTTTCATACCCCAGGGTTCTCATTTCTTTACTAAAGGAGAGAGAAAAAAATAGCTATTTTAATAGCAACATGAATAACCAATGAGTCAGTAAGAACAGTGACAAGGATCAAATCAGATGATGATTGACCTTACCCTAAATTAAATATGCCTTCACTGTGATTTCAAAACTAAGAAAGCAAGAATCTTTAGGCTTTCTTTTTCTTTTTACCTCTGAACTTGTGACATGATGGAGTGAACAACATAACAAAGGGTAAATAAAGAACCTATTTTTTTCAGGGTTTTTTTTCAGAACCTGTTCAACTCAGAATGAATTCCACCACCTGCTACTGTGTCAGAATGTGTTTGTCCTCAAAGACATAAGGTTTGTAGGCGTTGAAAAATCCTAAGGACTATCATATAGCCACTACCAAAATGTATGAAAGAAACATCCTTTAAGTACTTACACTTTCTGCTATGAACAAAGCCAGGCTCAATAAATATGTGTTAATTCACAAAATACACATTCCTTGAACATTTTAAAGGTACTCAGAATTGCATTAAATCATGTAAGATATGTAGCAGCTCTAGACAGTACGGTTCCAATGAGAAGAAATCCAAGTCCAAGGCCACAAGAAAACTTACCTGATGTACCAGATACATTACAAACATGGTTCCACATAACTGTGAAAAATACTTTTTTCATTGTAAGGTAACTTCATTTGACAACTGAGGAAACGGATGTTTAGAAATGTTACGTAACTTGTCCATGAGAACTAAAATTACTACTTGGAGATTTTCTCAGTATATACCTCATTTGGAAAATCCCTCAAGAACTAAGTGGGGTTTCTTTTGGAAGACCTACGTATTTTGAAATCCTATATTTATTTATAGGGTATTACAAGCTTACATTTATTTTAATAAACTGGACAAACACATATATTTTCCATTATAGATTATATTTTGCACATTATTTAAAATGTATTACCATTTTTTATTTTGCATATCCTTAGGAAATCATTGAATGAAAACAGAAATTCAAATAAGGGATAATTCCACCTCATAAAATAAATATTCTCAGTTAAAATGCTTATTTTTAAAGAGTAACTCTAGGAAATTTGTGTATGGGTATGCCTTTGGTACCCCTGTTTTTTTTTTTTTCTTTCAGAACTATAGAACATATACCCCTCCACGTTTATTCTTTCCATTGATGCAACATCAAAGGCTCTCAAAGAGAAAGTCTCTGGAATCTAAGTAACTACTCTGAACTGTACTATTTCCTCAATAACTTAGCAACAGAAAATAAGTCCTGTGAGAACCCTGAGGAGTTTTATAATCTAGACTATAATTGTAAAAACAAGAGTGATTAGATTGCATAAGATCTTTGACTCCAGATTTTGCTTAGAGGTGATAGTATTGTAAAGTGTTTAAGTAGGAGGGAAAGAGTCTGCTGAGAACTTCTTGAGAAGGTTAACTGAGGAAGAAATAACTGACACAGACTAGCAGAGGTAAAAAAAAGAGAGAGTATTTTATGTTATTAACAAAAGTCGATTTCTAAACATAGGGAATGAAACACAGAAGCAGGAAAGCAAATAGAATATCTGAACAAAAGGATTTCTGTTAAGTTAAAAAGTATGGATTAGTAAAAGTCATGTTCAGGCTATGGGAGGAAGCAATAGGACTGCACCATTTTACATTGAAGCCATTTTAAACTTCACAAAAAAATGTTAATTTTTTTTTGCCAATAATGTAATTTCTGCATGTGCAAAGAATTAGGAAAGTAGGTTATAGTATTAAATGCTGCCAAAAATAATTTTATACTTAAAACAGCAGGATTACCCACTGTATTTAGTATCTGTGGATAGTTTTTCTTTTGCCTACTATGTATATTAACAGTGATTACAAGCAAATGCTGAGTAAATAGACAGCTATAAAAGACCTTTGAAGAAACGTGTAGTTGTATGACTCCCAAACATAAGATAAGTATATATTTTGCTTTACATTATTTCAAAGACTTCTTACACAGAATAACAACAACAACAATAATAATAATAATAATAATAATAATAATAATAATAATAAAGAACTCTCTAAAATACTTAATCTGTTGAATTGAAAATGACAGGATTGGAAGGATTATTTTTAATAGGAGAAAACATCTTTAGTTTTGTTGTCTACATGAGCTAGAGACAACAAATGGAGACCATTTACCTTCAAAGATGTTATTCTTTCCAAACTATGGCTGTAACACAATAAAAATGGGGATTTTCTCAAAAGAGGTCCAGGGCGAAAATGTCATGTAAAACATACCTACAGGGTGATTCTAAGTAAACTTGAGGTACTGACTGAAGTTAGTAAAGTTTCTACACAAACCAACCTTTTCTGAAATGAAAATAAAAGTCAACATCAATACCAAATGAATGTTTATATATATTGTCAATGCCAATATATGTTTATATATTGATTACCTGTGATTGGTAGTAAAATTAATACTGGAATAAATTAAACTTCACAAAAGAAGCTCAGGGAAATATCACACATTTCATTTTCCAAAGGGAAATGCAGTTGTCTAAATACAGATGATTTTGTCTTTTTTTTTTTTTTGTAACCTAATCCTATTATTTGAAAATTGAATAAATGTGTTTTTCAAGTCATTTTGCTTCATGGGCTTCCTGCTCAGTAGACTGTGAGCCCACCTAGGGGAGGTGCCTATTCCTCTCAAAATGTAATTCCTTAGTCTCATACATTTCACAGAACATTTATTTTAGTTTGCACTGATTTGTGGAGATAAGAGGTACTAGAAATGAGGCTTTCCATAGTGTTTAGTTTCTTCCTTTACTTGCTTTGTTTCTATGTGGACAAGCCCAGGGTAGGTATGCTATTTTCTGGAAAGCAAATAGTTCCATTTACACATATACCTTCTACCCAGGTGCATGTCCATAGACAGAGGCCGCCTCACACCCTACAATGACTTTACACAAAAATATGACAATATATAATATCTCCTCCTTCCTCCAGGTTCATCGGATTTAATACAGAAATCCATACTTCCCTCACTTGCTATATAAAAACTCCCTGTCAGTGAATAAGGAAGTAAAGTAAATGATAAATAAATTGAATATTTCCAAATCTGTCCAAGAATATGGCCTTATACTCAGTTACATAGAAATGTGTTTTTTTTAATGTGTAACACAGCCATGAATCTAGAACTGCCAAATGGATTCATTCACACCCCTCCTTGAAACCATTTAAGACGGTTCTATCCCTCTCTATAAAATTAGCAGAGCATGCAGAATTATTTTTCTTACACAAGAAATAACAATTTATGATTCCATTTAATAAAGAATGAATGATGTCCTCCATGGGTGAGTTCAGAACTTTTAGATACTTGTCTTCAACTTTGATTTTAAGGGCCCAATGAAATGTTAAAGGCAACATAAGCTTCCATAAACATAATTCAACCAGCTTGTGACAACAAAGGCAGAAGGGAGTATTTCAAACTCTTAGAAGTTGGTGTGCTTGGCACAGGCTAACTACACTTATATCCTATGGCTATTAGGCCTGGAAACTTTCTATGGAATATCCATTACTCATTCCCTCTGCTCTGAACACATAGCCTGTCAGAAAAATGGTGTGGGGAGGGGTTCAGAGGAAACCAAACTTAAAAAGCAGGAAAAGGCAGAGACAAGTAAATTCATTGAAGATTTACACCATGTTTTCAAGGGCTTCCTTCATTTAATTTTCCCTGACTTTTTAAATTAGCAAATATACTTGACCCGGAGGGAAACACAGGGAGGAAAACAGAAGAACAAACAAACAAACAAACAAACAAAGCCCTGCGAATCTCTGTGACTTGTACAATAGCTCTTATTTGGTCCTTGCATTTGAGTATCTGAATGAACTGTGGTCTGCTTTTCATTACTCTCCATCTGGAGCTGTTGCCTGCTTTGTTCAGCAATTTCTGGTCATTTTGGCCTGACGGTGACTGTTGTGTTTTATGTTGCCATATTTTACAGAATGAAAGCTGCCACAGCCACCACCCAAGAAAGAACAATCTTGAAAACGAGAGGTTATGTTGAAAGGGTTCTCCTTGACCCCTTCTGGAATAGAGAGTAAGCACTATTCTCTGGGCCTGCCTACTGTTTGTAACTTCAGGGTGTGAGTGGGATACAAGTAGGGAACAAAAGCCTTTCTTTCAGATACTAAGATAGGGTAAGCATCTAACATTGGGCTAATACATCAAGGTTCATTTGGATGCTTTTTCTTTTCATCTCCAAGGAGACTGGGGCATTTACTTCCTCACACCCCACTAAATACTAACTTGCATGTAAATATGCTGCTTGTGTAACAGCTCGTGAAAAATTGAACTCATATCATATCTTTAAAAGCAAAAATAAATAAATCCTGTCTTCCTAATATTTGGTTTTAATTGCATAGCCTTAGTCTGGAGGCAAAGTTGCAAATGATTCGGAAGGAAGTGTCTCAGAGAAGACCAAATCCAATTTGCATTCTCTAATGACAAGCTCCATGCTGTTAGTGATTTTGTTTGAAAAAGCCAGCTCATCCTTTCCATCTCCTTCCTTGAGAAAGCCATGGTCAAGAAGAACTCAATTTCTGCGCATTATGAAAAACAAAAACAAAAACCAAAACCATAGCATTCTCTCCCAATCCATTGCTATTATCATCTGACATTATTTTACAAAAAACAAAGAAACATATAGTCGTAGGCTACCAGTAATTCACAAAAAGAACTATCAAATATATATAACTGAAACCAGATCATTGTTTCCAAGAGTTGTTTTTTGTTTGTTTTGTTTGTTTTGCCTGAAAAGGCAACAAATTTGGAGAAACATAAAATAATAATCTATCACCCATATTCCCACCACCTTAAGACATTTTTTTTTTTTACTATTTCTAGTATTTCATACCACAGCTGACACCAGGTATCATTGAGTGCTATCCATGTATACCTCATTTAATCATCAACTCAGGCCCTATTATTATCATCATTTTATAGATGGGGAATTGAGGCACCCAGCAAAGTTGAGTCATTTACCACAGGTGGCGCAGCTACTAAGTGGAGAGGCGGTGTTCAAAGCAGGCCCTGGCTTCCCCACAGACATAAAGATAAGGAATACTTAGTCTCAAATATTTACTTTGCTCCATATGTATTTTATACATTATTTTGTATTCCTCCATATTCATGTAACTTCCTATAATCACTATGTTCATAATCTGACATAGTTTAAGTCTTCTTTCCTATCATTGTAATGCTTGGATCAGTTGTATACGCTCCATAAGCTAGAATTGGGAGGTTGCCTGTATTTGTCCCAAGATAGAGAATGAAAGAGGGCCAAGCACGTGCATATTTATACATTCTTTAAAAATCTGTTTGAATACAATATGTGGGACAACAGTCTCCTTGTAATTACTAGTATCAATAATATTCCCTTTATCGTTCTTTCAACACTGACTTTTTAAAAAGACTCTACCAATTTCCGATGATACTAGTGAAGACGGGTGAACCAGGGACACAGGAAGCAGAATTGGAAGGCCTGCGTGAAATAACCTCGGCTTCCTGAGTGCATATAAGCTATCATTACTTTCATTTGCACGCTCCCAACTGTTTCCTAACTCACCCTGAGGACACTGCTCCTTTGTAGCCCTGTCGACTTTTCTTTTTCCTTCTAATACCTCTTCTCCCAGTGGATTATAGTGAGGAGTCCTCCTTGCTCCTATGTCCATCTGGTTTCCCTCCTACCTAAATCTCCAGTTTAGAATCCTCCATCACAAAATTTTATAACCAGTGAATCTTCATTTTCACTATGGTCTACAGATGCCCAGTATCATTGCTCACACCTTCTGGTTTACTTTCCCCAAAACTATGCCTGCTTCAATTCTTGGCGATTTCAATAAATATTTAGATGGTTGTTTCAACGTCTCGTTTATTCAGTTCTTTGAACTGCTCAACGATGTCACATCTTCCTCCCAACCTCAGAAATGTGCTCCCACGTTATCATTAACAACTATAAATAATTTTCCATAAATATAATTGCTGCCTCTTCCCAACTGCATGTAGTTTGTACGGGTGACCATTTCAAGGGCCAGAAGGAATACTCTAAATAGGACTCAGAATACCATTAAAATAGTATTTTTCCTCAAACATGAAAGTGACAGTAGTATCTTTCTGACCATGAGTGCTTAACTTTTAGGATACCCACCTCCACGTGCTTGATGAAGGTTGTAATTCAGAATCCCTACTGTTAACCCACAGACTCCAAATGCTGAGGCCAGAAAAGGCAACTGGAGACTTCTATCCGTATTATGTATAATGACCACATATTAACTCTACCTTTTTCACACCACCCTCAAGGCAAAAGGTCTAACAGCCCTCTGCCCTCCCATGAAGTCATCTTTAGCTGCCCTTTTATTAAATGATCTTCCTAGGTGGTTCCATGGTTCCCTCTTCCTTCCTTCCTTTCTCTCTCCTTTTCCTCCCTCCCTCCCTCCCTCCTTCATCTCCTTCTGTATTTATTAGTGCTTATTATGAGACCAGGAGTCCCCAAACTACTTTTTAAATGCATATCACAATGAATAAAAATATTTTGTATCAGCAAACCCAAAATTTACACATTTATATGTATAAAACATATGCATTTGTAAAATTAACTAATATGTTCTACACCAAACAGAGAGAGTTGATCTAAAAACAAAGAGAGATATATTCTAACATTTCCTTCTAGCATCCCCAGCTGAGAGTTTAGCATTGCTCTACAACACCTCACTTTGAAGATAAACTTTCTAGATTACACAGGTCCTGTCTTCATTGAGTTTAAGTCTCTTTGGAGGAAGAGACAGAGAATGAGGGAAAAAGAATTAAATAAGTAGTTACAAGAAAATGTGGACAGGTGTGTTAGGAGTTTCCATTCTAGTTATGTGGGTCTGCTCAACTACATTCTGAAACTCTTTCTTTCAAACACAGACCTTTCCCACGCCCATCCATTCTGACTTGCCTTTATAAACTTTATTCCCCCAAAAGGAATCTCCACCTCCTCCTCTCACAGTTTTTTATGTATATCTCCAGTATAGATACCTCCGTTATACTTTCAGGTACTTTAGGCTGATACGCTGACTCTAATAAGTATGTTACGATTCGTTTCTTCATTTTCTTGTTGGTTTCCTTTTCAAATTGAACTATTAGATGACAGAAACCATATCTTACTATTTTTCGTCTTGTAGTACCTAAGCACCTAGCACATTTGTGACTTTACGGGAGACGTGGAATGCTGTTTGTTTGTTTTTTAATTGCTGAATAGAACCTGAATACTGTCACCCAGATAGGCTGGGAAATATCTTCAGCGTATGAGTGCCTATTCCTAAAACATATGCACATTATATCTGTATGTGAAATAGAGGCAGTGTTTAGAATGATCGTGGCTCTACCATACTTCTGGTATTATAAGAAAGACTGGATTACAGGAACAACAAATAACATATGTTACAAGAAGCATTCCAATTTCCTAGTAAGAACTGAGTCATGCGAGAGAGACCATACAGATTTCACAAATAATATAAAATGCAACTCATGAAAGAGTATGGGATTCCCAGACATGAGGAGACATGAGTCACAGATATAGTCAAATAACTTCAGAAATGTTTGCAGGGGGGAAAAAAGCCTTAATGAGATGCCAACTCAGATCCCGAGAGATGCTGACAGCAGAAGCTTAGACACAATGGGCCCATCAGTAAATTCATTCCTAGTCAACCAATGTCACTAAAGCTTTAAGGAACAGATAAATTAAAACGTGCTTTGCATGGGGAAGTTCTCCCCAGAGTTCCTCATTTTTATATAGGAAATCAATTTGCATCACTGATGATATCATTCAAATCAGACAACCCCAAGTTGTTAAGAGGTAATTTAGTTTTACGCTGAAGCAATTTGATACTTGTTCTGATTTGTGATTTTCATTTTGTTTGTTAATGAAAAAAATTAATGAACAATGTTACTAGAAATACGACTCATCAAAGCCTTGGCATTATTAAAGAGGTTTGCCATATTCTGTACATCGTGATCATTGTGCAGCTGGTGTCTGGACTTCTGCCTTAAAGGAGACATCAATGGAACAGGCTAGGCAAGAGCCCAGGGTATAGATGCCCTTACACATACCTTTGCACTGATTTGTGTTTTTGTCCAGAATTGCCTTTGTGGATACAATTTTTCCATACCTGACAAAGAGAGAGAGAGAAATTCCACGTTATTATAGCCCAATGAAGACGCTTAAAATACCTTAAAGAACGTCGGTGCACACACAATTGAGCAGGAATAAACCAAGAAAACAAGCACTGTACTCCCATTTCACACCTGGATGATCACTTTTCACCAGTTCTTCTTTATAACTTGAGAATGTGCTTCCCTACGTAATCACTGGGTTGAGCCTTCAAAAATAAACCCGTCAGCCTGTCATAGGTGGCTGAAAGGGGGTTGTATGTGATTGTGATCAAAGTAAATCACACTGTGGATTTCTGGAGAAAAGCACAGACCTTGGCCCCAGCTTGAACAGGGCTTACATCCAGCTCTGGCACTCACCTAGCGTTGTAACACTGAGCAGTTCAACACAACTTCTCCAAACTGGTTGTTGTTTTTTTTTGTTTTTTTTTTCATCTGTAAAAATGAGAATTGTAATACTTCCCTTTCAGGATTTGGGAGAGGGTTAAATTGAAAGATTAAGAGTTTCTAGCAGTGCTCCTAAGATAAATAGGATTTTTTTTGTTTCTAAAAATATATAGTGTGAGTTGAGACTAAAGACTGAATTTTGAATTCTCAATACCTGCCACCATATGTAATAGGAGCTCAATAAATGTTTGCTATAAACAAATGAATGATACAGGTAATCCAATGGTACTTCATACAACAATGAAGTTTCTACCAGAAATACATATAAGCATATTCATTATCCTATCATCTCTTGCAGAAGACCTAGTTTAGGTTTCATTTTTTAAAAGGTGGTTAATATGGAGAATGAAATTCAATCTCTTTAAGCCTGTTTCCTGAGGCATAAATGATAGAACCAAAGAAGATGGCTTCTAAAAGCCTGTCTTTCTTAGGGGAAGGAAAAAAAAAAAAAAAGAGGTTAGAGTGGGAAAGAGCCAAAGCATAAGAGACTGTTAAAAACTGAGAACAAACTGAGGGTGGATGGGGGGTGGGAGGGAGGGGAGGGTGGGTGATGGGTATTGAGGAGGGCACCTTCTGGGATGAGCACTGGGTGTTGTATGGAAACCAATTTGTCAATAGATTTCATATATATAAAAAATAAATAAATAAATAAATAAAAGCCTGTCTTTCTTTAGGATTCTATAAAGGATGCTTCTCAATAATCATACTAACATGCAGAAATTATAATGCAAATTTAAGCAACAAGTTTACTATCTACTCATTTTCATGTTCAAGATTTCAGCCATGTCACAAAATATTTGGCAAGTTTTCTTGTAATTCTGTGTTCCTAAGCAAGTGTGAGAATATAGGACAAATAGTAAATATCCCATGGAGTAATAAACTAGGTTCCCCCTCACCACTGTTTCTTTTGCATTTATAATCCCCTCTTATTAGGTCATTAACTCCTTGCAGTATTTTGGTGGTTATTTATTAATATTCTAGTGTTGATAATGTCATTGTACTAGAAATGTCTTTGCCTCTTTTCTTTCCCCCAGATGTTTTGACCAAGGATGAATTGAGGGTCCTCTAGAAATTTACAGAATTAATTTCATTATGAAAGCAATACCGCTGATAGCTTTGAAAATCATTCCAGTAGGAGCCAACCTATTAACAGGTCATACTAGGAACTAGAATATACTTAGATGAAGGCGTCTGAGATAATTCCCACCAGTCACTTCCATGCGCGCGGTTAAAGTCAGCCAGACTGGCATGAAGCTGTCCAATAATGAACTGAATAGATTCTGTCATCATAATCCTGACATTTCAGCTACCACTGCATTTTCTACACCACTACAACTATAACTCTATAGTTAACTAAATCAAAGAGAGCATGGCTGAGAGTATCTACTATTATTTTGTAGATATAGAAAGTATAGTCTACAAAATCAGTAATTTGATCAAAATCACATAATTTGTGAAAGGGAGGGAACTGAATATGGGATTCTTAAAATGGGTGCAGTGCTTAACTATTATATCATCTGCCTCCAAAACAGAGAAGCTACATATATCGACTTTTCTAGTTTAATCAACCTTCATGTTTTTGAGAACCCAGGTATTAGACTCCAAGGCAATAGTGGTTAATATGTTGTGGCGACAAACAGCCAAGGCTCACATCTCAGTCCAGCCTGGGTATATCTGATTGGCTAAGTAAGCCTTAGGTATGCTTTGTATCATTTCTCTATAATTCTATAAATCCATCTATTTAAACATTCATTTAGACTATTATGTAAAATTATGTACATCTACGTATAAATATATAAAATGATTACAATAGTATCTAGGGTTGTTTTCAGGGTTAGGTAAGGTTTACATAAATGAGGATAACGGTGGCTGGCACAGAATAAGTACTCATTAAATATTAGCTCTTCTTGCAATTATTTCCTCCCTGTTATCTGCTACATAAAAATGTCTCTAGTCCTTGCATTCTCTGATGTTGATAAGAAATGGAAGGGGTTAAAATTCTGTCCCAAATGACAGCTTAAAACATTACTACATAGACTGTCAAAATCTTACACTAAGAAATTTGGCAGGTAAAATTATTTACTAAAAAGGTAATTTACATTTACCCTTTATATTGTTATTTTTAACGTTAGGGATGACATTACTATGTTCTCACTGTACTTAACCATACAAATACCCCTACAGGTTTAAAGCTTTTGTGTGTTTGGTATGTATTCCTGAAATGTCTATTACTTCAAGTCTATTATGTTTTTTAAAGTTTATTTATTTATTTTGAGAGAGAAAGAGAGAGAGAGAGAAAGAGAGCAAGTGAAGTGCAGAGAGGGAAAGAAAGAATCCCAAGCAGGCTCCACACCATCAGCGCAGAACCCGACTCGGGGCTCGATCTCACAAACCATGAGATCATGACCTGAGCTGAGATCAAGAGTCAGGTACTTAACTGACTGAGTCACCCAGGCACCCCATGCCTATTATTATGTGAGCCTGCTTCCTCCAAAATTCCTCATCTTCCAACCGACCACCCTCCCCCCACCCCCCAACCACCAACCAACACAGTCTCTCCTTCAAGTTGTATTTCAGCCCAAGAATTTCTCTTTTGGGAAAATAACCAGTAAAATAGTGTCATATTTGAACTGTCTTTCAGTCCACAAGGGTTCAAGGTATCTATAACTGCACCTACTAATGACAATTATGCTCGCTAAACTTAGGCTATTCGGGCAAGCAAACATTTGCAAGATTACACGTATCTTTGTGTAGAAAACAAAAAGGGAGAAGAAAGGGAACATTTGCTGAAACTTTGTTTCCACACAAAGCACCATTAATACAGTATGGAAGAAGTAAAAACCAGAGGAAGAAAAAGAATTTAGAACATTTATAACCATCTCACATCAGACACACAAACCCTTAAGACAAAAATACTTCTTAATTGGTTTCTAAAGCTACTCCTGAAAATTTTATATATAAAGTACCTTCCAAATTAAAATTTAGCTCTCTCTTTTAAAAAGGAAATTAAAAATTACTGTATCTCATAGTGAATTACATCTCCCAATGGGACTTTTAGCCTATGGTGTGCATACTGTCCTAGTATAACAATATTACTTGGATGTCTTTCTTTTCCTTCATTAAATGTAGAATATGTAAAAAAAAAAAATAGCTATCTTTTTTTTACAACCAAGAAGGAAAAGAAAAAGAAAAGAAATTATTTCTCATGGAAAGCATCTGTATTTAAAAAAAAATTAATGTTTATTTTTGAGAGAGTGTGTGTCAGCAGGGGAGGGGCAGAGAGAGAGGCAGACACAGAATCCGAAGCGGGCTCCAGGCTCTGAGCTGTCAGCACAGAACCCTATGTGGGGCTTGAACTCACGAACTGTGAGATCATGACTTGAGCCGAAGTCAGACGCTTAACCGAATGAGCCGCCCAGGCGCCCCTAAAGCAACATTTTCCTAAAACGAAATTTTATGTCCCAGTATGCATTATAATATTACTGTAAACGCAAAGTCACTCACTCACACACACACATACACATCAAAAAGCAAATTACGCTATTTCTTGATTTCCCTATTCCTAATTACGCTCCAGGCGAGGCTTTCAATAGTGCCAAATCGCGAAACAATAGGACACAACTGAGCATATCTGACTCAGCCACCAACCTGAATAGAGCTAAAGGAATGTAATTCCTTGGCTCAGTTACAGTATTCTGCATTAACAATTATTTCACAAAGCTGGGATATGCTTTAAACAACAAGAGAAGGTATTTAATGGGCCATTGGTTCCAGTTCGTGTTTGAACTCTCACGATGACAAACAGGTACTTTCTGCATGACTGGTGCTGTATTCTCCATGCTCTGCAAAGTCAACATCTGATGGAGGTAAATAAAGTGTAGACATTTTTTTTAAGACCCAAACCACCGTAAACAGAAAAGCCACCAATGTACTATACCTGTGAAGAATTCTATTCAACTTTTCTTCCTGATCTTTTGTCAAAGTAACTAATGGACTACAGTAAAAACTGCTGTATAGACTAATGATACATTTTTACACACTCTGAAGAAAAAGACCTATGTCTGCGGCAAAAGGTATTTCCAAAAGTAAATTATTTCATTTATTTCCTCTTCCTCTTCTTTGGGTTTAGAGAAGACTGTTAGTATTCATAAAGTCTTTCTTTATGACATCCCTGAGTAGAAAGCAGAATCTGGTATACAGAGAAAAATATTATTTACCTAGAATTATTATAAAAATTTTAATTTGTAAAATTAAGTTATTTTTTAAATATAAATTCTATTTTAAAATATAAAGGAATTATATCTCTAGAAAGAGGCTATTTCAAGAAGATGCCTGGAAATAGACAGCTGAGCACTGACACCATGTGCATTCTGGCTCCAGAAGCTTTCAGACAAATCCGATCCATTTTTCCATGCTTTCATTTCATACAGCTAGAAGAGATACAAGATTATCCACAGTCAACTTCCTCCAGGGGGTTCAACTTCTTGAGGGAAGCACATAAACGAAGTGAGCACATTCAGTATCTTCTCTTGGCCAATGTGTGAAGCCCCTAATTCACGGTGCTAGGATGCTTTTGGACATAAGATATGTGACTCCATACAATAATATCTGCATATTCAACAGGTATCGTGAGTGCCCACACATTCTCCAAATCCAGCCATGTCCCAAGGAACATGTTCTTTCTATTCTAAGAGGACTCTGTAAAACAGTAGTCATTCCACAGTAACGGTCCCCTGATTGTATTTTATGTATTCATAACTGAGTGTTATATATTTATGTATGTGTTGTCTATTAACTCACTTTTACTATAGCTTGTCAACTCAAGTTTTACATTTAATTTTTTAAAGAATACTCAATTCTTTCTGGCATCTACTCTTATTCTTAAACAGCATTTGGGTCAAACTATTTGTTGATACACTTGATTATTCCACAGGCAACCCTAATTTGAACTAATAGCATTTTTTATTTTCCAAAGTTGAAAAGAAAATAGAGCTATTATGGGTCTACTCCTCGTGCATTATGAAGACATCAAATTGGTGGGATCTTTCTATAAAGAATTTATTTTTAAATCCTTTTGCTGAATCACCCACTGTGTATATTAATTCAAAAAAATACAGGCAAAGACTGAAAATAGAGTCTCCACAGTCAATTAACTCCCAGCTAACTCATTTTTCACGTGCCTTCTGTATTGATACCAGACTCGAAAAAGGTACTGCATTTATTTAATGGATGAAACATTATCCTTTCAGAAAATGTGGCTGTTTGTCTACTTCTTGATGGTTCATTCATTATTTGGCATTTAGGGATGCTAATGGAGTATATCTATGGCTTTAGGGATCCAGGAGGAATGTGGTGGGGCTATGCATTTGACGGGCCACGTCAACCAGGTTTCATCTACAAAAGAAGTCCACAACTCAATAATATTCTGAAGCCTTAGAAAGTTCAATCTACCATCGAGAGGCCAATGCCAGCAATAACTGAGTCAGGCTGAACTATGTCCCCTCAAAACTCATGTGTTGAAGTCTTAACCCCCAGTACCACAGAATGTAACCCGTATTTAGACAGAGAGCCTTTAAAGATATAATAAAGGCAAAGCAAGGTCATTTGGGTATCCTATGACTGGTATCCTCATAGATTAGGACAAAGATAGGCACAAAGGAGAGACCACGTGAGGACAAAGGGAAAAGATGGCCATTTGTAAGCCAAAGGAGAGAGCCTTGAAAGAAACAACCCACCAACATCTGGATCTCCTACTTCTCACTTCCAGAATTGAGAAAACAAATTTCTGTCATTTAAGCCACGCAGTGTGTAGTATTTTGTTACGGTAGCCCCAGAAAATTTATATAATAATGTCTTCTCCAAACCCTGGAAAGCTTTGGAAAAGGCTTGAAATGAGAATATTTAGACCACTCTACTCCTTTAAAATCCTTTGCTCAATGATTTTGTAGTTGGTCCCTCCAAGCCCTAACCTAACACTTCAAACTCTTTGTCTCCCAACATATGTGTGGATAACAGAGGCCAAGAAGTATCCCAGCATCAGCTAGTGCAGGGAACTAATAATCTAGAACCCGGTTCTTGGCCTTGTAGTCTGGGCATTCTTCTCCTCCCCTCCCTTCCCCAACCCAGAGATAATAAAATTCCTGCTTGAATCATGGATCTATACCAAGGAGATTTCACAAGTCCATTGTGCAAACTAAAACGTCATTTATTAACTAATAACATGAGAATAACACATTAGAAAGAACACAAAATAAGACTCTCTAGCTGGGAAAACTGAAGAAAACATCTCAGAAGAGGAAGCGTTTAAAGAAAGGGCAATGCTTTGGCAATCAAGCTTTTTATACTTCTTAGGGATAATAAAAGAAATTCTAAAAAAGAGTTTTAATTTCTACATCAGTGTATTATTTAGTAAATTACTATTTTCACACTACAAACAGTTTCACCAAAATTCTATGGCTATAACACTACATTTACAATCTGACCGACTCTAACACAACGGTCCTAAAGGAAGGTTAACATGCACCAGAGTTTCTTGGAGGGCTTATTAACACAGAGACTGCTGGCACTACTCCCCAAAATACTGATTCAGTAGGTACAAGATGGGTCTAAAGAATCCGCATTCCTAACAATCCCAGGTGACGCCAGGTGACGCCAATACAACTAGACAGTCTTTTGAAAACCACCACTTCAAGAGAATGGCACACTAACAGCAAAGCACGTGTGGTTTATTCTCTGCAAGACTCCAGAGACTAAGGGAGCTTTCTGCAGACATGGAAAACGACTTTCAAAACTGCAAACATTTGCTTTTGATAAAATGATAGCCCATGTTTAAAAGACAGAACAAAATTTTTTCAGAGTTTTTGCTTGTATACATATATATGTTATATATATATATATATATACACACATGTATATATACGTATAATACATATATATGTATATATATACACATGTACACATACATATAATATACACACACACAGACATACACACACACATATATATTTGGAATTTTTTCAGGTACTTTTTAGAAAGAAGGTCCAAAGAAAACACATGGGAAATGTCTATGTTAACTCTCTTCCTTCACCTAAAATAACTAGTGGCTAATCAGTAGTTTGATTGAATTACAGTGCTAATTTAGTAAGAGAACTGGCAGATAATGATTAGAACTGTTTAGTGCTTTTGCTAATTACAAATGGTTGTAAACCCAGAAAAGATATACCAGACCAACAATGAATACTTTCAAATTCTAAAATAAAACAAAACAAAATCATTAAGCTCCTGGTTCTTAGAGTTAGTAACTCTTGCGCAATGCTTCAGATGACATATTTACATTAAATATTTAGGGTATATACCCTACCTTCTTGGTGAAAACTTGTGAAAAAGTGGTTTCCATGCAAGCAGGATTGAAATGACATCTTTTGGGTACTTTCTGCAACCGATCATAGCACATTTCAGCATGTTTAACATCCTTTAACATTTGGTCTGCTAATGTGGAAAGACAATGGGCTTTTGTCTAATTAATATGGACTTAAATATGAACTCCACAACCCATATGATGTGGAAAAAATTACTCAATGGTTCTGCGCCTCAGTTTTCCTGATCTGTATAACACAATCACTAATATCTGCTTTTAATAGTGACTGTAAAGATGAAATAAAGTAGTATTAAAATACCTAGTACAGGGGTGCCTGGGTGGCTCAGTCGGTTAAGCGTCCGACTTCGGCTCAGGTCACGATCTCGCGGTCCGTGAGTTCGAGCCCCGCGTCGGGCTCTGGGCTGATGGCTCAGAGCCTGGAGCCTGCTTCCGATTCTGTGTCTCCCTCTCTCTCTGCCCCTCCCCCGTTCATGCTCTGTCTCTCTCTGTCTCAAAAATAAATAAACGTTAAAAAAAATTAAAAAAAAATTCCTAGTACAATATGTGGCATGTTGACATTCCTTCTGTTCCCTTACTAAATCCTGCTTTCTGCTTTGTTACCTACATACTTACTATATAGCATAAAAACGATAACTTGGATAACATCTCTCTGGGTGTTTTGTGTGCTTTTGTTGTTGTTTCAAGGGAACTCTATGCCACGTGTGGGGCACAAATTCAGGACCCTGTAATCAAGAGTCACATGCTGTACTGACCGAGCCATCCAGGTGCCCCTTGGATACTCTCTCTTGACTCTTTGATAAAGCCAACATGGTCAGGTTAAATGCTGCTGAAGCCCCCTTAGGAAGCACATGTGTTAGCATTCACATGGCTTGTCATTTATATTCTGAGTCAATTCACAATTTCTTCTTCACTTGCTCATTCTCCTCCTCGCAATACCTAATGACTTGCTTCACCCACACTCCAGTCCCAGCCGTGTCAATGCTGCCTCCATTACCTCCTCAAAGGCTTTGCCTTCTAACCTTCCCACCATTGTACTTACTCTACCACCCCTTAACCTTGGCATTCCCTGCTTGTCACTGCTGTTAGCTCCTAGTTTGTTCATGTGCAGTTGACTGTGAACAGTACTCCACTCCTTGTGCTATTTTGTCTTCAAGAACTCAATCCAAGTCGCAAGGTCTTCTCTACGTGGTTTTTAGATTTGAGATTTTAAACACCTCCTTTATCAGAACAAAAGCCGTCTTGTCAGGAATTTGGGGGTTCCCCTTTAAAACCTCTCTTGGGGCGCCTGGGTGGCTCAGTCGGTTGGGCGTCCGACTTCGGCTCAGGTCATGATCTCGCGGTCCGTGAGTTTGAGCCCCGCGTCGGGCTCTGTGCTGACGGCTGGGAGCCTGGAGCCTGTTACAGATTCTGTGTCTCCCTCTCTCTCTGCCCCTCCCCTGCTCATGCTCTGTCTCTCTCTGTCTCAAAAATAAATAAATGTTAAAAAAAATTTTTTTAAATAAATAAATAAATAAATAAATAAATAAATAAATAAAAATAAATAAACGAAACCTCTCTAATTTTCATCCTGATGTGTTCTATCTGGTTGACACTCATTTCTGTAGCACCTTCAATGGGTCAGCCCCTGTTCTGAGCTCTTTAGATATATCCACTCTTGTCAATCATCACGACAGCCTCATGAGAGAGGCTCTACCACTACCTATGGTTTATAGATGAGGACACAGAGACAGAGACACCTAAGTAACTTCTCCAAGGTCACATGACTAGGAAGCAGCAAAAGCAGAATCAAATCCCAGGCAGCCTGATGTCAGAGCACACAGTCTGCCAACACTTCAATCTGCTGTCTCTCAGTTCCAGTGCTTCCTATCCTCTCTCAAGATAGCCTCACTCCTCCTGTTCTCTCCTCCAACTCCCATTCATCCCTGCCACACCTTTCTCTGGCCTGTTTCCCTATATATCACCTATGTTTTTCTGAAACTTAACCTTCTTCCAGAGCCAAGGCTCTTTCCCCTCTGCCTTCCCTTGAACATTTGCAGATCCTCTCCTTCTACATACAGGCTATAATCAGGTTTCTCTCTTTGCATTTCTTGCCAGACCTTTCTGAAATGATTGCTCTGCTCGTGCTACCTCTTTCTGTTAATTATCTATTTTTTTGTTTTACTTAACTCCTAAATACTGGCTTTTATCTACTGAGACAGAACTTTGAAAACTAACTAGTAACTTCTTAATAAATAAAATTACTGTTATCATCATCCTTGACTTCTCACTATCATTTAGCTTTTTGGGGGGGGGGGCGGATATAATTTAGCCCTCTTAAATACCTTCCTCTTGAAATATTCGTTTCTTGGGTCCAATACATTACATTGACTTGGTTCTTATCTTCCTTTCTTGCAGACAGTTGTCCCTTGATTTACCTTCTTCACTTTCTCCCTCTCCCACTCCAGGTTCCTAAAAGTGGGTGTACCTCATGCTTACCCCTCAGCCTACTTGTATGTTGGTGCTACAGTATACGCTGCGCTGGTAATTCTCAAAAATAGCATGCATCAGAAGAGTCTGTATGGCTTTTTATAACTCTGGGCCCCAACCTCAGAGTTTCCAATTCAGCTTCTCTGGAATTGTGTTGCGATCAGGCACAAGAATTTGAATGTCTTAACACTGAAACCTCAGCAGAGACTCTGCAATTAGAGCCATTTGATTTTCCCCGTTGGGTGTTAAATGGTCATCTCAAATGACACAACATATTCTGTTTTCTCCCTACTCTGAAAACATTTCTAGGGAAAAAGCAAGCGAGGTAGCAAACTGTTCACAGGGTAGAGATTACAGAGAACTGGAGATCTCTAGCCCGGAGTGAAGGAGCATCTGGTTTTCATCTGCAGCCATTGTTACCATGAAGGAGTATGATCCTGATGTTGCTAGGCGTCCTGATTTTTTTTGAAAGAAACCTGGATTTTCTAGCAAAATTTTTCAAAGTTTAAGTCTCAGCGTTTTTGTAGAAACAATGTGAAAGCCAAATAAAACTGCTCTTGTAGATAGACTTGAACCTGAAGACCATCACTTTGTGATGTTGGCACCAATGTCTTCCAGCCTCTCCCCTCTCTGAATGACACGGGCCCCTCAAGGGTAAACTGCACGCTCTGACTTTCTGGTCTCCTGGCTTTTTTTCCCAAATCTGAATAGTTGTGCTCACAGCCAGTATATAATCACATCATCATCATCATCATCATCATCATCATCATCACCTCCGCCATTATTTATTATTACTGTTATTTTACTGTTGTGTGACATAATCTTCTTGTTCTCTATGAGATTGTCTCTTTAACCAGACCTTGATTTTTCAGGGGTCAGGCTTCTCTGATCGTCTTTAAAATACCCAGTGTAGAGCTTGATGCATAATAATCCTCTCTGAAAAATCTGTTGATTTTTAAGTCACTTTTATGGACCTGCCAGTGTTTTTCTACATCAGAAACACCAATGAATGACGGGACTACCCTTATACACAAACACGTATGTTTCTACCATCAGTTGAGCACCTGCTACATGCCAGCCACTACACAGAATATATTAGCTATTTTATTCCGAATTCTCACAACTACCTAAGAAGTCAATATTAGTATTCTGATTTTTTAAAGATGAAAAGAGAAGGTAGATGTATTAAGCTACTTTCTCAAGCAGACACAGCTATTGAATTATACTGATTACATTTAAATTCAGGTGCATTTGGCTATAAAACCCTTACTCTTTCCTTGATATCGCACTGTCATCAATACATAATGAACAAGCCTGGATACGAGTCGGTCCTCTGGCCCGCCAAAGGGCCACAAAAAGATTTTTAAGTCTTTTGCAGATGTTGGACATGATTAGTCCCCTGAATGGCAGAAGAATGACCCACATTCACTGGAAATAGTATAGCTGGACATTCTTCATTGATTGTTAAAACTCATTTCCAAAGAAACCTATTCCTTAAAGAAGCTTGTGACTTCACAGCATGTACAATGTTCTAGTAGGACTGTGAATCTAGTATCAACTGAATGCACAATGAAAAACAGCATCACAGCAAAATTTTGCTGTTTGGGAAAGATATCGAACCACAGATTCTGAAAATTCTGGCATTATCTATGCCCTCAATAGTATAAGAGAAAACCGTATCAGATGTGCAGCATATGTAACCATTTTGAGGGCCATATTTCAGAAGCAGTGGAGTTGAGCTGTTGAGAGCACACTCTTGGTTTCCACGGTATCCCCTGGTACCAAAGAATGTAATCAGGTTCTCAGAGAAATTTTGTGATGGTGCTGATTGCTATTAAAGTAGTAATTCCCAATCCTGCCATCATCACTTAGCTTCATTCTAATTCCCTCTTAGGTTTTCTGTGTCACTACCCTCACCCTCCTCATCACAACTTGCGTGACATCTTTCTTATGCCTATTCTCTCTTCCCCAAACAGCTAATTTCAATTTTGGTTATAATCCAACAGACATTGAGCATATTCATATTAGCCAGTGCACTCTATCAGCAATTGTGTTGATGACAAAAATACAAAATGCATTGTATTGTTCTACACTGTAACTCATCCTGTCCTGATATTGAGGATGAGTTACTCATGGGTAGAGAATAGGTCTTACTCATTTTCTATCCCTGGCCTTACACACAGAACTCACTCACTAAGTGTTTGGTAGATGAGTAAACAAGTGACTGAATACTGCAGATCCAACATCAGATAAGACAGTCAGGATGGCAATGGGAATCAAGTTTATCTGGGCAGAGATATATCTCCCACTTCTCACGTAGCAAAGTATATATCCAACTGATGATGCTACATCACGTTTTATATCTTATGTTCAGCACATTCACTGCCTCTCATTCAAAAAGAGAGTGGGCTGTAACATCACTCAGGAGCCAAACTAAGACCTAGTTTTAAAGTCTTTACTGTAAAGTGTTTTATGGCACTATATTATTTGAAATCTACAAAGAGACCCGAAGAAGAAAGTGACATAAAATACTGAGAGACAAATTTCATATAGTACAGCAGCTGCTGTAAGGTTTTAATGGATACACAGTTTTTACTCTTGGAATGAGGAAGTGCCTAATACAGGGGACTCCATAGCAGTTCCCAGGGAGATATGTCTGTAGAAGAATGATAGTCTTGAGCTGTCTGTGGAATCTTTCTGAGCTTCATCACTTTCAAAAATGCATTTCTGTGATTAAGTAATACAAGATTCCCACTGCGTCATTTAAAAAATATCAGAACTCACAATGGGAAAAATGGACAAAACCATACAATGTAGAAAGAAGTGGGGCCAGGAAGGTAATTTTTTTTAAAGCTCACAAATACACAAAGCAGAAAAGATGAGAATCAAGCCCAACTTTCAAGTAGTTCTCTTATCCTTAATTCTAAACACTTATCAAACAAAATACCCAAGTGGATAGGAACACAGCCTTTTCTTTTTCTTTTCTTTTTTTGTCAACACATCCATCTCTGCATTAAGTTGTGAGAAGTATATTGGACTAAGCGGCTGTGTCACTCTCCAAGATTCAGACTCTGTGGATCAATAGCAGGAAGCCCACTGTCCAATGGATATTCAAATAATTGATAACATAAATCAGTGGTGCTGTCCAATTACCTATGAGAGGATTATGTGCCTTATAGATTCTCTGTATTATCCATAGCACTTTTTAAATTATATGTAATATACATCTAACTAGCACATCAGGTAAGTGGGAAGACATAATAAAAGAATGCATGCTAAGCCTTTTATCTTAGTGAAAAGCTTACAGTAGATATTCAAAAACAGTACTTGCTGGGTGATGATGAGTCTCTCAATTATTTAACGGTCAGAAAATTCAGGCTGATGTTATAAATAGATTCCAAAAAAACATAATTAAGAAAGTGAGTAGATGGCAAACTTTGTTTAATTCAGTGACTTCTGGTTCATTTGTCGTAACCCTTCTCACTCTTACTGCAAATGTACACAGACACACAGCCCTGAGTGCCTGCCTTTCATTCCACTGGGGAAATGTTTTGCATGAGAAAGAACACACCTATGCCACTTGAGAAGGTCATGGACTAAAGGGAAAACACAAGAAAAAATCAGCTATTCGTCATATGAGCAATGGTTACAGATGTGTATTACATAATAAGAATTCACCTAGATGTATATATACAGACAAGATGTGATATATTCTGCTCAGGAGGTGGCCGCCTCTTCACTTGTCTTAAAGTTAACTACTGGTAAGCCAAAGTAAAAGTCGATACATTTAGATGGCATGTATTTTTCATATGCATGAGAATATAATTGGTTCCACTTTTCTTAACACTAAATGTAATGAAAAGCCACATTTCACGCCCGTAAACCTGAAAGTCTATTAATAGTCTTCAGCCCATACCTCACCTGAGTACTGACATTTTAATAAGTTGATTATTTTCTCCATTTTAGAGGGAATATATCTCATAAAGTCAGATTTGGAAAATGTAGGAAAAAAATAGAAAGATGGAAATTATTCATTATTTCAACACACAAACACTCTATTTGTTAATATCCTTTTCTATATACATTTGTTCTGATTTATGTGTTTCATATAACCAATCAACTTATATAATCTTATACTCGGCACTGACTTTTAAGGACTTTCTATATGATTTTTAAGAATAAACAATGTATTTAACATAAAAATCCTTTCACTACTGTTAGAAAATGTTAACCACATCAGCCACACACAAACAAGCAGGCATGAAAACTAGTGGTGATCCTCACTGGGTGGTTTGTCATTTACATACTTAAAAAGGAATCATTATTATCACCAACTCATCCATTAATTATCTTATTTCTTTAGTGACTAGTTACCAAGTACCAAAGAATACCCTCAGGAATGTAAAGGTGACAGCTCATTTACTGCATTTCTACTCTCTTGGTTTTGTTTCAAGTATAAGTATCATCATTCCAATGTATGTTCTCATAATGAGAAACTTTGAAAGAATGAAGGTGTGGGCAGCTGACAGCTACTAACGAAAACGTCTATCGGCTATTGTAGAATTAGTATTGCTACAGGTATCTTTTGAGCTAACATTCACTGTTCCCTCCTAGAAATTGCATGTTTCTCCAAAAAATAGCATTAGAAAGCACAGAGAACTGTGTTTTGCGTACGTGTGTGTAGAGGGGTCCCTTTCTACAGCCTCAACAGCGAGGTCACATAGAAGGATGTAATCTTGTTTGAGATATCAGTAGTATTTCTATTTAAAGTTGGTGATACACTGAGAGTTCATTCACTGCACTTAAGTCACATGTCTTTGAAAGATGCAGAGGAATCTTTGACACTGTGGAACTTCAAATTCCTATTACATGGCAGCTGAGTATTTTGAAGAATTTACTACAAATTACATTTTAAAAAACAAGCAGACATTTTAAAAACTGAAAATACACATCATTTTCCATATTGTACTCAAAGATTTAAGTTTGGGAGAGCCTGGGTGGCTCAGCTGGTTAAGTGTCGGACTTCAGCTCGGGTCATGATCTCACAGTTCGTGAGTTATAGCCCCGCAGTCAGGTTCTGTGCTGACAGCTTGGAGCCTGGAGCCTGCTTCGGATTCTGTTGTCTCCCTCTCTCTGTGCCCCTCCCCTACCTGTGCTCTGTCTCTCTCTCTCTCAAAAATAAAAAAATAAACATTATATAAAAAAAAAAATTTGTGGTTAGTCATGGATTACTTTTTTTTTAGATTTTAGTGTTTATATCCATATACTGTCTTGCTTTGTGTTACATTTGTTACAGTTCATAATACTGAGTTTATTATAATTCAAATTAAAAGTAAATTACATATTATATATATAATTATATATATTATATAATATATAATAATTATAATAAGTATAATTATATATATTATATATATTATATAATATATATAATATAATATATATTATAATTATATATCATCTAAAATTATATATGTGATTGTTATATGTTATGTATAACATATATATGTATATGTATATACATATGTATATACATATATATGTATATATATGTATATGTTATGTTATATGTTAACTTAAGTAAATATATTAATAAGTATATGAATGAATATTGAATATGTGAAAGATGATTTATAACATGTAAACATGCCTGCTTGTTTGTGTGTGGCTGATGTGGTTAACATTTTCTAACAGTAGTGAAAGGATTTTTATGTTAAATACATTGTTTATTCTTAAAAATCATATAGAAAGTCCTTAAAAGTCTTAGTGCCGAGTATAAGATTATACAAGTTGATTGGTTATATGAAACACATAACATATATGTTATGTTATATATATGTTATATAATGTTATATATATGTTATATATATGTTATGTTATATATATGTTAACTTAGGTAAATATATTAATAAGTATATGAATGAATATTGAATATGTGAAAGATGATTTATAACATGTAAAAGATGTAAATGTTTTTTAGATGAATATAAATCATGGGATTAAGAAATTAATTATTATCTCATTTATTTGTTCATTTTTAATTTAAATCCAAGTTAGTTAACATGTGTGTAATAACGATTTCAGGAATAGAATTTAATGATTTATCACTTACATTTAACACCGAGTGCTCATCCTAACAAGGGCCCCCCTTAATGCCCATCGCCCATTTAGCCCAGCTCCCGACCCAACACCCCATCAGCAACCCTCAGTTTGTTTGTTCTCTATATTTAAGAGTCCCTTAAGGTTGGTTTCCCTCTCTGTTTGTATATTATTTTTGCTTCCCTTCCCCTATGTTCATCTGCTTTGTTTCTCAAATTGCACGAGTGAAATCACGTATGTGTCTTTCTGTGACTTATTTTCCTTAGCACAATATGATCTAGTTCCATCCATGTTGTTGCAAATGGCAAGATTTCATTCTTTTTGATCACTAATATTCCATTGTATATTTGAGAAATTATTAGGGGGACCAGCGTGGTTCAGCTGATTAAGTGTCTGACTCTCAGTTTCTGCTCAGGTCATGATCTCATGGTTTTGTGAGTTCAAGTTCCATGTCGGGCTCTGCACTGACAGTGTAGAGCCTGCTTGAGATCCTCTTTTCTCCCTCTCTATCCTCCCTGCTGCCCGCGCTGTCTCTGTCTCTGTCAAAACATAAACTTAAAAAAAAAAATTTTAAGAAATCATTAGTTGTAATTGTGAAAAATCTTGCTTGCCTCTCTCTAGCCCCATTTTCTACACTTTCCTTCATAGATATCCCTACTGTATATTCTGTGATAAAATATCCCTTGCTTTTCTCTATTGTTTTAACATACACATATCATGTATATCATTTAGTTTTGTTCATTTTAGAACTTTACTTAAATGAATCATAGTTCACATGTATTACTTCAACTTGCTTATTTTCACTTAACATTTTCTTTTTTTTTTCTTTGACAGAGAGGGAGAGAGAGAGACAGAGAGAGAGAGAGAGAGAGACAGACAGACAGACAGACAGACAGACAGACATAGAATCTGAAGCAGGCTCCAGGCTCTGAGCTGTCAGCACAGAGCCTGACGTGGGGCTCGAACCCATGAACTGATCTGAGCTGAAGTCGATGCTTAATCGACTGAGGCTCCCAGGTGCCCCAACATTTTCCTTTCTTTTTCTCACTTAACATTTTAAATTATTAATTTAACTATGTTGTTGCAAGGGACTGTGATTCTTTTGTTTTCACTAGGTTACAGTGTTCCTTTGAATAAATAGGTAATAACTTGTTTATCAGAGGCCCTGTCCATTTTCGCTTAGGCTTATCTATACACATCTTTTTATGTTTGCCATTAAAAACAGTGCTGTTATTAGTGGTTTCACATCTATTTCCTGGTGCGAACATGCAGCAGTTTTGTGAGGCTCTATGCTCAGGAGGGGGATTGCAGTGACACGCAGAATACATGTTGTTTCCCAAAAGTGTGTATCACCAGAACAGTAGGTTCTTCACAATCTTACCAACATGTAATGGTGTAGACTTCTGTAACATTTCCTAAACAAGTGAGAAAACATTATCACTCTTTGTAAGATTTCCAAATTTTACGGGATACTAAACAATGCATTAATGAAACTTGATGGGCAAATGTAAATTAGGCAAAATTTCCAGGCATACCTTTTCCACTCTTTGTGAGAATCAATATGCTGTAACTTTACTGAGTCATGAATCAGTTCCAATACATGGTATTATTTTTTAGGAGAGGTAATGTTTCTAATGTTATATCCTATTATGTCCCTATAATTCACCACGCTTTGAAGCAGAATCTCGGAACTGTCTGTCTGTATGTGTAACTTTAAATATATACAGGCTAGAATAGCAACTGAAAATAACATGATCTAGGGAGCATCCATGTTTCCAAATACTTGTTCCTTAGAAGGTTCTGTCCACATAAGATTTGGGTCATTCTAAGGCAATTTACATTAGGTCTGGAGGAAATGGTTCTAGCCCAGAAAACGGACTCCATATGAAATAAACGAAATAAATAATTGAAATAACTCAAATAATAAGCATTCAACACTCAAAATAAAACTGTGTTTCCTGGTGTTGCCATAGAGACAAAATTAAGAGCTGAAGTAAATGTTTCTCTTATTTCAAGTCATTTCTCAAATACTACGTAAGCTATTATAATTCTGTCTACACAGGAAAGCCCAAACCCAAGTCCTACAAAGTTATTGTATTGCACCGAGTACTCAGGATCAGCCACTTAACTTATTCCAGATTAGGTGAACATCACACGATGTTTCCCCAAGTGTAATGTCTATATAAAAAGTTGAGCCTTCCCGGAGGGAACATATGGGTATTGTGTACGGTTATCTAAACAAGCTTATGTTCTCTCAAGCCACAAGCCTTCTGGGGGATCTGCCACCACAAGAGTCAGAGGACCTGAAGAGCTTCGGGTTTATCCTTCCTTTTCGAAGGATGGAAAATTTGGAGAACATCAACAATGTAGCATGTAAACTGCTGGCAAACCCATCAATTCACTGTAAAACCACAAAATCAACAAAAGCAGTCCGATTTACGGGCTCTTTCATGACCTTCAAGTCACTTCCACTGTCGTATACATCTCTGTATTATACACACACGGCACTACGTTAATGTGGAGCAAAAGACAGCTGAAAGTACTAAGAGCATTCCTTGAAAGGTTCAAGTTTAGTTAAAAGGCAAAGAAATTAAACATTATTGATTCCTCTACCCTGACAAAATTCCTAATAAACTGTCAGTTCCTTAAGTTAATAGTATCATATCTGTGTGTATTTTTTTAAGCCCAACTTTTCCACCTCAAAAGATGTTACATGGTTAGATCTCATGCTTTATGACCTTGCTATTCAAAGTGCAGCCTACGGAGCACAGACTCATCACCTTGGAGTTTCCTAAAAATGCAGAATTTGAAGCCCTACCCCAGAACTACTAATTTAGAATCTACATGTTAGCAAGATCCCCAGGGATCTCCTATGCACCTCACTGTCACAAACCCACTGTTTCGCGACCCACGCCCCCACACACGGCATGCGATTCCATACGTTTTTGTTGAAACTAAGAGCTACAAGAAATTAACTTTGTATTCAGAGTCCAGATACATCTCAAGTTGATCAAACTCTGCATTTGCCAATGTTAACTAGCTTAAAGATAGGTTGGAACTTTACGGGAAGCTCCTGCTTTCCTCTTCTTTCGCAAGACTGTGTACGGCTTTCAGCTGATACGTTCTTGCGGTCTATAGCCAATACGTGCAGATGGTGCACGGTATGCCAGAATTTAAGTCACAGGCACTTGGGTCTCATCTGGGGAATTCTGTACTATATGCAGGGGAAAGAAAAGCCTGACTTCAAGAATGTGAGAACTCTTCAGAAATTTAACTATACATTTTTCACTTGGCCTAAAATGTACCCATGGCATTTGGTCAAACAATTTCAGAGGAATCTAGTGGAAATGGGATATGTGTTATCAAGTCTAAATCAACGCCAGTCTTAGGTAAGTAAAGGCTTAGGGACATTGACCCAAATTTCTCTGGCACCCTTTAGTAGTATCAGTAAATACAATGGCAATAAAACAATTAAGCAAACATTCAAACTGCACAGAGAGTTAAAATTACAGTGCAATTGTTACCTAAATCACACATTAAGAAAAAAAAAAAAAAACAAGACCAACCATGTCTATATATAAACAGAGCTTTAATTTGTTATTGTGCTGAGCTCCATGTGTGTGCCTTGTGTCTGACAAGCCGTTCAGCCTCCTGCTTTCTTAAGTAGGTTTTACTGTTAAATTACGGCTAGAATTAACCAACATGCCAGTACACCATGATATTAATCTCCCAAGTATTCAATCACTTAACAATAGCATCATTATTCTAGAGAACTCTGCTTATTCACTGTTTGTGCATGTTTTCAGATGTTTCATTAAGAGCAATTTTATTTCAATAGAATTCAAAAACTGTGCAAATGAATGATCTTAAAAAAAAAAAAAGAGAGAGAGAGCCTTAAATATTTAATCTTCCAAAAGGAGGTCAAAAAAAAAGAGGATAATCAAATAATTACTAGGTTGGTGAAATCAAACAATTATTTAAAATTAAAGTGTTCTGGAGAGTTCATGGAAGGGGCACTGAAAGGAGAATGTGAGATGTGGAGGCTGACCTCTGCTTTTCAAGAGAAATCACCAACTTCCAGGTACGTGTCCCGTCAGCTGCCATAATTCAGCTGTGGTTGCAATAATAGTGTTGTGTCTCCTTCTTATGACATATCTACAGCCCTTAATTGGCATTGGTGTGCAGAAATGAGTATAATCAGTGTATCAGAAATGGCTTTCTCTTCAGACTACTGATTTTTATAGTTCATTAGAAGTATTTCTCAAGAGGCATTCATATTGAATTTTGACTTCCAGAATGACCACAAAGGAACAGTTACAGGCAGTGAGTGAGGTCCTGTGGTGAAGTCACGCTGATCCCTGAATTATATCCAAAAGTCGTGAGCCCAGTGTTTCCAGGACCTGCTGCTTACACAGCTGTTTAGACGGCCCAGGGCAAACCAGAAAGACCAACTCTTTTTCTCCTAGGCAATTTTGCCATAATATGCGCGGATCCAAATTGGGATGAATTTTAGGAACAAAATAACAAAGCATATATGTAAACTACCCTTCACGTGATTTCAAAATCTGTATGGCTGAAAGAATACTTAAAGAAAGGTTAGAAAGTCAATAACGTGAAAAAAATAAATTAAAAAAAATTAAAAGTCAGTAATATGAGCTAGTTGCTTTGCAAAAATAAGTACTCTGAATAGCAATGACTCTGTCTTTGAAAACACATTTTTTTCAAACTTTACATAAAATATTCCAATGAAAAGAGATTTGTCACTATATAGATGCCTGAGCCTATAAATACAAAGTGTATATTTTGAAAGGCCTCCAGGCTCCAGGGGCTCACTAACTATGCAGGAAAAAAAGATTCAAAGGATATGCACATTCTCCACTATGTTGATCCCAAATCATAAAGCCTTTTAAAAAGATAAATGGAGGGGCGCCTGGGTGGCGCAGTCGGTTAAGCGTCCGACTTCAGCCAGGTCACGATCTCGCGCTCCGTGAGTTCGAGCCCCGCGTCGGGCTCTGGGCTGATGGCTCAGAGCCTGGAGCCTGCTTCGGATTCTGTGTCTCCCTCTCTCTCTGCCCCTCCCCCGTTCATGCTCTGTCTCTCTCTGTCCCGAAAATAAATAAACGTTGAAAAAAAAAAAAAATTAAAAAAAAAAAAAAAAAAGATAAATGGAGACCACCTAACAGGCCAGGGATAATAGAAGCCATTTCTCTGGAGGAACAGGTTAATTAATTATTATTAGTTATTTAAGTGCTATAGTGTTCCCATCTCTAAGTATACACTTGCATGTTAGAAACAGTTATTAAAATGTATTGCCAAACTACTAATTGTCAAGCGTCATACCAAGAAGCTGGCATGGTTGTCACCAACAAATCCACTTGCTGACATTTATGTCTTATATTCACGTGACTTCTACTGTGACTTTTCAGAAAGCAGGAAAAAGAAATGGCTGGCTTTGTATTTTCCACTCCCTATCTCTAAAGCCCTTTGTGTGATCTCCATGTATCTTGTAGAGAATGGAAATTATGCTAGATAGGTAAATGAAAGTGTTTATCATCATCATGTTTATCATTTACTATTTATCTGTGCTTTCATAACTATATATCTGGCTTCTTCTATGTTCCAATCATTGTCCTGGAATACAGAAATGAATCAGACTTGAGCTCTATCTCCAAAGTGCTTACCAACTAAAGCAGGATCACAGACACAAAAGTAAATCAGCCCAATGTTGCGTTAGTGGTACACACGTGGTTAAGACTGAAGTGCACGGAATGACATATCGTCATGCAACAGGGCAGGCATGGGTGTTATCTATGCTGGGAGCTAGTAATAGGCTGGGGATGAACTGAGGGAGACAGGTATCACAGGCTTCCCAGAGGAAGTGGCACTTAAGCTCCATCTCAGGGATGTACATATTCATTTTCTACCCAATGAATAACATTCCACCGGTGATGTTCATCAACAGCCTGTGGACCTAGTAGTCATTAAAAACCGGTACTCATTAATGGGGGCCATAGAAGATAGACACACACAAAGAGTTTCATGACAAAGGTCCTGGCTTTAGATTGCTTCTAGTTCTGTTGAGGGGTGACCATGGCCTCCAACAATTCATTGGACACCCTAGTCAGGATGATTATCTGGTCTTCTTCAAACTCAATTTTGTTATTTTTTTAAATGTTTATTTATTTTTAAGAGAGACAGACAGACAGACAGAGAGCAAGTGGGGAAAGAGTAGACAGGGAGGGAGACACAGAATCCAAAGCAGGCGCCAGGCTCTGAGCTATCAGCACAGAGCCTGATGCGGGGCTCAAACTCACAAACTGCGAGATCATGACCTGAGCCAAATTCAGATGCTTAAACAACTGAACCACCCAGTTGCCCCAACAATTTTGTTATTTTAACAGAGAGGGTGGAGGTGCTGGGAAGCGGAGGAGAGCGACCTTCAGCCTGAACTCTACTATCTTGAGCAAACTGTTCTTCTGACAGCTTGAACCAAAACAAACATCTTGCAGTTGACCACTCACCCACCTTAGAAGGGGGGTTAGAGACCTGTCCATTGTTTTTCACCCATTCAGGGCCTCACCTCCTGTGTCCCATCCTGACTATAACCATAGACTTACTCAGTTATATGTTAGAAATTCTTAGAGCCCAGGGGAGTGATCAGGCTGATTTCCTCCTCAATTGTGGTCCATTTTCACACAAGTTATTTAAGGGCTGTAAGTGTCCAAGAAGCAATAAGATCACTATAGACTTTTGAGGGTCTCAAAGACCTCAATTACGCATTATGTAGAAAACGTTTCACTGGTCAATGAGGGGACCTGGCTGGCTGTCAATTCTGCAATGTACTTTCACATGTGGAATGTAAGGTGGGGCAGCATCTTGTCCCTTAAGAATACTTACAGCAACAGAACACTCTATTTACTTTGCTTGCCTAACTTCCACAAGATGGCATAATGCAGTGTGCAAATACAATAACATTTTGGGTGATACGGAATAAAAGAGGATGAAGTACATCGAGTCTTCAATGCCAACCACAGAGAATTTCTAAGTAATGAGGGTGTCCACTTCCACTCACGTTACCCTGGACTAACACTAAGTGTCCCAGCTCTTGTGACCTAGAGGGGGAGTTTCTGTAATTCAGAAATATAATTCAGAAATTCACTCTGTCAGGGAGGCCCTTATCTGAGGTTCCCCACGCCCGCCACTCCAGCTTAAGTGAACTCTCAGAATACTCTGTACTTTTCTTCCATAGTTTCTAGTAGCTTCGTGTCCCCTCCTTCATTAGACTTAAAGATTCACAGGGACATCATCATATCTATACTGGTGTCCTTTAATATCTCAACACCTAACACAGCACCCGTCACATAATAAGCACTTGCTAAAAATTTATTGAGTCTATATCTAAAAATCTGTAGCTATCGGGGAAAAAAAAAGGTTAACTTTGAAATTCCAATCTTAGTTTTCTGAAGTCATTTTGTGTTTCTACGCAAAAGCAATAATCAAAGAGCTCTCATTGGTAAATCCATCCTTCTAGCTTATGGATTTATCATCCTCAACAACCTAACTGTGGTAGCAATCTATGATTATACATTTTGGCACAGCATCAAAAAGTAGCTTTACTGATACTGCTAAATTAAGAGAAACAGGGATGAAGTAGGTGTTATATCCATCCCAAGGGCTGGGTGACATTGGGAAAAGCAGAACAAGCGGCATTATCCCAGAAATAACATTTAAGAAGCAGCCAAGAAAAGTGAGATGTAGCAGATCTACAGCTAAAGACAGGCATCTACCAATAATTGCGTCTAGACTGCCCAGAAAGCTTAATGAATGGGCAACAGAAGTAAATGAGAATGGGATATACCACCCAATTAGGAGGTGATATATGATACTGTATGAGCACAAAAGTAACCAGAGATTTATCAGTAAGTATTTGGAATTAACAAGATTAAATGAATAAATAGCATAGTTTGAAGACAACTTCTCCCAAAAGGAGGCACACAATCTAAAGTTGATGTGAACACCACTGAGACAGGATCTGTAGAGAAATGGGATTTAACTGAACAAATGAAGCTGTAATTCAGAAATAAGATTAACAGTGGTAATTAGGACAGAATCTTCCTGGAGTGTAATTCTTTATATTTTATCATGCACTTTAGTCATCCAGTCTCATAATATATTATCACTCCGTTTTCAAGAGAAAGAAATAGATACTTCGAAATTTAATTTGCCCAAAATTCACAAGGCTAATACGTGGCAGATCTGAAATCAAAAGCCTACACTCCCTTTTATATTGAAGCTTCCTGTTGTCACAACTCCAAATATTAAGGATTCACAAATATTTCACAGCATAGAGCAACACTTCCTACTTCTATATACATTATCTCAAAAGCTCCTCCTGCACAACGTTGCAATAGGACTGAGGTGTATGCTTTCCAAATCCTTGTGTATCAAAGCTTGTTTCTGCAATTGTAATAGCTTCTTAACACTTTGAAACTGGGTGAAACTAGGGATGTCATTTTGTTGTTGTTGTCATTGGTGTTCCTGTCTGCATCATAAGCGTGTCCTGGAGAGAGGGGCTATGGCATGGGAAGGTTGCTGAAGATCTGGAAAGGTAAAGCCGAATGAGGCTTTGGATTTCAGGAAGGAAGATGAGAAGACAGAGAAAGGAATGGATGTGATGGCCAAGCATCCCTCTCTGAAAGCAGAGACAGCTTTCAGAGGGTTGGGGAATCCCTACAAACATCAAGCATAATATACAATGAAAGGGTTCTATAAAGGAGTGGAGGGCACCTGTTGGGATGAGCACCAGGTATTGTATGGAAACCAATTTGACAATAAATTATATTTAATATAAAAAATAAAAAAATAAAGGAGCCCTCGGATGATTCTCAGTTAAAACAAGAAGTCCATGAAAGGAAGAAGAGAGAACTGGATGTTACAGAGAAACAACAGCAATACAATGAGAACATCAAGATAGGACATCTGCCGGAAACTTCAGGAGTCCCATTGGAGATGATCGATAGGAAGCACCATTTCTGGACTATTTTGCATTGGGGTTCTCGGTTAGGGAAAATAAACTTTGGACTGGAGAAGTTGGATTGAACTGATGGCGAGATCATAAAAGAAAGATGAGACTACTGAGGATAAGTCCTCTCCCAGATGAATTAAGTGATAACAGGGAGAATAAAACAGAATGACCACTGGTAAGAGAGTTATTTAAAATGGAGCTATGAGGACATTGAGGAGGTGGGACTGAGGCACATCGTCTGTCTCAAATTCTTGGAATTTTTGCTGCTCTCAGCTAAAAGCCAAAGCATCTGCTGTTAGGACATACACGGACTTTCTTCCTGACATTAGCCCTAGCAACCAATTACATACAGACCAGTGTAACTGTAGCCATACCAGCACCAATCACCTTTTCTTCAAGCAATTTATGTGAATCCCCTCCTTCCTCTACAAAAATTCTAACCTTCTGTCTCTCTCTGGAGCACTTTTTTTTTTTTTTAGGTTAGTCAAATCTATGTCTCCAGGATTGCAATCCCTAGAATCCCAAATAAATGCACATATTTTATTTCACAGCTTGCAGTTTTGTCTTTCACTGGTTGGCAGGTCCATTCAGGGAGCAGGTGTTAGGAAACTAAGGTGGGCCAGGTGCTCTCAGAGGTCAACCAATATAAATGAGTTGACTCCTGGGAATCACACACTGTTTCTGTAAGTCCTTACAAAGTATATGTCTCTAACCCTGATCTCCCCTTCCAGCACTATGCCCAGTTCACCAACTGTCTCCCATGTGGTGAGCAGAAACTATTAAAACTTTCTATTTGCATTTAGTTTGAGTTAAAAATATAAAAGGAATTAAGCATCACTAACTACAGTAAGCATCACCAAACATTTACTATGTAGATGGATACCCAGCTCCTCTCTCAGTTCTTATGTAAGTTATTCAAGTGTCACCTAGGGCAGTGGTACCTCAGAGTGGGCTCCATAGATCAGCAGTGGCAGAATTCAGGGGACCATTAAAGCTGCAATTCATGGGACTCTTGGGTGGCTTCATCCGGCTCTTGACTTCAGCTCAGGTCATGATCTTACAGTTTGTGAGATCAAGTCCCACATTAAGCTCTGTGCTGACAGTGTGGAGCCTGCTTGGGTATTTTCTCTCTCTCTCTCTCTCTCTCTCTCTCTCTCTCTCTCAAAATAAATAAATAAACATGAAAAAATGTAATGCAATTCATATCAGGGAGCTCAATCAGTTAACTTGATATTTTGAACTCACAGTTCGTGGGATCAAGCCCTGCTAAAGCACAGATTCTCTCTCTACCTCTCTCTCTGTCCCTCCCCCTCAAAACAAAGAAACGTCTTTCAAATTCAATTCATATTAAATTTGTGAGGCAATTTCTCCTACACCAGACTTTCTGAATCAGAATCTGGGGAAGGGGAAGGAAAAAAATGGGACATAACAATCTTTTTAAGAAATTCTCCAGGTGATTATTAAACACACAAAGAAGCATTTACTTAAGGTATGTGAAGTCTCCTGTGGGGATATATCATTTATATTTCATTTTATTCTGATTCATATTAGGAAATCGTTTTAATCTGGGTTCAGTATATGCAGAAATACAGATATACAAATACATGAACACACACCTGCGATAAACCTTTCAGGAAATAAAATGGTTACTATATGTAAAACACTCTGATACGTTGTATTCTATTCTATTCTGTTCTATTCTATTCTATTCTATTCTAATTGTTACCCATCTGACTGATCTCGGAATCCCTTGATTGTAACTAGCACATTGGAAAATACTATTCTATTGTGTATACTCAGAAAAGACTTTGGGACAGTGGACAGACTTCTACCAATAGTGTACTGATTTTATTTGGCCGGGAGAAAAGACCCAAGGGCACTGACAATTACCTTGTCGCATTTGCGAGGCTGTTATCCTAAAGAAGAATTAGTTTTGTGCTGTATAGCAAATGTATTTTGATTTGTTACAAGAAGACACCTCATAAACAATGAGGGTTGATCAACAGTGACATGATACATATCATGAGGCAGTGAGTTCATCTCATTAGAAATGCTCAAGCTAAGCTATGGACCACTTGGCAGTTGGGTTTCAGATGGAACTCAAGCTTTAGAAAATCCTTTTCACTTAAATGTGTTTTAACGCCCACTCGAACCCTGTGATTCCATGGTTCTTTCAATTCTGGATTCTTGCTTTGCATGAACACATTTCTGATCTAAATTTTTTCTACCGCACTTACTCAAAGGGCCTGCATGACAGAAATGAAATGCACCTAAGGCAGACATGTCTGAAGTTAGAAATGGTACACTTCGCAGTTAGCACACTGCTGTGATTATTCCCTTCCCTTTGGCTCCCCTCTCACCTCTACAGTCTTCATGGCCTGGATGGTTGCTCTAATCACTTTTTATTCCAAGCACCTATCCCAGCAGCTTAAACATACCTGGCAATCAGCAGAAACTTGCTGAATTAGTTAAAGACAGAATGAATGAACATCTCTCATGATGATAAGCGCTGTGCCCAGGAAGCAGAGGACAGTTTATAAGAATATAATTTGCCTTTATGGCATCCTAAACAGATAGGTAACAAATAATGCTAGTCATTACTTTTTTTTTTAGGTGAACGTTACATGTTCATGTAATTGTTCAGCTGGTAGTAGGACAAAAAGAGAATACAAATCAAGTCTTCAGATGCTAAACGAGCTCTGCCTGATGGCACTCCTGATGAGAAGTATTCTCATGGCTAATAGTATTGCGTGATATGGTATGTAATTAAACCGTAAAAGCATGTGGGGAGGGATGGCGGTGAAGTTTAAGCCAAGCAACCCAACTTTGTCAATTTACTTATTAAAGATAATGAAGAAAAGATGATGGGGGTTTATCAACGGACTTTGGAAAGTGGCCGGCACATAACAGGCTGTGAATAACTCATTGGTCTGTGGGAACAAATGGCTTGTGAGCTCCACCTACACATCCCGGCAATCTCCACCACCCTGTGTGCCTGGTCGTGAATCCATTCGATTTATATGGCAAATACAGAGTGGTAAATAAGATACAGTCTTTGCATGAAAGGAGCTTACAGTCTAGTTGGAGGGGAGGGCAATAATTTAAATATGTAATCGTAGAGGTGCCTGGGTGGCTTAGTAGGTTAAGCGTCCAGCTCTTGGTTTCAGCTCAGGTCATGATCTCAGGGTTCCATGGGTTCAAGCCCGCATCAGGCTCTGTGCTGGTAGCACAGACCTTGCTCGGGATTCTCTCTCTCCCCCTCTCTGTGCCCCTCCCACAGTCATGATGTCTCTGACTCTCTCAAAATAAATAAGCAAGCTTTAGAGGTACCTGGGTGGCTCAGTCAATTAAGCGACCAACTTCAGCTCAGGTCATGATCTCACAGTTCCTGACTTTGAGCCTTGCATCAGGCGCTATGCTGACAGCTCAGAGCCTGGAGCCTGCTTCAGATTCTGTGTCTTCCTCTCTCTCTGCCTCTCTCTCTCTTTCTCTCAAAAATAAATAAAAACATTAAAATATTAAAAATAAACTTAAAAAAATTTTTAAAGATTTAATTGTAATACAATATGGGTTAATTACAATATAATTGTAAATATTTAATTTACAATTAAATTTTTAAAGATTTAATTGTAATACAATATGGGTTAATTAGTTAAGGACTAAGTATAGAATCCTATCCAAAAATTCAGAAAGCCATCTTGTCTAATCTGAGAGGAATCAGGGAGGTCTTTTTAGGCAAACTGTGATGTAGACTGGTACCTGAACAAGTGGGTAGAGCTCACCTAGGTAGGAGGGTGAGGGGGTAGGGAGAGTATTCCAGGCAGAAGTAGTAGCAGATATAAAAGTCTGGAGGCAAAAGATGGCGTGGCAATTATAGCGAGGTAATTTTATTAATGTTAAAATAGCGAGTGCACGGTGACAGGTGCTAAGAGTAAGGCTGGAGAAGAAAATGGAGAATCTAGTTGATGCTGAGTGGCCTTTAAGACATACAACAACAGTAGGACTACTTGAAGGGCTCTTGGCTTACAGGTGACATTATCTGGGTCACATGACGTGAAGCTAATAGTAACTGCAATGTGGAGTACAGACTAAAGGGTCTTTGTTAAAGGCACAGGGAACAATCAAGAGGTCTGTTCAGTAGGAGACAGCAGGACCCTGATGAAGACAGTGGTAGGGAGGATGAAGGACAGAGGATGGACAAACTGAGGAGAAATGCAGGAGGTAGACATGACAGGGCTTGGCAACTGACTGGATGTGGAGGTGGAAAAAGATGAAGAGTTAAGCATGTCTCCCTCTGGTTTGAGTGAGTCGATCTACCTCTATGCCAACATACGCCGTATGCTGCACCCACGAGTGAACCTGGGCTGCAGTGTGGCCTTACGGGTGCCCTGGGATGGCCCATTCACAGCGCTGCCTCATCGTAACACGAGGCCATCTCAAAAGGTATTTTCCAGGGGGTGCCTGGGTGGCTCAGTTGGTTAAGTGACCGACTTCAGCTCAGGTCATGATCTCACAGCTTGTGAGTTCAAGCCTCACAACCGGCTCTGTGCTGACAGCTGGGAGCATGAAGCCTGCTTTGGATTCTGTGTCTCCCTCTCTCTGTTCCTCCCCCACTTGCATTCTCTCTCTCTCTCTCTCTCTGTCAAAAATAAAAAAAAGATTAAAAAAATTTGTAATGAAAAACTTTTTAAAAATTAAAAAAAAAAAAAGATATTTCCCAGGTCTACTCATCTGATTACATCTTTACCACACTATTCTGTCTCTGTCACTCTTGTATAAGAGTTGTTTATATACTTGTTTTCTTTTTCTTGTGAGAAATTTTTTTAATTTTTTGAAAAAAAGTGTTTTTTATTTTTGAGAGAGAGAGAGAGAGAAAGAGAGAGAGCATGAGCAAGGGAGGGGCAGAGAGAGAAGAGGAGAGAAAGAATCCCAAGCAGGCTCCACACTCTGGGCACAGAACCCAACGCGGGGCTCGATCCCAAGACCATGAGCTCATGACTTGAGTTGAAATCAGGAGGCAAGATTCTCAACCAACTGAACCACCTAGGCAGTTGTGACAACTCTTGTGAGAACTCTCAAGCTCTACTCTCTTAGCAAGTTTCAAATAGGCAATACAATATGCTTAATCATAGTCACGATGCTGCACATTACATCCCTATGGTTTATAACTGCGGGTTTTTGCCTTTTGAGCCGCTTCACCCATGTCACCAACATACACTTGCTAAACTCCTGTGCTAGGCCTCCCTTTACTCCTGTATTTTTAGGGCTATGGCAGGACATTTGCCTTGCCAGCTATTTCTTCTATCACTTTCCACACACAAACACTTGGTTTTTTAATTGAAAATACTTAAAGATGCAAGAGCTTAATTTTTTTTTTCTGAGTTTTCTCAAATACTTATGCATGCACACATGTTTGAGTAATGTCTTGGAAGTACAACACCTATTTTTTTTCTATTAGAAAAAAATCTATTAGTGGGAAAATGGTCATTACATTCCTATGAATCTTAATGAAAGCATCCTTCTGGTACTGTTCATAATCCCACATAGGATGAATAAAAAGATGCATGTACTATAACCAGTGGTACGCAGAGGATTGGATAAATTGCACAGGGAAGTTCCCCAGAGTGAATTAGCATCAATAATACATGAATATCTATATTCTATTCTGAGTCAAGCTCATTGCTGCTACTGAAAATCTATTGTGCAGATAGTTGTGCTCAGGATGTGCCTTTATGTATCCCATACTTTATTTTTAGTTAATATTGCATTAACTTCTGTATTAGAGCAGATTATAGGGGGTGTGGAGTATCTTCTGGAAAATGCATTTTTTGTGAAAATGGTCTCATTTTTCTTTTCCGAATTAAACATTCAAGATAAATATGGAGTGCTTTGGCTGCCACATAATTTTAAAATAAGATCTACTTCAAATAAAATTTCCTAATCACTACTTACAAAACACTCCACAGAAACTATTTTTTCTAATTCTATACCCTACCACACACCCAATTTGGATTAAACAAAATGGTGACTATAATATTAAATATTCATGATACACATATAGCTGATTCTCATTATTCATAGATTCTGTATTTGTGAATTTACCCACTCACTGAAATTTATTTCGGACTGGGGCACCTGGGTGGCTCAGGCCATTAAGCGTCGGACATCAGCTCAGGTCATGATCTTACAGTTCATGAGTTCGAGCCACACGTAGGGCTCTGGGCTGACAGCCCAGAGCCTGCTTTGGAGTCTGTGTTTCCCTCTCTCTCTGCCCCTCCCCCACTCAAACCCTGTCTCTGTCTCTCAAAAATGAATAAACATTGAAAAAATTTTAAGATAATAAACATTGAAAATTTTTTTAAAAATGAGGGGAGGCCTCCAAATCAACACTTGTACAGATTTTGTGGTCATTGACGAATATGTGCAATGAGGTGAAAATGCATGTTCTCAGCTGAAGTTGAACAAGGCTATGTTCTGCTTTCTTGTTTCAGCTGTCATACTGTAAACAAGGGTCCTTTTGGCAGTCTATTTAGTACCACATTTTTTTTTTTTGCCATTTACAATGACCCCCCAAGCGTAGTGTTCTGTAGTGTCCCTAAGTGCAAGAAGGCTACAATGTGCTGTTAAAAGAAAATAAAATTGGAAGCCAGGCTTGAAAATCCCCCAAAGCAGACAAAACCATTTGAGCCATGTAAGCAAAACTAAAGCTAGCTTATTTCGTGAAAATGAGTGTAACGTAGGTTACTTCTTGTAAATGCCTCTGATAATCATAAAAGAAACTTAAGCCATCTTCCTAAAAATGGTGTAAGATAATCACTTGTAACCAATCCCCTGCCGTCTGGAAACCCCCACTGTATTAACCAATCACTGTAAAGGTTAAATGACTTCCTCATTTTCACTTTATAAGCTATCCTATAATGTCATGCTTCTGAGTTTCACATCAGTTTCGAATTTGAAAGCTCCCAGTTTGTGAACTATTCTTATATGCATAATAAACTCCTACTAAATACGGTTTTACTGATCTGGTGGTTTAATTTTGCTATTTCTAGATTCTTGACAGTGTCTTGTAGAAAAAAAATGTGTGTTGGAAAACCTTTATTCAGGCATGAGTTATAGGGCTATATCCCACGAGCTCAATGTTTTCATGAATGATGTTATGTATTAAAGAGGTGTCTTTAAACAGAAACCTACATAAAACAAGGCTATGTATTGATAGGTCGATGATGAAAATGTTGTGATCAGAGTTTCACAGAAACCTAACTCTGTATTAGGAGCAATGGTTAAATATTTGCTAATTCGGTGCTCACAGTGACTTTATGGAAATAACTACCACAAATACCAAGAATCAACAATACTTTCGCATCTGGAAACTTAAAAAAAAATTCTTGCTGTAAATGGTGATAATTTCACTTCACTGTATAATTTAATGTCACTGAAATTAAAAATACATGCAAATACAGAAAAGAAATAGTTCTCCCTTCTGAGTGCTCCCTTCAGAATCTAGCAGGAGAGATGACTAGCTATACACGAACTAGAACACAGGGTGGTAAATGTGATAATCAACGCCTAAACAAGGTGAAGTAGGGATATAGACGCACGCCGTGGCAAATAATTTTGTGATAATTGGGGAAAGGATATGGAATGCATGATGCACTGTATTTGAGCTGGTTTCTTAGGTGTGAGGGGAGTTCAGCAGATAGATTAGGAAGGCGATGGGGAGAATGAAGGTTCCAACACAAATTATCCAATTGTGACATTGCGAACCAAAATGCCCAACTGACAATGTGTTATTTTGACGACTGAAATGGGTCTCTCAATAAGAAACGCCATTGTATCTATTATTATGAAATTATTTTTTGAGTTAAATATTCATTAGTTAAACTATTAACAGATTTCTCCTTTATACTAGGTACATGAGCTTATTACTTCGCCTGTGAACCACACAGCCCTGAGGACCGTGGTACATGGTGAGTTTCAACAACATTGACTTTTGGATAAAAGACCAAATAAGGAAAAAAAGAAGTCAGTAGACCTGATAAAAAATAAAAACAAAAGGGGAAAAAAATTCAGAGTCACAGTATAACATTGGCACTATGTCCTATTCTATTTACTTCATCTACATTAAGCGATATACATGCTAATCATATACCTGATTCCAGAAAGTAATCAAATGTTAGGAATAAAAGACAAGCTTCATAGAAAGTATCCTGTTGGTACTTGTCCTGTGTGGTGAGGCGGGAATCCCAGCAATTAAACACAACGGAGTCCTTGTTCCTCTGTGCCAATATTTTTAATAGATCCACCATTGTAGTATACTTCAACTTTCCCCGGGAGAAATCACAGGCATCCTTTGAAAGATGCTGAGAATTACCCGATGGCTATGTTCAAATTTTCAGACTTCGTTTTGAACCATTCTGAACAGCTCTCCAACTTCCAGGGAATCAACATGGAGGGCACAGCGCTGCAAACTGCATCATGGTGTCTGTTAGAGAACAGTGGGAAAATGATCTTGCCAGAGTCCCTTCTCCCCACTCCCACCACAACAAAAGAAGAAGGATGAGTGCTTTCCAAATATGCTGCGCCCAACTCCTGCTAACTCAGTTTAAATTCATCAGCAGCTGCAGCAAACTTGCAGATGGTGCCAGACCCCAGGAGGGGAACACCTACCGGGAGACGGGGCCTCTTGAAAAGCTGTGCTCTCTCCTGTCCAACAGCCTAACATCAAACTATTCTCAAGGTCCAGAAGTTCTGGCAGAGGAAGAGAGTGAAAAAGCCCAAGGAAGGGATTTTTTTTTTTCCACTTTGGAAACGCAGAGAATATTTAGTAAGACCCTGCTCACCCATTGCTAATGTTATTATACTCGTTGATTATGGCTGTATCTCCTGGGCCAGTTTCTCCTCCCTCTCACCTCCTCCCGCCTGTTTCCTCTTGACAAGTTTGCTCACCAGGCCCCTCAGTCTTCGCGGTTTTCACAAAGGACAGCACAAAATAGATGCCAGCGGGGCCAAAGGCAGACGCCAGGAGGCTGTCACTTCTTCGCCCCTGGCTTGAGTGGAATGCCAGCAGCTCCTATTGATTCTGCTGTCTTCCAGCCAGCCTCCAGTGAAAGCATGCCCCGGCCAGTGCCCCCGCCGAGACGGTCACAGCTGCCAAGTGTTCCTTCAGCTTTAGGTGGTCTATAAGCATCCCACTCCAGCCAGACACCATAGCTCAGGACCCAAGCAGGACAATCTGCTGGAGATCACTCTTGCCAGGGCAAAGCCCATCGTGAGGCGCGGAGGGAACGGAGCCAGAACGAGCCTCCAGGGTTCAGTCGCTAACTGGGTTGGAGGATCTGGCACCAGAGTCAAGGCCCTAGGCACGCTGCTCAGATTCACTGTAATAACCAGCTGCTTGTCTGGCTGCTTGTTGCCAAAGAGCAATCTTGGCGTCTAGCCATCGAGCTGGCACCACGACGGAAATGCTACAGTTCAATAGTTTTCACCAGGCTGTGCCAACCCAGAGATACAGAGCACTTCCCTGCCTAAGATCCATTCCAATGGTATCTACTTCCTGTGAAGGTTTCCGTCTGAGTTTTCCTTGCCCGAGTGGAGCGAGAGCATTCCAGAGAAAATGGCTGAAAAGCAAATGCCACATACTAACATTTCTCTTCCAAATGAGTTAAAAGTAAAACATCTGAGATTAGCTAAATGTTCTGTCCCTAAAACAGCTGCCCTTATCCCTGAGGATAAGCAAGCAAGAGAAGCAGTAGGGATTCCAGAGCGTTCAGTGTAAACGCCATGATTATGAAGATTTTCTCCCATTTATAAACATGTTAATAGCAAAATTGCATGTACTGAGTTGCTGCATATCCGGGAATCCTTTAAAACGTATACAGGCATACCTAGGAGACATTGCAGGCTTGGTCTCAGAACACTGCAATAAAATGAATATCACAATTAAGCGAGTCAAATGGATTTTTTGGTTTCCCGGTGTATACAGAAGTTATGTTTACACCATACCGTAGTGTACGAAGCGTGCAACACCATTAAGTCTAAAACCAATGTACGCACCTTAAATTTTAAAAAAAATGATCACTAAAAAATGCTGCCATCATCATCTGAGCTTTCAGCAGGCATAATCTTTATGCTGGTGGAGGGTCTGGCCCCAGTGTTGAGGGCTACAGACTGATCGGAGTGGCGGTTGCTGAAGGCTGGGAGACTGTGGCAATTTCTAAAAATAAGACCTCAATGAAGTTTGTCGCATTCCTTTCAGGAATGATTTCTCTGTAGCATGTGGTACTGTTTGACAGTATTTCACCAACAGTAGATCTTCTGTCAAATTCGGAGTCATTGGTCTCAAACTCTGCTGCTGCTTTATCAACTAGGTTTATGTACTCTTCTAAATCCTCTGTTGTCATTTCAACAATCTTCACAGCATCTTCACCAGGAGCAGTTTCCATGTCAAGAAACCACTTTCTCTGCTCATCCATGAGAAGGACTTCTTATCCTTTCGTACTGTATCATCAGATTGCAGCCATTCAGTCCCCATCTTCAGGCTCCACTTCTAATTCTGATTCTCTTGCTGTTTCCACCACATCTACAGCGACTTCTCCTGCCCTTAAAGTCATTCGTGCTGGCTGGAATCGGCTTCTTCCAAACTCTTGTTAATGTTGATATTTTGACTTCTTCCCAAGAATCGCAAATGTTCTTAACGTCATCTAACATGGTGAATCTTTTCTGGAAGGTTTTCAAGTTACTTCGCCCAGATCTGTCAGAGGAATCACTATCTACGGCACCTGCTGTCTTATGAAACGTATTTCTTAAATAATAGGACTTGAAAGTTGAAATTACTCCATGAGCCATGGGCTGCAGAATACATGTCATGTTAGCAGGCATTTAAACGACATCATCTTACTGTACATGTCCATCAGAGTTCTTTGGTGACGAGATGTACTGTCAATGAGCAGTACTATTTTGAAAGGAGCCATTTTTTCTGAGCAGTAGGTCTCAACAGTGGGCTTAAAACATTCAGCAAACCATGTCAAAAACAGATGTGCTGTCATCCAGACTGTGTTGTTCCATTTCTAGAGAACAGGCATAGGAGATTCAGCATCATTCTTAAAGGCACTAGGATTTTCAGAATGGCCAAGGGGCACTGGCTTTCACTTAAAGCCACCAGCTGTATTAGTCCCTAATGAGACTGTCCTTTGAGGCTTTGAATCTAGTCATTGACTTCTCCTCTGCAGCTAAAAAAGTCCTAGATAATGCTAGGTCCAATGGTCCAAGATAAGGCTGTGTCCTCCACACTGAAAATCTGTTGTTTAACGCAGCCATCTTCATGAATGATCTGAACTAGACCTTCTGGATCACTTGCTGCAGCTTCTACATCAGCACTTACTCTTTCCCCTTGCATTTTCTTGCCATGGAGACAGCTTCTTTCCTTACACCTTATACACCACCCTCTCCTAGCTTCACATTTTTCTTCTGAGGCTTCCTCACCTCTCTCAACCAACAAAGTATTGAAGAGAGTGAGCACCTTGCTCTAGATTAGGCTTTGGCTTAGGGGATAATGTTATGGCTGGTTTGATCTTCTATCTAGACCACTGAGACTTTCTCCTTGTCAGGCAGAAGGCTATTTTGTTTTCTTATTATTTGCGTGTTCGCTGGAGTAGCACTTTGAATTTCCTTCAAGAACTTTTCCTTTGCATTCACAACGTGGCTAATTGTGAGGTGCAGGAGGCCCAACTTTTACCTGTCTCGGCTTTCAACTTGCTTTCCTCACTAAGCTGAATCGCTGCTAGCTTTGATTTAAAGTGAGAGACAAGTGGTTCTCCCTTTCACTTGAACACTTGAAGGCCACCATAGCGTTATTAATGAGCCTAATTTCAATATTGTTGTGTCTCGGGGATTAGAGAGGCCCAAGGAAAGGGAAAGAAACAGGGGAATGACCAGTGGGCGGAGCAGTCAGAACACACATGACATTTATCCACTAAATCTGCTGCCTTATATGGGTGAGCCACCCAGGTGCCCCAAAGTGACGCAAAATAAAACGAGGTATGCTTGTACCAATGTTTAAAAACATTTTCAGACTATATAAACTTCAACAAGAAAAAAAAAAATGAGCATTCAAGCTTAGTTTCAAAATTTTGCATCCATGTTAGCAGCTCCTGAGAACCTTAATTAAGAACCTGGCTCTACCTTTAGACTTCTTCTGTTTAATATAAAATACTTGATTTGAGGGGCGCCTGGGTGGCGCAGTCGGTTAAGCGTCCGACTTCAGCCAGGTCACGATCTCGCGGTCCGTGAGTTCGAGCCCCGCGTCAGGCTCTGGGCTCATGGCTCAGAGCCTGGAGCCTGTTTCCGATTCTGTGTCTCCCTCTCTCTCTGCCCCTCCCCTGTTCATGCTCTGTCTCTCTCTGTCCCAAAAATAAATAAACGTTGAAAAAAATAAAATAAAATAAAATAAAATACTTGATTTGAGCTACTCCCTCAAGAAGTGCCAATGCATTTTTTCTCTCCATTTCACTGCGTGTTTACTACCTGTTTTTGTAAACTACAACCTAAATCTTTATTGGAAAGTCAAACAAACAAAGGTCATAGAATGTGGTGACACATAAATGATGACTAATTCCTTTGGCTCGATAGCCTGTTTCTTCTCTCCAGCTCTCCTGGACTGGTTTCAACTTTTGCACAAAATATATGGAACAACATTTGGAGTTTACTCACCCATTGTGTTACTAATACTGGCTGATGGGCACTCTCAGGGTCAGAAAACTTAATTGTTGAGCATGTTGACATTTGGAATCATAGAGCTCCCTTTTTCCAGCTGTTGTAAGAAATCTGATCTTTGGCATAGATTTTATAGAAATTGTTGATTCTAGGTAACAGAGTAAACTCTATGAGAATGCCCATAATTAGAGCCAATGTCAAGGGCTCTAAATATAGGAGGCAGCTAATAAGCCACCAGCCTATCTAATGTTATTTTCTTTGCATTAGTCCAGATTGCAGGAAAGCATATCTAAGCTTTGTCTGTTTTGGACTGATCCACATACCCCTGAGGGTTGTTGCCCACGAGATAGACAACAGAGAGGTAAGTAAGTTGAAATTCAAGTAGGAGGGACACTTTCCATTAGGGAACTAAATATTGTGCAAATCACGGTCAACGGCTATTAGCACCTTGCAGAAGAAAATCCCCGAGTCTGCCTGACGCCATGCATAAAGTACAACTTGACATCCTGTAAACATAAGCACACCTGAATTCAGAAAATATGTTCTCTAAAAAACTCATGGTCTAATTTGTCTTTGTTGGCCCAAATATATGTCTCATAACACTATGCAATTGATGATTTTCCCCCCTTTTTCAAGGGGATCAAGCAAATTGTACTTCCACACTTGTGAGTCATATCATGTTTCTTTCACAACGTTCACATAGGATATGTTGCAACAACATGACTGGTCTTTTGTCTGTTCACTCTCTTCTGATGTCCTTTACTGCTTTGTTGTTGTTGCTGTTATTTTTAAAAAATCCAAAGAGGGGAGCTAGCACTGATTTTTGCAAGTACCTAAGACGATATCCTGTAAGAATTTCTTTGTTTCACCTTCTTTGCCATCAGCTACACCCCTCCAACTGCCTGGCTCAGCATTTTGCAGTTATGAGAAGGTCAGTCTTACAGTTTTAATATTCAAATGAGTATTAACACAAATTAGCTATTCTGAAGTTTGATTCTATAGAATGCAATTTCTTCCAATTCTGTCTTAAGAGGTGAAAATTATATGAGGTTAGGATGTAAGGAGGATTCATTCACAGTACCTGGAAATTTGTCCCAACAGTGAACACTTCATGCCACAAATTCTTAGAAGCCACTTGACATGTGTCAGGAATCGAGCTAAATGTTAGGGAAACAATGGTGAAGAAGATACATTCCCACTCCCAAGGAAATTACAGTCTCCCAATATAAAATGTTAATAAGCATATAGATGCAGTGTGTTTATGTGTGTGGGGGGAGATACGTGTTGATGTCTACTGGATTTGGAAAATTAGCCACATTTCCAATTTGCCCCACCATTTTTTCCATATATATTAAGTACATGTTTTCCATATCATTTTTTAATTTGATTTTTTTATATTTATTTCCTATTTGTCACCATGGTTTAGGCTTAGGGCATCTATCTTTCACCAAGTTCTAAAATTACCTCTATGAATGAGGCATCGGGAACAAAAGATGAGTAATATATTTGCAGCAATTTCCCTGTTTTAACAATTAGTATTAATACCAAGCGGTCTTGTGCACAAAGGCAACATAGGACTTTGAATTTAGGTGAAAACGTTGTCATTAAAATCCAGGTAAAATTGAATGTCATACTCGAAAAGACAAATCTACTTGCTAAGTAAAGACCGATTAATGCTTTGGTACATACTGTTCATTAGCAGAAAGCAGGGCTCTCACAAAAATGGAAATCAAACCATTATGTGTTTTATAACAGAAGGAGTCTGGAGGTCATAACGCCAGAGGGCAACTGAGGCTCAGGCAGATAAAGGAACTTGCTAAGCCATGGAGCTCTTTGGTGACAGCCAGGAAGAGAGAGCTTCAGGTCTCCCAATTCCCAGCTGCTGCACTAATGGCCAATTCTTGGCAATGTTTATCTGGACCAAATTCATGCCTTTCAAATATATTCTCGACCATTCCTTGTGGGCCATTTGGGACCTGAGGAGAAGGGTAAGCACCCTTGAGTTGAGCATCTCCTTCCTTGGGCATGCTGGGCAGACACTAAGCTTGCAGCAGCTTTTTTCTTTTTGGCCCTGTCTGGGGGGCTGTGCTTCCCCAGCTTCTCTCAGTTTGCCGAGAAAACTCTCAATTGAGGGAAATAGCATGACATATGCTACTAGCACTTCTGTCAACACAGGGATGTGAAATTGGAATTCTACAATGACTGTGGTAAAAAAAAAAATGAAATGGAGCACATCAGAAACCCGAATCCTGTGTCATGTTGCACTGAGCGTAGCCTCTCAAACTGTCACACTGGTACCAAAAAACAGGTGCATGCGATGCAAGATATAGTCAGAAGTTTTCTGCAATAGAACACCCATCTTTGAGCTATGTTGCGATAAAGTTTAACTCTCTTGCCTTATCCTAAGACAACGGCCCTTTTAGTATTAAAATGAACTTCTGAAAAGCATGTGCTAGTGATACTAAATGTATGCCATTAGGTCTATGTGCCAGTAAATAACAGGAAGCAGGCCTTTTGTTTCGTATCATTCACTGTTTGATAAGATCAGGGGTGCCTGGGTGGCCCAGCCGATTAAGTGTCCAACTTCTGCTCAGGTCACGATCCCACAGTCCATGAGTTCGAGCCCCTCATCAGGTTCTGTGCCAACAGCTCAGAGCCTGGAGCCTGCTTCAGATCCTCTGTCTCCCTCTCTCTGTACCCTTCCCCACTGACACTCTGTCTCTCTCTCTCTCTCAAAAATAAAATAAAAACATAAAAAATAAATAAATAAAATTCAAAGCTGTTAATGCCTTGTAGACCAATCCTCCTCTATTTGTTATTTAACTGCTTTTCTAAATCTGAAAGTCTGGGAATTATATGATTCTACCTGGAACACTTGGCATTTCCACAGCAAGAGTTGGAAGGTACAAAACTATATTAAACAGCATGTATATCACTGACAATCAAGAAACAGTAACTTCTATTTGAAACACATTTTTATACGTTCAGATATTTTATCATAACTTGTCTGAAGAGTTTTTCATACTTTATTTTAAAACGAAGGGGTGTCTACGTGGCTCAGTCGGGTGAGCATCCGACTCTGGATTTTCCTTCAGGTCATGATCTCAGTGCTGTGGGATTAAGCCCTGTGTCGGGCTCTATGCAGAGCATAGAACCTGCTTAAGATTCTCTCTCTCCCTCTGTCTCCCTCCCCCACTTGCCCTCCCATTGTCTCTCTCTCTCTCATAAAAAAATAATAATAATTAATGAAAATAAAATAAAATGAAATAAAATAAAAACGGAGAAAGGATACTAACACAAACAAACTGCATTTGCTGACGTGTTTCCCTCCAAATGAGACACTCGACACTATTTAAATAACTATTATGCAAAGTGCTACACCAGTTGTACATTATAGGTATGTTGCTTTGGCAGATTTTTCCAAGTCATTAATTAATTTTGCTGCAGCGGCTCTGAAAGTCATTCCTTCAAGCCCACTGACAGGCAGTTCTGAGACTAAATTTGGCAATGTTTTGGTGTCACTAAGAAATGGTGTGGAAATAATTTTCCTCCTCTCCCTACATCCGTAGGCATTGGACTGACACCCGAGTTCTAGAGCAAGTTTTGAGAAAAGGGGTCTGGTTCTACGATGATGTGTTTATTCCAATAGTGATACAAGACAAAGAGGGAGAGAGTAGGCTCTACGGCCCAGGTCTCACTTCCCATTTGGTCACTTGTAGGATATGCCAGTAGTTACACAGAGCTTCAGATGACCTTATGTCTCTGTGCCTCAGTGCCCTTTGCTGCAGAAGACAATAACAGTAGCTCATTGGAGATGGAAGATGCTGGTGATTAAATTAAATACTTGCACACGGCAGTTTGATTTTCCTGGAACTGAGGGGTTCCCAGGATGTGGGACTTTCATGCTGAAACTGGGAAAGTCCTGGACAAGCCACAAACAGCTAGTCACTCTACCTGCAAAGTGCTCGTTAACAATATATGTTACGGAACACTCACAAATGTCAGCTCTCACTATAATGGGTGCTCTTTTCACTGGAATTCAGATATGCCACGAATGCGAGTGCATTCATCTTCCACAGAATTAGCATGAAGTTGTAACCTAATAAATACAACCCTTTTGCTTTAGAGTTCGAGAAAACAGGGTCACATCCAGAGGCCGAGAACCAAGCACTGACTATTTATGTGAAGGCCCTCAGCAAATCCCTTTCCACTCAGACAAAATGATCCTGACACGAAAGCATTCCCAGGAAATATGCTTCCTTTCCCTGTCTCAGAGGTGCCATTCATAATTAGTGCGAGATGACTCCTCTTTTCAATTTTGAGATTAGGGAAGCCTTTTATAGTTCCCTGATAACCTTGTTTCTAGTTCTTGTTTGAACCGCTTACAGCCTTTGTCTGGTTTGTGGTCATGACAGTACCATAAGGACACTTTATCCAATAAAGCACACAGGTAAGTGTAGCGATCGCAGAGGTCACTGAGTGACTGTGGCATCCTTTTATGTTGAGACATGCAGATCATCTATAGATTACACCTCTGGCTTGCCCAGTAATGTCAAAGCATGAATCAGTAAAACAGGTCAGCTCTTTATCTTAAACTTGGTTGTTTTCCCAAGATTCCTGTGCAAGAATCAGCAAGGCTCCATTTTGCAGGTAAGGAATCAATGTCAGGCTCGATGCCTTCGAAAACTCTTGTGGAGAGGACAGCAATTACCAAAACAAAGGTCTGTATCCTGAGTAATGAAGGCAATTGCGTTTACATAGGTAAAGTCTAGAAGTAAGGAACCACACAACACCAGAACCGGAAAAAACAAACAAACCCACCCAAAAAACGTGGGAGAGTATGTTGATATATAAAATTTTAGTACAGAGCTGGAAATCATTTCAACAAAATGACCACCAGCTTTACACAAATGTCCACATTCTGGGAGCAAAATCGATTTCAGTTTATATTGGGAAAGTTCTCGTATGGCTAGCACTCACTGAGTGTCTTTTCTATACTAGGCTTTATTTTAATGCTTTCTGTGTATCACCTCACCCAATTCTCTCCACAATGCTAAAAGGGAGGTGCCATTGTTAGATCCATTTTATAGAAAGAGAAACCGAGGAACAGAGAAGTAGTGTAACTTCTCCTAAGACACATACCTAATAAATGACAGATTTGAGACTTGAACCCTGAGTGGTTCCTCATAAGAATGTAAAGAGAACAAAGCTACTTATACAGACAACTAAAACAACAGGCTTTCTGTATTTTCTGAGAAAGAAGTCAACCTACATCAAGTTTGACATGTAAGAATGGTTCAGTAATTGATATCATTTAAGCATCTATCTCCCCGATTCTAAATTTAGTGTGGATATTTAAATAAATAGAGGTTGTTAGTAAACGAAAAACAATATTTAAAAATTATTTAATAGAAGCACTGAAGAAAGACTTTTTAAATATATAATTTGTAAGAAAATTTAGTTGATAAGAACTGATTCAAGCTACACCAAATTCAACTTGTTGATTTTCAGCAATTAAGTCTAAGTGATATCAGAATACCTTTCATATGGACACATTGACTGAGATGATCAAATATGTTTTAAACCACTTCATTACATTCAAAAGCTAAAATGCTTGGCATCAGTTTGAATTGAAACTTTCCATTTTATTTTTTAAAATATGTTATTATGCACTACAACTATGTGTTTTAAAATTTGTCTTGCAGTATACTTTAATTTTCACCATTTAGAGCTTAAGTTGTATATATTTATCCTCATATTGTGAATGTTTATAGTATGAATACACCACTAAACAATGAATAGTAATGATAATACAAAATACTCCATGATAATAAAAGGATTCACTGTTACATAGAGATAAATAAGACAGGAATAATGTAAAAACTAAAATAGGTGCTTTGTTTGGATACAGACTCCTTAAAATTACAAGTGAGCTCCACTTAATTTAGCCCTAATACATATAAATATGAATGACAGAATTTTTTTCTCACTGTATAAGTGAATAACAACTAGCATTTATTAAGGGTTCAATATGTATCAGTCACTAATAGACTCAAATGGGCTAAATGATTTGACCAAACTTTCACACCTAATAAAAGTCTAACTAGAACCCACAACTGATTCAAAATTCTCTGTTACTCTCATGGTATGATGTTACCTCCTTCCTTTCTTAGTGATTTCAAGTTGTGAATTGTGTGGCATATGTTTATATTTTTAAAAGCTTTTGGGATAATGGAAATATTTTACATCATGACTAGTGTGGCAACTACATAGGTGCATATATTTGTCAAAACTCATCAAATCCTGCACATAAAATGAATGTATTTAATGTTATTTCTCAATAATGTTGATTGAAAACCTAAAACAACAAATCTACTTACAAAAAATTGAGGGGCATATTTATGATGTCATATACTCGTTCATCAAGAAGACACCACAATGCTAGAGATGTAATGAATATGATAACGGGTAAAAAGAAAAAAAGTTTTTTTTTTCAAATGCTCTTTCTAAGAATAACTTGTAATGATCACTTACTTGCAATCATATGATTAAATGACATATACAGATCATACTATTGCCAATTTTCAAATGACTCGCTGTCACTTTGAAATGTGACAAATACACAGATATGCTTTGCGTGTTTTTTATCAAGACCCTCTAATATTGTGCCCCCAAAAGTCATGGGTTGCAAAAAGAAACCTGCAGAAAGACTCCAGAGCCAAAAAGAAAAAAAAAATCAGCAAACAGCAAACACCATTCAGTGAGCCCAGATTACTTTGCATTAGGTATGGAATTAGCAGTCAGTGGCACACTATGATCTGCTTGACAGCTGGAACCTGGTGGCTGAGGCAAGAATAAATGGTTATTTCCTGTCTCAGCAGCACTATTGAGTGAGTAAGCACAGTATTGATCCTTATTTGGTTCCTTAAATGCATGTGACTCAAGTTATCCTGAGGCTTCCCTCCAAAACTCTCCTTGGGATCCAGACAATAAAAGAGCTTGTTATTGGAAACCTTTCTTCTTTCACTCTGGTGGAACAATTTGGAATGCAGTATCTGAGGGGAACACTGCTTTCTCTGTCTCTCACCATGAACTTAAAGTCTACCTTAGAACAAGTTTCATAATGTAAGTCCAATACAATCAAGAAAGGAGGAAGAAGGAGAGAGAAAGAGAGTTAGAAGCAGACAGAATAAATCACAAGATGACTATTTAGGTATAGTTTGGGCACGAAGGAGTAAAAGGCATTGTTATTTGGAAGGATTGTCAGGTAATGACCCTGGAGAAAGGCCCACCAAGTAGCTTTCATCTTTAACTCCCCAACAAAGACCACCCTGCTCAAGCTTGCCAATGCCTCGATGTTGCCAAATCCAAATGTGACTTCTCTGTGGGTACATTTTTAACGTCTCAATAGTATTCAAGAGCCTTGATCGTTCTGCATTCTTGAAATACTTTCTTTCCCCAGTTTCTAGATCACACTCTCCTGCTTTCCTGGTTTTCCTTGATATCATTGCTTATTCTTTTATAAACTCTTTTTGTGGCTTCTCCCCCCCTCAGAATCTCAGAATGTTGAGTTGTATGACCATTTTTCTTGCTGTGGACATACCCTGTGTATGAATCCTGGTTAAGAGAAGAACTATTAAACCAAACTCCTTTATTTAAATCCTGAACTTGCCAACTAGCAGCCGAGTAACACTGGGAAAGTCACTTAACTTCTTTGTGTCATTGGCTTCTCACCTATAAAATGGGGGTTGTCGTGACGGATAAGTGATTTAACACATGTAATATGAAGTATTTACACGTAACCTACTTAGAATAATGTTTAGCACATATTAGGCACTATATGGTTAACATTAGCATATGTTTAAATGCCACTTATAATGCTTATGACTCCCAGTCTATATTTCTTACTCTAACCTCTGCTTTGAAAACTAGTCATCTATCAAACTGCCAACTTGTATCTCATTTTTCTTTTGTTTTCTTTTTTTTTTCTTTTTTTGTCTAAGAAGATCTCAAAAATAACAAGATTCGGAACTCTTGACTTCTATTCACCCAAAATTGTTCCTTCCACAATCCTCCACATTTTATGAAATGGACCTGTACCTTTTTTTTAGATGTGAAAGCCAAAACTTGAGGAATTATTCCTAATTTCTCTTCCTCTAACCACCCTGCCATATCAGTAACTTCTAGAATCAGAAACTTCTATCAAAATCATCTCCAGAATGTATCCCAAACCCATCCCTTCTAACCTCCTCCATCACAATGATTCCACTCCAAGCCATCACTGTCTCCTGCTTGAACTTCCACAATGACCTCCTTGCTTATTTGCTGGCCTCTTCCCTCCTAAGCCCATAAAATCCATTCTTTACAGAGTAGCCAGAATAACTTTGCAAAATAATAATAATAACAACAACAACAATAATAATAATAATAATAATAATAATAATAAATTAAGACAAAATCCAATTTCCATACTCTGCTTAGAAAATCTTACTGATTTAGCCCCGGTGTGCCTTTTTTGCTTCATCGTACCGTCCTTACCTCCCTTAATCATTGTTCTTTTGCTATTATGATCTTAATGTTCCCTGAATACACCAAGCTCATTTCCACCTTGGGACTTTTGTACAAGCTTAAATCTATCTGTAATGCCCTTCCTTCTAAATATCATATGCCTGGCTCCTTCCTGAAATTGGGAGTTCATCTTAAAGACATTACCCAGTCTATAATAACCTCCCAGTCATTACTTACAATCTCCTTTTCATGGCATTTCAACCTTCTTTTCATGGTATATTCTAATGTTTTCTTCTTTAGTTAATCTATTTATTTTTTATTTTTTTAATGTTTATTCATGTTTGAGAAGGAGATAGTGCAAGTGGGGCGGAGCGGGGGGGAGCAGAGAGAGAGGGCGACACACAATCTGAAGCAGCCTCCAGGCTCTGAGCTGTCAGCACAGAGCCTGAAATAGGGCTCGAACTCACAAACCTTGAGATCGTGACCTGAGGCAGAGTTAGATGCCTTAACTGAGTCACCCAGGCGCCCCTAATTATTCATTTATTATTCTCTCCATCACAATGTAAGCTCTATGCAGATATTTCACCAGTCCTTAAGTTATCTGCAGTGCCTGGCACATAGATGGCATTCAATAAATACCTTTGGGCTAATGAGTAAATAAGCCTTGGCAGCAGTGAAGCAGAAGAGGTGTTGGATGTCATGAACACCAAGCAATTGAAATCTATGTATTTTGCCAACTATTTCTAGGTTGAAGAAAGGAGTAACTTTAAGATCTTTTTCTCTTTCCTTATTTTGTCTTTTTTTTTTTTTTAATCTAAATGACTGGGCGGATGGTGGTGCCATTCACAGACAAAGGGAATCCTGAAGAAGGAACAAGTCTAAGAATAATCATCTTTGGACAATGAGTTTGACAGCTCTTGTAATACAAACTTGGAATCTTTCAGAAATAATGAGATATGGATGTAGGACTAAGAGAAGAATCCATGGGCTGGAGATGTAGATTTCATAATCATCAGAATAGCTGAAGTTATTTAAGTAGACTTTTTAAAACAAGAAAAGAGGGGGTCCAATCTCTGAAAAACAGAAAAGCATTTAAGAGTAAGACAGATGAAGAGAATTTGGAAAGAAGAATCTCCAAAAGATAAGAGAAGACCCAAGAAAGAGGAATATGATAGCCAAGGAGGAAGACCATTTCACAAATAAAAGAGAGGTAAACAGGGTTAAATAACAGAGAAATCAAATAAGGTAAGGAGTAAAAAAAAGTCAGCCATACTTGGCAATTAGAATATCAATGGGCAAACTGAAAACCTAGATGCCACCTGAGCTTGCCAAAGTCCTGCCCTTAAATTCCAAGTCCCTCAGAATTTCAGGCACTCATCACGATATCTGCCTCGAATTCTAATTCTCCCAGAGCTCCAGGCCATTACTTGGCCACCCAGAAGGAGTTAATCATACCCTTCCCCATCCCCAGCTTTTTGGTGCTGATACCAACAGAGTAACCTATGTTAACTGGTGCTCTCAATGGTTTCATTCTTGTTTTTATTTCCCCTGTTTCCAGGATAAATAGGAAAAAGTATTATCAGATATAGATATCAGCTATTTAAATAAATATTTTAGAAGAATCATGGACATTCAGCAGAATCTTCTTCATCCAAAGTAATAAAAAATAAAATAGTAATAAAAAAATAATGAAAAAGTGGTCAGTGAATCAGAGGGACCATAATTTCCAGGATGCCCCCAAAATGCTGTAAGATTTACTAGACATGTTCTATAACATATAGACTATAGTCATCAAGAAAAATGTAAATATATAGAAGCTAATAACATGAGTCAAAAGAGGAAGAGTTCCTTAATCATCAGTTAAATGCAAATGTTATTAAAAAATGGAATGTTAAAGAAACGTTTGACAATAAAAATCGTGTGAAGAAAGAAAGGGACGTCCTTCCAAGGACATTCTTATTTTATTTATTTTATTTTTGCTTCAGAAAGAGACAGCACCAGTGAGGGGAGGGGGACAGAGGGAGAGAGAGAGAATCTTAAGCAGGCTCCATGCTCAGCACTGACAGAGCTCAACGTGGGGTTCGATCCCACAACCTTGGGATCAGGACCTGAGCCAAAATCAAAAGCCAGTCACTCAACTGACTGAGCCACCCAAGTGCCCCCCTCCAAGGACATTCTTTAAAGTGCTCATAGATCCCCATTTCAGGGCTTGACTTTCCATGCATAAATCTAAAGCAAAAAAAAAAAAAAATCTCATTTTTTAACTGGAAAATCCAATTCGCTCTGAAATTATCTTAACAAAACTTATTTTTAAGTCTTCCAGTTAAATGAAAAAAGAAATCGGTGCCTCCTATGAAATTTCTAGAATCTATGCAAGTCAGAGTAAGGGAATTAAAATAGAAGATTAAAGTATATTTTTTTTATTAGCATGATTTATTCCAGGGGTTTCCAAAATTTGCTACATTGTAGAATTACCTGAGCAGACTTTTAAATTTTTTTAATGTCTATTTATTTATTTTGATAGAGAGCAAGTGCCCAAGAGCATGGGAGGGGCAGAAAGAGAGGGAGAAAGAGAAAGAATCCCAAGTAGACCCCACACTACCAGCTCAGGAGTGGGGCTCAAACTCATGAACCATGAGGTTATTATGACCTGTGCTGAAATCAAGAGTCGGACGCTTAATTGACTGAGCCACCCAGGTGCCCCTACCTGAACAGACTTTTAAAAATCTCAGTATCTAAGCAGACTATCTAAATCAAAGTATCTAACTTAGTATCATGAATTAAGTCAGAATCCCTGAGGGTGAGATCCAGGCGGTAGTATTTTTCTAAAGCTCCTCCAGGGATACTCACGGGCAGCCATGGATGTGAGAACTGGAGACTTATGCCACCCTTGTTCTCATTAAATGAATGTTTACGTGGTGACGAGGAAGAGCTGGGTTTGAATGCTGGTGGCTCTGTAAATTTGGACAATAAGGCTCCTAACCATTTTGAGCCTGAGTTTACTCAACTATTACTCAGTAATTATTGCTCTCACTTCATAAAGCTATTTTGAGCGTTAAATGAGGTAATATTAAAAATGTACAGTGTGTATGTAGTACACAATAAATGTTGTCTATATGTAAACAATTCCTTATTAATGATAATTGTCTATTAATTACAAACCAAATCCTATGTCTGGTTCAGAAAGCATAGTTGGCAAATATAATTGTACATAAACCTGAATTAATATATGCAGCTAAGTTTCAGATCTATGCTGAGTCAATTCAGACATCTACTTTGGACCTTAAAGGCACTCTCTCATTTAAATTACACAAAGGAGGGTTCAAAGATCCTCAAATTCACTTCGTACTCACACCTGCCACCATACAGATTTACGATGCCTCAAAAGCAGCTGCGTAATTTGAGTCTGGCTTTCGGGAGAAAGCTACTAATAAATTTCCTTGGGTCTTATTAGAGGGAACTTTTAAATCTTCATTGACACGGTAAGAAAGGACTAAAAAAAAATGTCCACTCACATTTTTCTTATTTATTCCGTTACTCTGAAGTGCATGATGATTGTTTTCCTTTAGTTGTATCTGCACAGTTTGACAGATTTCTGTGACAAGGTTACTTTCAAATTGATAAAAGGTTTGATTGTGTCGGTGCATTTGTCAAAACTGTCTGACACCATGTATAATGGACTCTGCACCCGGAGCCCGGACGACACTGGAGTCTGCTCTAACTGTTCAGCGTTTTCCGCACACACCGTAACGAGACATCCAACAGGGTTGGGTGAAAGTCGGGGAGATTAGCTTGGGCAGACCCTCAGCTCTTGAGCTCCAACACTCCCACTTTGTTCTCCTGGCTTTTCATTCCGGGCATTTCCGCTCTCTGGTTAAATGCTAAAGTGACATTTACAGCTTCATTGTAAAGGGAGCAATGTGAGGGTGTCATAGCTTTAGCAAAGAGAACGTTTACAGAGAAAAATGAAGGGCAGGAAAGCGGACTCCCTGGTCTTCTGGTGATGATTAGAAATACATGCGCACCTACCCAAGAGTTTCCCTCCTTTCCCTTCATTCTAGCGGCCTTACCAAGAGCAGGCTCACTTTATAACAGAAGAACAATTCACTCGATATGCGCACAGTGTTGTCATTAACAGATCAGTTAATGATGTAGAAGTGGGGGCGATGGACAGCCATTGATCAAAAATCGGGCAATGCATTGATCAAAATTTCTGAGTCTTGAGAATGATTAAAGATATTGTATAAGTGGAAAATATAAATACATCATGATTTTTTTTCCATTTAAAATTCTGTTTATTATGTTAAATATGTGTTTTTTTTTAAGAACAATTTCACTGTGTTTCAAGGGCATTGTTTACAATTGTATTATAGAAGGTGCCAATTTTGTGAGAGAGGAAATATAGCTTAAAATGCAAAAATGATTATATCACCAAAATTTTATTTGGTCCAAAAGTCGCGATGCTCTCTTGCTCACTTGCTCACTTCCTCAGTCTCCTAAGCCAAATCTACCTTTTCCTATTTCCATCTCCTCCTCCTGAAATAAGCGTAAAGGGCATATAATCCAAGTATTCCACACATGATCTCCAGCAGATAATCCATCCCATGAATATAATTGCATAATTAATAGAAGTTTTTGGTTGCCATTATATTTGCCTTTAGTGCTCTTACTACTGCAGCCCTTAAATGCTTAATAGTATGTTGATGATACATTCATGACTAGGTAAGCAAAAGAGATTAGCTGAAAGTCACGGATGTGGGTCTTCTGTGCCACTTCACTGTTTCTTTCAGAGTTCATTTGATTAATTGTCTCTCAAGTCCTTGTTTTTTAACAGAAAAGTAAATGCATACGAAAACAGGCATCTTTCACCATACATAACTGTTCTACCGTCACCATTACTGATTCTCACACTTTCTTCTCTGACTATAAATCATTCTTCTTCCACCTTGAGTTCCAACTGTTCCTACTACGATCATCCCCTGATCTCATGAGATGCCTTCTTTCCACTCTGTACTTGGCAGTTTTTTGAAACAAAAATCTAAGTCACCTTCCTGTTTATGACAGTTCAATGTTTCCTTCCGTTGCTCTTCATATAAAACAAATTTCCTAACATGATCCAGAAAGAAATCACCTTATCCCATATTTCCACATTTCCAGCTCATTTTGCCCTATACTCGGCCTCCCCCTCTCATTATAACTCCACGGGCTTTTTTTTCAGCCCTTTTTCTTGCCATGCTCCCTCTACCCGTTGGTTCTACAGACATGAGGCCCTTTCTCCTGGAATGCTCTTATCTTCTTTCCTCATCTAGTAAAACCTATTCCTCCTTCTGATCTTACCTCAATGGTCACTTCCTTGGAGAGTCCTTTGCTCACTGCCATAACTAGGACAGATCCCATGTGACAAACACTCTTGGTTCCATGCTCCTCTCTTTTCTTGAATTTATGCTTGCAATTTTATATCAAATATATGCTTATTTAATTGATGTCTATTTTCCCTAGTAAAATATAAGCTCTGCTAAAGCAAGGCCTTTATCTAAATGTACCCACCACTGAATCTTTAGCACAGTATCTGGCATGCAGCACAGGTGCTCTGTAACTATTTCTTGATTGAGAACACAATAGAGTTCTTTGAGATTTCTTAAGATAAAGACATTACAGCCTTTAACTATAGTATCTCCTATAAGACACACAATGCAATGTATTCATTTAAAACAACTAGAGGGGCGCCTGGGTGGCTCAGTCAGTGGAGCTTCTGACTTCGGATCAGGTCATGATCTCGCAGTTCGTGTGTTCAGGCTCTGTGCTGACAGCTCAGAGCCTAGAGCCTCCTTCAGATTCCATGTCTCTGTCTCTCTCTCTGTCCCTCCCCCACTCATGCTCTGTCACTCTGTCTCTCAAAAATGACTAAATGTTAAAAAAAAATTTAAAAAATAAAACATAACTAGAGAGTTCCCATGTAGCGAAATCATTTTGCAGTCTTGTCTTCTTTTCTTTGATTTTACTTGTGATCCGAACATAGGAGCTTTGATGATGTATGTGAATGGAATCCCATAACAGGAATTTGCTCTCAGATTATACATTGAGATGTAATGAAATTTCTTTTCTTTAATACTATTTTGTTTGCTGCTCGTCAGTATTAATATGGATGCTGTACTCTGATACCAGATAATTCACTATATCTATGCTCATTTTTGGTATATCTCTGTTTTATCTATTCTTTTATTACTACAGATATTAACAAATATTGCATTTCCTATATTATAAGGAGAAAACTCTAAAAGTACTTCTACTTTCATAATAATAAACATGGAAAACTGATCTTCATGGCAAATTCATGTAAATAAGTGAATATTATCTATTTGTAGGTGAAATCATTTTAAAGTGTTGGGATGAGTAATAGGAACATAAAATGATCTGAATCTTTAGAAGAGCGCTAACATAAAGTACCAATGACTGGATGCCTGGGTGGCTCCGTGGGTTGAGCATCCAACTCTTGGTTTCGGCTCAGGTCATCATCTCACATTTTGTGGGATCGAGCCCTGCATCAGGCTCCAAGCTGGTAGTTCAGAGCCTGCTTGAGATTCTCTCCCTCCTTCTCTCTCTCTTTGTCCTCCCCCCACTGCCTCTCTCTCTCTCTCTCTCTCTCTCTAATAAAATAAATTTTTAAAAAATAATTTAAAAAAATACTAATGACCGGGACACCTGGGTGGCTCAGTCAGTTAAGCATCCAACATCGGCTCAGGTCATGATATCATGGTTCAAGCTCTGGGTTAGGCTCTGTGCTGACAGCTCAGAGCCTGAAGCCTGCTTCAGATTCTGTGTCTCCCTTTCTTTCTGCTCCTCCCCCACTCAGGCTCTCTCTGTCTCTCAAAAATAAATAAACATTAAAAATATTAAAAAAAAAAAAAAAGGGGGCGCCTGGGTGGCTCAGTCGGTTGAGCGTCCGACTTCGGCTCAGGTCATGATCTCACGGTTCGTGAGTTCGAGCCCCATGACGGGCTCTGTGCTGACAACTCAGGATCTAGAGCCTGCTTCAGATTCTGTGTCTCCCTCTCTCTCTGCTCCTCCCCTGCTCACACTCTGTCTCTCTCTCAAAAATAAAAATAAAGATTAAAAAAAATTTAATACATGTGTATATTAAAAAAGAAATACTAATGGCCAATGCGAGAGACCAACTCTACAAGAGAGGAAAAGGGATTTTACAAGTGACCTGCATTGATCTCTTACCACAGGTGTCCCTACACATCAGGCCATACCGATACAGCTGAATCGACTCGGGCTGTGACCCTGCCAAAACTATAAAAGGGGATTAGTGAGAGAGAGAGAAGTATCCAGGAGCACATTGTACCACTAAATAATAATGAGGATCTCAATGAAATATCAGAATTTTAGCATGAAAGAAGCTTAAAGCATTATCAAGTGGAAACCCATTATTTTATACATAAGGGAAACCAACATTAGGGTGAAAACAAGCCATGAGTCCAAGGCCACACCCTCAGCTGATGGCAGAACCAGGGCTGAAAACCTGATCTCTTGGTGCACAGCTATTCCCATTGTATTGTGTGGCTTGATCACATCAGTTCCTCAAAATTCTCTAGGAAAAATAATCTGAGCGATAAACTCCAGGTCCAGACCACTTCAGTAACTGTAGAACCCACAGACACGTTTATAATAACAACAGCATGGGTCCAATCTTATTACCCAGCAAAAACTAACATGAACAAGTAACCAGTACCCTCTGTGCTCTCAGCCTTCTCTAAATTTCTCACATGCACGTAAGAACATTAACACAACTTCTTTCCTCAAAAATAACCTCTCTGTGTCACTAAATCTCTTTCCTGAGTTCAAAACACCAATGCAGGCTCTCAGGCTGGGGCACCCAGGTGGCTCAGCGGGTTGAGCATCCGACTCTTGATTTCAGCTCAGGTCATGATCTCATGGTTTGTGTGTCTGAGCCCCACATCAGGTTCTGTGCCTGCTTGGGATGCTCTTTCCCTCTCTTTCCGCTCCTACTCCACTCACATGCTCCCCCTCTCTCTCCCAAAATAAATAAACTTGAAAACAACAACACCAAAACCACCAATACTGGTTTTCAGGTAACACTTCCATTTATCTATTTCTGGCAACATTCTATCGAATGTGGACACTGACACAGACATCTGTAGTACAATGCTACATCAGTGGTATGTTCGTAAGCCAGCTCTCCGAAAACATAATATACAATTAAAAATCTTATCTCTAGGGCTTGTTGGTTCTTCTGATGTAGATATGCCCGTCATGGCTGTCTTCAAGCCACTGAGTCTATAACACATCACACACAGAATTCCTGAATATTTAACAATTGACTCTAACGCACCAAAGGCAGTACCGGCATGCCACTCGAAGTACAGGGACACCTACAGATAGTCAAAGTCAACCCACTCTCTTGTAAGAGGAGACTGAGGCTCAGAGAGTAAATGACTTGCCCCCAGATCACACAGTGGCTGAGTGGGCTTTAATACACAGGATTCTACCTCAGCTACCTTCATAAATTAAGTGAAACTTTCCGTATTAGACATAGTCAGTGGTTTTCATATTATTGAAGAAATAAGTGCTTCTCAAAAGTAAGCAGCATATGGGGCACCTGGGTGGTTCAGTCGGTTGAGCGTCCGACTTCGGCTCAGGTCAGGATCTCGCCATTCAAGGGTTTGAGCCCCGCGTTGGGGCTCAGAGCCTGGAGCCTGTTTCAGATTCTGTGTCTCCCTCTCTCTGCCCCTTCCCTGCTCATGCTCTGTCTCTCATAAATGAATAAACGTTAAAATTTTAAAAAAAGATAAAAAAAGTAAGCAGCATCAACAATGCCAGAGAGACTGTTAGAAATGCATATTTTTAGTCTCCACCCCAGGCCTAGGGAATCTTTACCTTTATCTTTATCTATCTGTGCTTCACTAAACTCTTTGAGTGATAGGGAGCAATGAGAAAAAAATCTTCCTTAAATCCATCAATATTCTTTTTGTAAATGAGATCCCAATAAGAGTCAAAGATAATAGCTATCCCTTTTCCTATCAGCATCCTTTAAGAGATACTTCTGAAGGTTTTAACATAAAGACCACAATCTTTCGCATTTACAGAGTCCTTACTCTTCAAAATAGTTTAGATTTTTCTAACAACAGGAAAAAGTTGAATTATTTACCTTCCCATTCTCCACCCCAACCTTTTACTGATCAAAGCCTAACCTACATTTCTATGCCTTAGACCTAGCACGTTCGTTTTGCTTACACAACTCCCTTTAAATATTTATTTGTCAAAGTTTTGCTCCACCCCGTCACAAATCGAGGTAGTCAACAGCAAAACGGTTCTCCCACTGTAATCTACATATTGCTTTGCCAATTGATTATCCAGTTATGTATTTGTGTTTTGGTTTATCAGCCACTTCCTGGTGTTTTGCTATTTGTTCCCAACCTTCAGATCCAGAACAAAGACAAATAAATACTGTCTGCTTTGTTTTCCTCTTCCAATATTTTAGAGGTTGGAAAATTTACAAAATAAATATCCTCTCAACCTTCTTGTAAAAGCATTGCAAAAGAGAAAAAGAAGAATTGAGTAACAGTTTCCCAAATTTAAAAATACCCAGCTAAGGCACACTCAAATGACCAACAGCTGTACTGATATTACTTGAAAAATAATCATACAGCAATCTACAAACACAGGTCCATGAGTTGTAATTCAGTATCCCTTATTAATTTTATTTGGAGGGCACACATAAATATGTGTATTCTATTTGCACAGAAGTAAGACTGTTAATAACCTAAATGTTCGTAGATAATAGATTAACAAAAACACTTTGGAAGGGCATGTTCGTCACTGCCACATTTCCTAGCAAATCCAAAACTACTTGGTGAGTATGGTTCATGGCCTTGGTGGGAAATAGCTTCACTGGATGTGGAAGTGGATGTTTTCAAGGAAACCAAAGTACTAGTTTTATAATTCCCCAATTACCTGGTCCTGGCTGAACTTCTATTTACCGAGAACTGGCCAGAAAAGCTTTGCAACACAGGAGGAGGTAACCATCCTGAAAGCAACTGTTTCTAAATTTTCAAGATTGCCTTCGCTAATACTTCCACCCCCAAAAGCAGCTACCTTTATGAGATTCGTTACTGATCCCACCAGCCACATGGGGTCTGCTTGCTCGTCATCTTTTCGGTCAATACATGCATATCGGCCAGCACTCCCAGGTACGTCTGCTCAGGGACCTCCACCCCGCCCCTAACGGAAAGAACACAAACTCCATTCGCTAACATCAGCTGGACTTAGATCTCAAACTTAAGTCCCATTTGTACGGTGGAGTCTACCTCACTGAGGCACCAATAAAGGGGTGTACCGAGCGCAATACCGAGTCCTGTGTGGACTGAGCCCACGTGAGCCAGCGCGGAGGAGAGGAGCGGCGCGGAGAGCAGAGGGCACTTACGGTTGGCACAGCTTGATTAGGTCCTGGTCAGTGGTGCCTGGAGGAAGGCCTCGAATGTACAGGTTGGTTTTACTCAACTGTTCCCCGCTGCTGTTGCTGCTGCTGTTGTTGCTGCTGCTGTTTGTGCTGGGGCTGGGAGGTGCCATGGGGTGGGGAGCTGGTGCATAGGACTGCTGGAAACAGAAAAGGCTGTTACTGGAAAAACAAAGCCAGCACCTATTCACAGGCCAGCAGCGCAGCTCGAAAGCAATGCAGGCTTCTCGGCCTCTCTGATCCACACATGCACACACATTTTTATATCACTACCCTGTATGCTTCTGAGAACAGCATTCCCCCCACTCTGGCCCTGCACTTGGATCGGCATAAGTTAGCCCTAAATGGGGCAGAAAGAAGTTCCCAGGCGCTCCTGACAGTGGCATATGCTTTCTGAATCAGTCCCCTGTGATTTTCCTTAGAGGTGTAAAGTCACACGTTACCTCCCTCCCCACGAGAAGAACGTAGTTTGCTCTTGGCACCAAAGCTCTGCCCCTAGCTCACCTTTAACGAGCCACACGTCTTTGCTTTGTCTCCACTCCTTGTCCCCTCCTCTCCAAAACAAAAAACCGAAACCAAACAAACAAAAAACTGCCTCATATTGTTGCCCTCCCCATCACTCTCCAATATAATTCCTGACACACAGGAATCACTCTATGAATAGCGAATCTAGGAAGGGCCAAACGGACGGATGAATGGACCTCATCCCTTTCTACCACTCCCAAATCTGCTTCTTCATGGCGAACGTCCTGTGTTTTGCGATACTGAGCCACCATTCTCTCAATGCAGTCAAGATCCCCTTTAGGTTACTCTAGTCGAGGGTCTCAATCCAGGAAACTACTGACAACTTGGGATAATTCTTTGCTGTGGGGCCTTTTGTTCATTACACTGTATGTCCTACATTGTTCATTGTAGGATGGTAGCAGTAACCTTGTCCTTTACCCACCAGATTCTAGTAGCAGCCATCCCCTAGTTGTGACAACCAAAATTTCTCCACACACTGCCAAGTGTCCCCGGGGAAAGAACCACTGCTCTACCCCAGTAGAAAATCACTGCTCTAACTTGTCAAACTATTTTATAACAAAATAAAATGATAAAATGATCCCTAGCAACTGAGAGTATACAATGTGAATATACGTGCCAGAATTAGTAAACACGATGCTCATTATATACTTCATTTCTTTGTCAAATGGGCCTATCTTCACAAGTTCCTAAATTACACGGACTGAGTTTGCATTCCTGCTGTGTCTCTTACTGGCTGTGTGACCTTTAGATGGTGCCTTCACCTCTCTAAGACTCAACATTCTCATTAATATGAGGAGGATAAAAATACTACTCTCAGTAGTATGTCACAGGGTCTCAATATAAATTCAATGAGCTAATGTAAACAAAATGGTTCCTGGAAATTAGAAAGTGCAAAATAAATGTTAGCAAAAACAAAAATGCAAGAGTAACAACAATGATAACATTTGTAGCTCATATCTGTCTTGCCAGTAACGTTAGGCTATATAACTATCCCAGATATTCTCAGTCGTAACCTAGAATGTTACCTAAAGGTAACACCTATTAAGATTCCAGTGGGGAGATTTTGGGCTGAGTTTTAACCTGAAGACACATTAGCTGTTCTATCAGGGGTGAAGGTGTGTATTTAACAGATGGCAAGTAGATGCTTAAGAAATACTTAGTCTACAACATATACAGTACAAATTGAATGAACACAACACTTAGCCCACAGTGATAAAAGGCCAAGTTTTAGCAGCACCAGCCTTGTTTCTTGCTATAATACTCAGTCTTACACTTTTCAGAATGATCAGATTTGCCCCAGTCCATATTTCCAAGTGGCTACAAGACAATGCCTCTTAGCTACAAAATGTCAAATGAAACTCATTATCTCTGCCCTCTCACCTCCCAAGTCCCCACCCCAGACACCCAGCACAATGACCCCATTTCTCTCTGGTGTTGCTGACATCCATCTAGCCCCCATGCTAGAAGCCTTGGGGTCAGCTTCACTTGTTCTTTAATTCTAAATCTCGAAATACAGTCAGCTACCAAATTTTTGGACAAGTTTCTAGAAGCATCCTTTTCTCTGAATTCTCACTGCCTCCTAGGTCGGGATTTGGTCCACCTTGTGGATCCACCATATCCACCATATGGCTCATGCTTTCCTCTTAGGGAGGAAAGTGGAGGAAATATAAGACAGATGGTCAAATGCAAAGGCACACTGGTCTAGAGTATCCTGGGCAGTTCCTTTAAGGAATGAGGAGGTGGGACAGAACCCAGAGCTTCCTTCTTTGAAACAAACATTTCAAGTAAACATTAGGTATTACTTAATCTGCTACCAACATTTTTAATGTGGGATTTTACAACAAATTACACAGGAGAATACTTTCTGTTCCCAGTGTTTGAATAAAATGACATACATCCATTGCCTTTTGGAATTTAATATCTGCATAAAGCTGCATGAAGTTTCTTGGCTGGCATGAAAAACTAGTCCGCCTTGACCTGAGAAATCCATTTCGCTCCGTGGACACCCCATAACACTTAAGCTCTATCTCTTTACATGCCCTGCACTTAGTAGGTTTTAACACATCCCTGCTAAAGTAATGCCCTGGTCCCTGTACCTCCCAATGGGACAGATGAGATTTATCTTTCACTTCCCGCATGTGCTTTATTTTCTTAAATTTCGCAGGGCTTTTTAAAAGCTGTTTGTTACCACTTTCACCTCCCCTCTCTCCAAATTCTTTGAATTCCATTCTGTACTCAGGCTTCTTTTAAAATGAGGCTTTGTTAAAAGCAGTTTTCCCCATGGCATAGCTTTTAAAACTATCAGGGAGCCAAAATAAAATCACATCTTCAGCTTTATGTATCATAGATCTGACGGACCAGCTCAGACTGAGTCCCTGAATGATCAAATAAGAAATTTTCATCTATACGATGGTCAATATGTGTTTACTTAATTGTCCACCCCCCCACCCCCCCTCCATAGCCAGAATATCATTTAGTAAATTGCATGGTGCTTAAAACAATAAATGTGCCCTCCAAAGCGCCCAATGTATTTACTAGGAAAAAAAAAATGAAACAGTCAAAAGCAAATCAAAGCTGGGACGACTATAGGCTACTTGTATGCATGGAAATGAGGTATGTAATTTACAAATAGAGATCCAAACACCAGCCTGTTGTGGAGAAATGATGTATTTCAAAAGCCCTTTGAAAAAAAATACACAATCAAAAGGGGTTATCTGTGTCATATTCTTGTTTGTGAATTCTAGAAGTTCTGCTGAGGGGCGCCTGGGTGGCTCTGTCAGTTAAGCATCCACCTTCAGCTCAGGTCATGATCTCACCGTCCGTGAGTTCGAGCCCTGCGTCGGGCTCTGTGCTGACAGCTCGGAGCTGGAACCTGCTTCACATTCTGTGTCTCCCTCTCTCTGACCCTCCCCCGTTCATGCTCTGTCTCTCTCTTCTCAAAAATAAATAAACATTAAAAAAAATTTTTTTAGAAGTTCTGCTGAAAGAGGTAGACTTTCTCAGTGTTATTGAACCAATCAATCCAGAGATTTTAAGACGGAATGCCTACATTCTCACTTCTCCTTAATATTTCATTTATCTGCTGATGATATACTGAATGATTCAGGTAGTGGTTTGCGCTGTAAATCATCCTTTGGTTTTAAGAATTATAAATTCCCTCCTCTCCTCCCACTTTGCAAACACACATCTTTTAATCAACAAAACATTGGCAGAAGTCTCCCGGAACGTCTGACAAATGCACAGGCCTAAATGAATTAATTTGTGAAAAGCAAAAGCAATGTTGTGTGCCCTAGTACCAGAGACAAATGACCACACTACAGCATCTTTACAAAAAAAAAAAAAAAAAGGAGCAATAATCTTTAGAGGTGAATGGGTCACAGCAACCACTTTCCTAATTAAAAGTGGCTCTGATTCCGTCCTCAATTCTTTGTCTTCAAATGGATTTGGGGTTTTATCATTGATCAGCTTTTAAATCATTTTGAGGCACCCAGGAAGAAATGTTTAAATGTTAGTAAAAAAAAGAATTTATTTTCCCTCAGATAAAATGGACTTTGCTATATTGCTCAAAGTCATACTTTATAAATCCTATTTAGGAGCGGTGAGGACTTACAGTCCAGGGTTACTGAACACTGTTACACGGTGCCGTAGCAGGGCAGGGAGCTGCTATGAATCTGCAGTGTCAGCTTGGTTAGAACCAGTGAAAACGGCAGATTTTCAGAAGAGGACCTTCAGATGGCACTCTGATGGAGGAGGGAGATAGGATTTCTCTTGAACCTGCACACGCTTGGCAAATACGCAGATTTTCCTCAGGTGTTTATTCATGGTCTGCTGGGAGGGTCTGTTAAGTATCATGGGATGGGGGTTGAAAATCTCTAAACCACATGTTGGGGCTACTACATCAGTGGATCAGTACCCAGTGTTTTCTTTGGGCAACTAAACCAAATGACTTGACATCCATTTTAGAAGATAACGATTCTAATAATTATAGGTAACGTTTGTTGCGTGCTTCCTAATAGGCATTGTATATAACCGCCCAATGAGGCAAACAATATTCTTCTCAAACATAAATGAGAAAACCAAAGTGCAAAATGGACAGATGACCTTCTCAAGGTCACACAGTGGGAGCCCCACTTTGACCCTAGAAAGTTGGACTCCAGGGGCCATGCAGCCCCCACCAGCACAACAGAACTTCACCTATTAATGACATGGGCACCAACACAAACGGCTTTTTTGCCGTCAGCTTTGGAAGAAGGCACGAACAAAAGCTCTCCTGCATCCAAGTATATGGGGGAGAAATCGAACAAGGATGGTAAACAGCATCTAGTCAAAATGGAGGTTAATAAGGCCTTTCCTCTATCAGAATTTAAATGAAGTCCATCTTAAAATTTAATGTCAAAGGGGAAGTGACCATCAGAAGCAAGCAAGGTGATGAGTTTTTCAAATAACATCAAACAAATGGGTTCCTTGGTCAAGATTCAGGGGATGTTATTTGATAACAGGAAAATGAACCGGCTTGCAAATCATCCTACAACAGCTGATTCATTTAGTGTTCTTTGTTAATATGCCTCATTTTTCAAGTTTGAAAAGTGAATCAACCGGGTCCTCCTACATTCTTCTAAAATGTGTGATTTGTGTATATAGGTTTGGATGGAGGTTGGTTGTGCTTTTGACCCCTACATATTTTGAGGTAAACTGGAGAGGGATATGAGTTGTAGTTTTATTTGTTTTCTCTTTTTTTCCCCCAATTTTATTTTAACAGAAAGTGTTTGATACGTTCAATAAATGCTGTTCATATTTCAAGAGGGTAAAGTAAATCATTAAAAATCATCTTTTATACAGTATGAAACATATTAGCTGAACATGTCTGAAGGCAGGGATGTAATATACACACACCAGCCAGACCATCTTAAGCCAGGGTCACTACTGACATTTTGAACGAGGTAATTCCTTGTCGTGGGGCTATATTGTGCATTGTAGGATATTGAACAGCACCCCTGTCCTTTGCTACTAGATGGCAGGTGTACTACCCTCCCCCCAGGGTGTGGCTACCCAAAATGTTTCCAGGTATTGTCAAATGTCCTCTATGAGGGTAAAAGTGTGCCTGGTTGGCAATCACTGCCTTAAACAGATCCAGCCCCTCTCCTTGAAAAACGAATACCAGCACAGGACCCGGAAATGGAATAATAATAATAACTCAATGGCCTACAACCTACTGCATTGAAAAACCACATCTACTGACCCAAGTTCAACTTCTTATCCCCAAGTATATACGGCACTCATCTCTGTGTGCCTCTGCCCTCCGTCACTAAGACATTGGTACGCCGCATTTCATTTGCAGCAGACGAGGTCTGAAACACGCTTCTTCCTCTTATTGAAAACATAACTCTTTTACAAAGAGAATTTAAAATATTTTTTGCATGCAATTCCCGTTGGCTGGGAATCACAGGGCCTTGATGCCAAACTGCAGTCAATTCTATTCCCGGCATCTGGTTGCTGGCAGGATCCTGAAGCAGTTGGTCTGGTGGTTTTTCGGAGTAGCCTTGGACTCCCTCACACAGCAGTCTGTTCTGCTGATGGTCTCCCCAATTTGTTTTTATTCATCTCCAGTGCAACAGAATTTGTACTCTTTTATCCACTCAAGGGTAAAGCCCTGGATAAAGTCTCCCATGGGACCGACATGCCAAGTCTTTTACTATCCAAAAATGAATACAAACCACATTCCTGTCTTAAATCATACATTATTTAGCCTGCACGTACACATGCAATCCATTGCTCGGTGGATTAACACTGCTGCAGGCTATTGAATTCCTCTCCCAGACAGTATAATTTCTACATAACCTTGCTTCTGCACACCTCGCCTCTAGTGGGAACACAATACGAGCAAGTAGACATGGCAAGAGCTGCAGCAGTCACTGGAATGCCTATCATAGCCTTAAATGAGGATGTGCGTATTGTCTATGCAAGCAATAATCAATGCAGCTAAATTAATATATAAGGCAAGACATGCAGTTTTAGCCATGGTTTCATGAACCACATATATTGACGCTTTGCGGTTTTATGCTGGACAATTGCCCCTCCATTGGTCTAGAATACAATTATAGAAAACAATGGTTCCAATTCCACCTTTCATAACAGAGTTTGGTGAAAACCTGCCCCACTTCTCTTTTCCTACCCACGGATCAGACATGGAAATGAGCAATAAAGGACAAGACTCCTCACAAAAGGCAATCATTTGCATATTCTCTGTTAACTGTTTTTGGTAATAGCCACTGTCAACAGTGGTGGTGCTGTGTTTAAGAGCTCCACATTGCCCTCTGAGAATCCCGCTCTACCCCTAACTAGGCACTTAAACCTCTAGTCACGGGTAAAACAGGAATTTTGATGATCTCACCTAAGACTGTTGTGAGGCTTTAATATATAAATTACACATAAAATATTTAGCATCATGCCTGACACAGAGTCAATACTCAATAAATACTTGTTGATCTTATCATTTTCATCAGCACCATCATGAGGCAGATCCTTAAAAGAAACACTACTCTCTCAATCCTACTTGGAGTAATTTACCTTTAAGGGGTGCTGCCAGAGTCAATCATTGATTTTTTTAAGCATGGGGGCCACTATTCTTGAGATGAAACTATGTCACCAGAACTGTGGTTTGTCATTTTCATCAAGAACCAAAAAGTAATAACTAAGCACTGATGAAACAATCATTGTGGATTGAAAGGCTAATTAGTTTCAAGGTATTTCCAAATCACTACTGAGGTATTATTAAAATTCTGTTAGGATGAGATTCACTTTTGCTGTAAATATTAGTTTTTAAAAACCTCAGCAGATTGCATAATCACACATCACTCTGTGCTATTTACAAATAGGATTAATCTAAAGTCATTGAATTCCATTCAGAGGTTTAAATATTAAATGACATTTTAAAATTCATGGTACTTGCAAACACAAATAAACTAGTTATTGTTCATTACAAGCACCTATAAACCAATTTCATTAACAAATTTACAAGCTACAGGAGAGTGGCTGCTATAAATGATGCCACTGGCCTTTTATAAAGATTGCTCAGTTCTCCAAATGCCAGTGACATCTGGTCTTTGCTACTATCCATCTTTTAATTTGGCCAACTCATGATCTCTTCAAGGAAAAATAAACAAAATTAAAATATACTCAAAATTTAGCTCAAAATATAGCTCAAAATTTGGGCTGCTTACACCATTCATGTAAAAGTTCAAGTCTACACTTAGAAAATAATCCCAAACAGCTCATGATTCCAGTATTAATAAGGATTGATTCCTCATGCAAAAAAAAAATAAATAAATAAAATAAGCCATGATTGGTACCCAAGGTGGAGATTACAATGGCACCTCTACCACAAATAGTAATGGTTAGAATTCCCCAGAAATATCAAAGTGACTGTAAACCCTGGATGGGGCCTCTGTTCTGTTTGTCCCAGGAATGTCTCCGAGATCAACTCAAACACTTCCTTTTGTAATGAGCTAGAATCACCAGGACAAGACTGGAAATCCAGAACAGGTCATAACTGCTTGTGGAGATCTCTAGGATAGCCAATGGTCAGCAACTCAATTCCTAATGCAATCAGAGATAAAGAGATCTTACAGTCCAACAATTACACTCGGGTCACATTCTTGTGCCTTACATGTTTACTTAATTTTTTCATTTAGTTTTTCCCCATAATCTCTATTTTGACTATTTTCTTAGTTTTTTGCAATATTCTATGCTTCATAATCCAATAATGTTTCCCTAAAACTACGATCAGTAATATCGCCAACAATTAGTTGTCCTAGCTGTATCATGTATGCTATCCAAAACAGAGAAGCACAATTCATACAACTTAAAGGGCACCACTGCAAGATAGGTGGACCTCGTACTTTACTGCGACTAAATGAACACTCTCAAAATTTTCTTCTTCAGTCAATGAAAACAGATATAATGAACCATTTCCACTCATTCCACTTGACCACTTTCCATATAAACCAATCATATTACCGGGTTGGTTACTAGTAGCTAATGGGTGATAGAAATGAAGCATTTTGTTTCAAACCATGTGTAGCAATAATTGCTATCAATGATGGAAGGCCATCCGGAACATCAAATGGCATTAGGGCTCTTTTGATACACTAAATGATTCTGTCCAATTAAATCAGAATTCACTTTTTCTGAAAGTAAATCCATGTTGACTTAAGAGCAACTCAATAATAGGATAAAGAACAAGTGCAGTAAACCCTTATTCCTTTACTGAGGCTTTCCTACTACTTCCAAAATATCTCTCCAGTCCCTATCTCACCCTGTTTTCCTCGATTTCCCAGGGCTCACTCACATTCCTTGCCACACCATGCTCCTATCTGAATCTATGCCTTATTTTGTCTTCCTCCCTTCACTTAGAATGCCTAGTCTGCATTCTTATACCTTATTCTAAGGTGACTCTAAAACGTATCTTATAAACTGGGGTACTTTGGAGAGCAAAATAGGGAGATGTTGATAATTATATCAGGACACAAGGAATCAACTGAGACCGTCCAAAGAAACTTAGAACATATGGTCATTTATGATTATTTTCTATGTATCTAAATCTCACATATTCATCTAGAGTCACCTGAAGTTCCACCCCATTTTGTAGCATTTTCCTGTTATTATTTTAGACCTATTTCATTTACCCCTCTTCTTCGTTTCTATATAATCAAATATCCACAGAAGGTTATAAAATATTTAACAAGACTAGCAATCACTGATGTATAATGAATATATAATATACATGAGGCATTGTTCTAAGAACTTTATATTAATTGATTTATACTTTTGGAGATATGTATATGGCTACCCCCATATTGAAGATGAGAATACAGAGTTTCAATGACCTTTAAAGGTTGTTCAGCTACTCCGTGACAAATTCAGGGCCTGAAGTAAGGCAGTCTTTACTCCGGTTAATTCCAGATTTAACTCTAAATATGTGCAATCCAATATGGTAGCCACCTGTCCCACATAACTGTTTAAATTTAAATATAATTGATGTGAATTAATTAAAATTTTAAAACTTCAGTTCCTCAGTAATACTAGCTATGTTTTAAGTGTTCAAAAACACGTAGCTACTGGGGCACCTGGGTGGCTCGGTTGGTTAAGCGTCCAACTCTTGATTTCAGCTGAGGTCAGGATCTCACCTCTCATGAGATGAGCCCAACATCAGTGTGGAACCTGCCTGGGATTCCCTCTTTCCTCTCTCTCTGCCCCTCCCCATGCTTACACACTCTCTTGTTCTCAAAATACATAAATAAACATTAAAAAATAAAAAAAAAGACATGTGGCTACTAGCTACTATATTGGACAGGAAGACAGAACATCATCGCATAAAGTTCAATTGCACAGACCTGATGTAGCTCATTCTTACAGTTACCAGGCATCATCTCCCCAGACTATACTGTACATCTACAGTACCTAAATGTGCTGAGCAAAATAATGGTCATGATTTCTGTGCTGCTATTCAGAGGTTTTTTTTTGTTTGTTTTTTTTTTAAGTGCGATTAATCTCCTTTCAGTAGAGAACATATTTAAGTTTTTTCTCCTTCAGGAGTGGGTCTTGATTTTGGCATATAAAATCTATCAACTGATAGCTTCCTTGACCAAAAGTAGAAATTATTAAAAGATATTCCCAAAAAGTAAAATATAATGTGTGGGAAGAACAAGATGTGGTTCATTTGTTTTTAATCAAAACCAAAGTTTCATCTGTATTATAAAATTTCTTAATCTCAAGAAAGAGAAGCAACAGAGATAAATTGCTGCTAGAGAATCAATGTCTCTGTCTTTGGGATTCAAGCTTCGTGCTTGGGAGGAAGTTCTGCATTTTTAATACATCATCTACTTTACCTACATATCCTAAAAGAATAGCACCCTTACTAACCACATAGTATGCTATGCTACCAATCTTATTTCTCTCTAAACTGAACCGGGGGGGGGGGGGAAGGAGAATGCTTTCTTACAGTGAACTACAGAGGCAATTCAGCAAATTCATAAACAATAACCTATATTCCATGACATAAAATAGTTATGTTGTTTTATTAGCCAATGCATTCATATTTTATTGATGTAGCAAAATTAACTGTAAACAGAACCTATGCCTCAAAAGTCCTAAATCTAAGAAATTTGGACTATAAAACACAATAATTTCCTCGAGAAGACAATGTTGGGACACAGATCAAAAATGCAACAGCAATTAATACAAGCAAAATAATTGCTTCATTATAAAAACTGGAAGGAGCACTTGCACAGATAATTTTCTGGGAATATTATTTCAACATTTATTGTGTTTGGGGCTATGAGATGATAACTATGAGAATAAATTAATGCTCAAGTTCACCCAAAGTGATCCTATAATAAATGAATATTAGGCATTTTATATTGTTAACTAATTTATTATAATTTTCAAATCAGAAACGCATGAGATGTTTATACATTCAAACTTCTATTTGTAACCTGTATGAAGACTCCCTTTTCCAGTATATTTTAAGTCAGTCTGCCACGTACCTTAGAGAATGTTAAAAAATTATAGAGACATATCCAATTTCTAGTGCATCCTCTTTGTTTTGTGATTACTGGAGATTCATTTTGCCTAGTGATAGTTTCCGTAATCAAGGAAATGAAGTATCCATAATAAGACAGTACTGCTTTTCCTTCTCCAAATTACTCGTATTCTTTTTAAATAAGTGACTGAAAGTTCAGAGACCGGCAAATAGAGGGCATCTGCCCGTGATTACTACACTCTCCAAAGGCCCAAGAAGAAGAAGGGAGTATTACTACTGCATAGTGACTAAGAGCATACATTCTGAAGCCATCCCACCCAGGGTCAAATCCTGCTTTACTACTTTTTTCTCCATATGGCCTTGGCCAAGTTCCCTAAACACTTCTGCCTCAGTCTCCTCATCTGTGAAACTAGGGATAATAACTACCTCAGAAGACTGTTAGACATTTCAAATGAATGCTTATGTATAAAGCACTGAGAATAAAGCCAGGCACACAATAAGCTCTCTAAGGGTGCTTACAATTATAATTATATAAATTCTAAAGCATTTTACAATAACCATTGTTATCATGAACAATAATGCTTTTTTGAAGAAGAGGAAATTTTGGTTGGTCTACTGAATGACCTAGCAAACTCTGGTTTGCCTAGTGTAAAATCTTGCACTCCAAAGTAAAAAGTCCATCGATGCTTGTCAAACTGCAACTCTCTGGGTTGAAAAATCAAGAAATGCCATTCTTCCATGAGATATTAGGCTCAGTTAGTACTATTTGAGCTACTGATACTGATTGCCTTCAGATAAACTGATGAGAAGACTAATAGAAGAACTTTTTAAGACACACAGAAACTTTCACAAGGGAAGTCATTCTTAGCATAAACAAATTCTAGGAAAATAACTACAGATTGTGAAAGTACTTATTAGAATAAGACATATGTGATTGCCAGTGGAACCAGCTTATATCAGTGAAATAACACGCTGACTACTAAATGTCCATGTGCTTAACTGCATCGACTTTTACATACAGAAAATAAACTATACTAATTTCATAGCTTCTAACTCTAAAAATAATTAGGTTTTTAAAAATTGTTGCCCTGCAAGGATATTTTGTAGGTAAACAATTACTTAAACCATTTATTTAAGTTTAATTACCTCCCTAATTTCTAATAAGTTGTATGATATGTGCCCTAGGGTAACTGAAACAAATAGTCTATAGAATAAAAATGGGATAGTCATACATGTATATATTCCAAGGTATTTACTACACATCTCCAATATTCCAGAAAATTATTTTGTTTTGTTTCGGTCTGGAAAATGTTATGTATACTTTAGCAAACAGACAGGAAAGCCTTTTCTAAAGTATAACCACTAAAAGAGTTTTCTAGGAGAGACCATTCCTCTGCTTCCTCAAGAGAAGACTCAAGAGTTTGTTCTATTCAGTAGAGCAAATTGGCCGGGGTGGGGGATCAAAACAGAAAAGTCTCTTGGAATTAGTGCTGATATTCCAGTTCTCTGAGGAAAAAACAAAATCCAAAGCTCTGATGTATAACTTTGCTGATCTTTGTCATGTGACTACTCCTACAGGGGCTGATTTTAACCTACTAACATTTCAACAACCAGCTCACAACATTTCTGAGAATTTAGTGAGCGTCTCTCACACCAGCCACCTCAAGCACCCTACTGCATCACAAAATGGATGTGACCTTAGTTGAAATATTATTTAATGCTCCCAACATCCCAGAAGACATAAACAAAGGAAAGAGTTTCTTTGCCTGAGTAGTAAAGAAGCTAAGAATGCCCTGGGAAAACAGAAAACAAATTTCCTGATGTCTCTGTCGCAGCTGCTAGGACCAGAGAACAAACACCATGTGGGAGGGAGTATGTGGGCAGAATGTGTGGACTGCTTTAGGAAATCTCCATGATCTAATGGAAGAACAGTAAAGGAAACAGAAGAACTTCTGGAAGGAAAAATAGGACTCAAAGAGAACCTTTTCATTCATTAGCCAATAAAGAACTTCTTAAAAAGAAAGTATCTTTATGTCGTCATTCCTTGAGGTACAAACACTCCGGGTCTACTTTAAACTCTTTGAGGGCAGAACATTAACAACATGGATTTGATCATATCTTTACTAGAATCACAACAGAAACATGTAAGAAACTAAACTATGCATCCTCATCAAAGCAAAAAGCATAGCATTAACTAGTAATGATAAAAGCTGTCTCCGTGAAATCATCATATCAAAAGTTTTATTAACATATAAATGTCATATATATGTATATGATTTAAAAATAAATATGCCATCATTCTACTTAAAACAAACATCAAATAGAACCCAAAATTTCAGCTGATAATGGGGAAACAAATTGTTCAAGTTTATAAAACATGCACAATGTAGCAAAAGCCTAGAATTACAGCTCCTAATAGATTTGGAAATGGAGAAAAAAGTTTTTTTTTCTATACATAGACTTCCTAAAGCTGCTGGCTTTAAGAATTTCCATCCAGTGGAACTGGAGGGTATTATGCTAAGTGAAATAAGTCAGTCAGAGAGAGGCACATATAATGATTTCACTCAAATGTGGAATTTGAGAAACTTAACAGACGATCATAGGGGAAGGGTAAGATAAATACGATAAAAACAGCGAGGGAGGCAAACCATAAGAGACTCTTAAATACAGAGAACAAACTGAAGGTTGATCATGTTGGGGAGTGGGGAAAACAGATGATAGGCATTAAGGAGGGCACTTGTTGGGATGAGCACTGGATATTGTATGTAAGTGATGAATCACTGGAATCTACTCCTGAAGCCAAGACTATACTATATGTTAGCTAACTTGAGAATAAATTTAAGATGATGATGATGATGATGATGATAATAAAAATAAATTTCCATCCAAAATTTTGACTTAAAGGAAGGATCTAATTAAAGTTATATTATACCAAAGAAAGACCAAAAACTTCTAATTTTTGATAACTAATACAAATTTAATCCATACTCCAACATGTGTAAAACAGAACTTAGAATTCATCGTGTAAACTCAACAGTAACATATAAAACGAAATATTATATGAGAAATGTTTTCAAAGAAAATATCCAGTGACAATTACTCCATAAACTCCTTAAGAAACAAAATTAGAGGAATAATGAGGCAGATGACAGTAGCATAAAGTTCTCGGCACAAATAATTGAAAGATAGAAAGCAAAGACACAGCAACTTGGTATGCACAAAAATGTGGTCTATATTTACGTCTATTAAGTATGAAAGGGGCACCTGGGTAGTTCAGTTGGCTAGGCGCCCGTCTTTGGCTCAGGTCGTGATATGGTTCATGAGTTCGAACCCGCTTTGGGCTCTGTGCTGACAGTTCAGAGCCTGGAGTCTGCTTCGAATTCTGGGTCTCCCTCTCTCTCTCTTCCCCTCCCCCACTTGCTCATGCTCTCTCTCTCTCTCTCTCTCAAAAATAAACATTAAAAAAAATTTAAGTATAAGAGAAAAGAGTACCTGGGTCCAATGCTAATTCTTATGAGAATGTCACTTTCTTTTACTGTAGGCTATGTTCTTCATAATAGGTAAAAAAAAAAAACCCAACATATTTTATTACTCAGAGTGATTAAGTATCAGAATAAATAGAGTTGTGGAATGGTCAAATTTTGCACCCAGAGTTTTCCAAGCTAATAAATGGAATTAATTTGATTGCTTTTTCTTGTGGTTTTCAGAAATCAGTAATAATAGAGATAAAAATGAGAAAAGGGACTGATAACATGGAACTTTTCGTACCAGCATTGTGACTTACGCTTTCCCAGTAAACTCATTTTTTGGAATGGGGACATTACTTATCCAGTGAAAACAGGCATCCATTGGTGTTATGTTCTGATTTCAACAGAGGAAGGTAAAGATTCCCAAAATGTAGGCTACACCACAGTGGCAGAACTCCTTAATATCCAGTAGCTCCCAGTGTGAGCATAAAGAAACATGAGATCCCACCCCTAGCACACCCACACCTGCCCAGAAGCACTGTTTAGAGGATTATAATATTCTACAATGTTGACTGTCTATGCACTCTGAGGCTGGCTAAGCTATGCGCAAAGGCACTTTCCTTTTATTTATTCGCATTCCACTAGTCATTAATTTAAATCAGTATCAAGGCCAGTTAGCGCCATATGTTGGTAATCTGAGACAGACAGACACATCTCTAACCTTGGTCAATGTTTCTATTGTGGACACAACCTTCGATCTTGTGTGAAGACAGAGATAATGACAAAACAACAACAACACATGTTTGGCACTTGTTTTCACCTGATTAGAAGGCTGAAAATGGCATGAGTCAATGAGTTCCATTTGCTTTCAGCTCCTTATTACTCTCCGGCAGGTCAAATAAAGATATGACTTGTTTATGAATCAAATAAAAAATAAAGATTATGTCTGTAGCCGATACATCAGTTCTTGTGACCAATCAATATCCCCATATCGTATCCCTACCTAATCTTACTGATTATTAGTTATTGAAGACATGGAGAAATTGGGAAAATTAGGAAATTTTCACTGATGATCTAAGTGTGTTCATTATATAAACTTAAATTTCAGAGAGGGCTCTTCCTGTGAACTAGAACACATCTTATATGTTCCTTTATAAAACTGAATAAAAATAATTATTAAACATTTGTTTTGCTGGCGACGAAATATTGATATCTGACAGTCAATTCCTCTCCACAAGCAGTAATTCTAGATCTTTTGTGTACTTCTGAAAATATTTTTCTCAATGAAACTACTTATAATTCCTGAAATTTTCCAAATGGAATGTTACATATTGACATCTTCCTGACTTTGGTATATAGTCTACTGTGTTTGGACTTGAACCACAGATCTCGGATCTGAACCAGTCTTCAAGTTCTACTTCAACATATTTCTCAAATTCTATGCTATGCAGAAAATTGAACATTCTTTTCATTTTTTATTTTTAATTAACATTTGATTGATATACAATGGTACATTGGTTTCAGGTCTAAGAAGGATTCTTGATGAGAGAATACTAAGACAGTCCACTAATATATAAGCCACAAAGATATTCCCTAATTACAATAACTGGAGAATTAGAATATCATAGAGCTAAATGATTGAAGATAAAAAGTCTGAACACCACGAAAGCTGACAGTAACAGATGCTTTCTTAGTCTGTTGGGACTCCTAGAACAAAGTACACTACAGACCGGGTGGCTTTTAACAAGAGAATTTTATATTATTGCACAGTTACGGAGGCTGCAAGTCCAAGATCAGGGTGCCAGCACGGTCAGGTGAGAGTACTCTTCCAGTCCCCAGATTTCTCGTTGTATCCTCACATAACGAAAGGGACAAGGAGGCTCTATGTGGTTGGTCTCTGTTATAAAAGTACTGATCTCTTTCAGAAGGGTTCCACTCTCAAGATCTGAGCATCTCCCAACGCAACACCCCCTCAGTACTATCACCTTGTGCATTAGGATTTCACCACACGAGTTTCTCATGGGACACAAACATTCAGACTGCATCTGAGGCTTAAGTGCAACATGATCTGCATGAGGCCATGCGAGGCCAGAGGTTACGATCATGGGCTTCATGAAAATTAACATCTGCCCTCCAGCATAGGGACAGATCCAGGTTTTGCAAGGTTTTGCAAAACTTACACAATTTGAGGACTTCATTAAAAAAAGAATAAAATTTATGAATATAAAATAGCTATAAAAGTGAATATTTATTTAGAATGAAAAGAGGGGCGCCTGGGTGGCTCAGTCGGTTAAGCGGCCGACTTCGGCTCAGGTCATGATCTCACGGTCCGTGAGTTCAAGCCCCGCGTCGGGCTCTGTGCTGACAGCTCAGAGCCTGGAGCCTGTTTCAGATTCTGTGTCTCCCTCTCTCTGACCCTCCCCCGTTCATGCTCTGTCTCTCTCTGTCTCAAAAATAAATAAACGTTAAAAAAAAATTTAGAATGAAAAGAGAAGTGGCAAGAAGTCACCAATTTTAAAAGCTGATAACACAAATATCAAAAACATGCTGAAAATAACAATATTAACTTCCCAACACACTTCAAAAAAACTTTCCCTCTTTATTTTTGCCTCCATACTCTTTGATTGCCTCATCATATGGCAGCAGTTTCATTATATTTTCTGTAGAGAGAATGAAAAATTCTGTGTGCCCTCTAGTGCTTGATAGAGATGTATTTTTTTACTGATAACTTAGGACACTTTTCAGTTTTCCAACTCGTTAATGGTAATGGTTTCTAAACTGTTAAGATAGGAATTTGGGGACTAAAAATCAGGAAGAATTTTGCATAGACTTGTCTTTTGCTTTAGATCTTGTAAATCCTTTTTCTCCTACTTCCCATATACTTCCAGTGTTGGGCACGAGAGGCCACACGCCTATCACCATAGGACCTTGTGACAGCATGTTCCTGCCACAATGCCCGGGTCATCAGTACAGCGGGCAGCCTGAGCTTTCGTGGAAACCATTCTTACCACAAAACAGCTAGTGACAATACAAACATGTATCTCATTAGATCCAGACTACATGCATCTTCCACTACCGGCTGACAACAGGGAAAGTGCAAATGGGGAAGCCAAAGTGGAAAAGGACAAGGGTCTTAACCAGCTGTGACTAAAATAGCTTTCTCTCTCAAAATTCCCAAACCTGTTTCACCATGTGAACACATTGTTAGGCAATGGAGGAACGTGGCTTTTGTGGGGGTTAAAGTTATACAATTTGGATGGTGGGTCACGGGCCATTTTTAAGCAGAAGACTACAAGATAAAGATACAAAGTTAGATAGAGAATCACTGAAAGGCTGGAGGAAAGGAGGATCCCTAAAGTTTAAATGTAATCAGCTTCCAGGCAAACCTACCGCCTTTGACTCCTTAGCCCACCTTTCCAGCCACGCCCCCCCACCCTATCCCAACAGGTGATCTTCCATTTTCGCAGGCAAGTACCTTCTATGATCGTCTGCACCCATGCTTTTCCACTTGCTATTCTTTCTGCCTACTTGTAGTCCACGTACCCCGGTATCCTTTTCTGGACACTTTTCCCGATGCCTCACTGAGCTGACGAGCACCATCAAGTGTTGCCCCAGGTCTCGGCATGGACATTTCCCCGTACGTTATGCCTTGCATGTTCAACTTGAATTTAGCTGTCATTTTTCACAGATCAATTGTGCATTGGTGACTTAACATCTGGATACATCTGTTTTTTTTATTTTCATGGCTCTGTCTCATTCAGGCACCAAGTCCCGCTTATGCTTCCTTCTCAGTGTCTCACGCATCTGTCTTTTCCATTCATTTCACTGTTTCTATTCTTGTCTGGGAGCACTTCACTTCACATATGGACTAATGTAGCAGTCTCCAAATTGTGTTTCCTGTTCCCATATTCCAAATACTCTGATCTATCCTGCATGCAAGCCATAGCTTTATCTTCCTAAAACAAAAATTAATCTTCACGCTTCATCCCCATGTTAAAAACAAAAACAAAAACAACAAAAAAAGGAAAATCCTGAAAGGCTCTTCATAGTCTAAAGATCATTTCCTTAGACTGACATCCAAGGGCTCTAGATCATTTTCACAAAGTCTCCTTGACCATTAGCACACAAAAATATAAATTTGTCTTTCCAAATGTTCACAAATTTTCCTGTCTTGTGTTTGCAAACCATATCACTTTATTTTTGCAAATTTAAAATGATGTGATGCTTTTTGCTGAAAAGAGAAACTATTGCTCTCTGCACATCTGAGTACCTATTAGTCAATAAAGAATTTCATTTCCAAATTGCCAATTTCTACAGCGTGCTTGTTTTTCACCAAAAATTCCAACACAACTGGGCACTTATGAGAGCCCCGTTGAGGAATATCATCTCCAAAGGTAGATATATATTTGCATAATTTACATTTACAAAGTTGCCAGCTATACACATCTTCATTAAGCAGGAGAATGCTCCAGTGTGACCGCTTACATCTAAATGGCCTGGGAATTGTCCTCCTCAGCATTCATCAGCCGTCCCCTCATTTTATTCTATTAGGAGGGAAGGAAGAGCAATGCAGACTGATCAATGTGCCAGTGAGTTTTATGGCTGTATTTTAGAATGACCTATATTAAAGGAGTTAGGCAAACGTAAGAGAAATTTACTGCTCACAGGATAATGGCTCTCTGTAGCGTAAGGGTGTCTCAAACATGGCATATGCTTGCTTTATTTACACCCCGATGCTTGACTGATCATCTTTCTCATATTTTGCCTTACTTTTGAAAGCACGGATTCCCTTGCCTTATTGATCTCTTTATACCCTTATCATTTTTCCCCTGAGTTATTTGGCATGATGACAGTAGTGCGTCGCCAAGGCTGATTTAACATCATCTCCCAAGTATGCAGCACTGAACTCAGAGTCGAATATTTTAAGGCTGAAACATGTAACACATCTGTCAGGCAATGGTACAAATACAGTCACTTGTCAGAACTAATGAATGAGGTAATCCAGAGTATGGATAAATAGCAAGAAGATGGAAGATGCTAGAAGCTACGGTTCGCCAAAAAGCATTTCTGAGTAATTACATTATTTGAGGAAGAATGATGTTTCTTTGTTTTCGGTTCTAACTCATTTTTGCTCCCGCAGCAGACCTTGGTGGTAATACCTAGAGAATGCAAAGTGCAGTAAGAAGCAGAGTCAGCGATTCACACGACAGTGGGGAAAGTGGGTGGCCCTTTGACTGTGGTCTATCTCTTGGGAACGATATATTTCTCCCTACTCTTTTGTAAACCTGGCTTAACCAGGTAGTGCCTCTGCACTTGCTTACAGTCCAGTCTGTGTTCATTTTTGCAAAAACCCCATTATCGGATGGGACCAGTCACAGGATAAACCCAAAGAGTACAGGGATGTTTCAACAATGATGAGGAAGGGACCAAGGCTGCCAGTCAAAAGTAGCTCACCTTAAAATCTTTAAAGCATTATCAACAAAGAGAAAAGAATGTCCCAAAGTTGGTTCTTCATATGGGGTGTATGGATGTCCATTCCCGAAGGGGGAAAGGTATGGACGTATAGATAGGTCTAGCTGCGTGTAATTACAGAAGAGAGGACAGCATAGCCGCCTGTGTGGACAAAGGTTAAATGAGGGGAACGGAGGGAAAAGGACCATGTCCCTGATGCACGCATTGATTATTCTAATGGGAAGGAAGTGCCCAACTTTACACAGGATCCCCTCAGTTATTTATAACCGGGGGTGCGACATTTTATGCAGTGATTAAGTCCCAAGAATGGGCCTTGCACACCCAACTGCCTTCATCAGGAAGCGGAGATGAAACTCTGACACCGAGGACCCAAGATTAAAATGATCTGGAAGTCCTTCCAAGTACCATCTCAATAAAACTTACCACTAACCTCAATGAACCCTGCATTTCCCTAGAGTCCTACTGTACTGCTATTCCCACTACCGCTTTTGATATCGCAGGTGACACCAGTGTGACTACACACAAACAAAACGCTACTTAGAAACATTTGAGTCTGTAAATCTTTATTAGGATATGAACACACTTCATACTGGTACTCTTTCCAAGACTCGACTGGATTTCTCCTGATTTTTCGGCTGCAACTCATTCTCCAACAAGAGGAGAGAAATCATGTCAGTGTTCAGACAGGCCACTGGGCCTCTTCCCTGCAATCTAACCTAATAGTGGGATTTGAGAATGTTCTGATAAGGGCATTTCACACAAAAAAGGAATCTACTGCGTCCTGATCTAGGCTGTTGCACTATATGGTATGCCCTCCTCCTGGTTTCCCAGTAGCAAAACCTATTTATTCTGACTCAAATTTCACCTCCTCTGAGAAACCTTTATCACAGGCAGATTTATCTCCTCCCTGCTCAAGGCTCTAGGGGACATTTTCCTCATGCCTCTGCTGATGATAAATATTTTGTGTAATATTTCATCCTTCAGTAGCTGTTTCCACCCCTGGCATACTGGAGAGTTGAGGACAGGGTGTGCAAAGAGGCACCCCCTCTGATCCTCAGCACTTACATATATACTTACGACAAGTCTTTCATTTGGTACTTAATAATTTGCTGGATGTTGAATGTTACCGTAAGTATCTTGTCAACAATGATTATTCTTGAGAGATCCAGGGATAATCCAGAAATTGAACCCCTAATTATATTCTTAGTTTTAGTAGATAAATGTGTGTTGCATTATGTGGTTGTGAAAACATGGCAACTTGAGGAGAGGTTATACTTGCCTTTCCACTCATGAGATCCTGCACTAAGAACAGAAAAAGGGAGCTATGGAAAATACAACTCCTCTTTTCTTCTGTAGCTCTCTGCCAAATATCTGCTAGCCTGCTGCTTACAGACACAGCCACAGCAGCTGGGCTACCCCAAAAGAAGTAAGCCTGATGGCTTATGGAAATATATTTGCTCATCACTAGCTAAGGAGAACACACTTACTTTTTTTCAAACATAGGACAGTCATATATGTCTATCAAAACTAATGCAAGTGAACTTCATATTTCAGGTCTCCTATACATGTACAAAGTAAATTTTGCATGCTACAGAAATACAGAAGTGAAGAGTGATTATAAGATTTTTGCGAATACATGTAAATAAAGGTCTTGTCTATTATAAACTAAGTTTATATATATTTGGCTTCAATTTTTATTTGCCAATCAACTTTGAGACTTAAAATTTTTTTAATCTTGATTTTCATCAGGGTATGGATAACTGCTACCAAATAGTTGCCCAACTATTTCGGTAAATAATTTGTTTCTTAGTATCACTTTCTTTGATGGCTATGGAACACGCATAGGCATTTCTTTTTGCTTCAGATCAGATTTGTGTCTTTGAAACAATAAAAATTCCAATCAATTCAGTTGCTATTTGCGAATGGTGATGGAAAGGATCCATTCTTTGCTGGAAAAGAAATATATTTGTAGCAAATAGCCACCAACTCTAGTAGAGAAAATTATTTGCACACTGAACAGGGAAGCTGCCAAAGCGAAGAACAGAGCATCTGCTGTGGACAAGGGTATAATTATCTTGCTCTTCCAAATACCGTTGGGCATAAAAAGTTTTACTCTCTCTCTGGCAAGATGCTCTTCTCAGACTTTTAACAAAACACTATTAGCAAATAATAACTAGTCTGGAAGTCCTGTCAATGACAACAGTAAGTCTTTTGGACCCTCTCCTGAAAAATAGAAAACAGGGTCTATCTGATAAAATGGTGAACCCTTCAAGTGTCAAAAGGATCATAAACATCAGCTCCATCCTGTCGAAAACCTTTCATATACCTACATACGTTGTTTGCCACAGACTTGAGAACTTTTCAAAAGAAGAAATGCTTTATCCTTCTGGTTCTAGATTATAATTTATTGCACATTTCTATGAACTATTTTCTGTTCCTTAGTGTTTGCTTTTCACGTGTATTGGGATATTCATTACTTTTACGCCACCTTACTTTCATCTAAAAGAAACAGAAGTAGATCTTTCTGGTAGACCAGAGGGATGAAAGAAATCTGTTTTTGATGAACAGATATCATTATCAAGGGATGGCTGCTCTTCAGATTCTGTTGCTGCCACTTCTAACTTTCCCCTTGGGGGTTTCAACCTGTGATGGGCAAGAGACTTGAATCTACTCTCAAAACTGTCAAAGAAACGGAGGTTGGACTTCCATTCCCAATTACTTGCATGCATTTGTTGTGTTGTCTTCTTTTAAAAAGAAGGAGGGGATAGGAATCACGAAGCTATTTCCAACAAAGGCCCTTAATAGGCAGGCCTGCTAAAACAACACCATGCCACGGTCTTTTCCAAAACTTTCCAGCAGCTATCAGCAACAGCTGACAAGCTCCAGCTAATTTAAAACTGTACATTCTCTCCCGAGAAGACCAGACCACACACACAGTATTGAAAAACACCCAGTGAATACCATAATTTCCCCAACAGTGGGCTCGTCATGTTCCGTCTTCTGTGCTTAAAAAATAACGTAACCTTTTATTGATAATGAAAGTTTTACCAACTATTTGAATGGTAGTCTTAACATTTTATTCTTTGGGAGCACAGGGAAGTAGAGATCAAATATTAACGTCAATAAAAGAAGCAGAAGTGACAACTTCCTCCAAGGTTAGTGGTACCAGACACTGGCACAAATTCATCCATCTGGGTGTCTCAAGGACATATTCCCACATGAGAATCCAAGAGGGAAAGTGTCACAGAACTGACAGATGGGCTTCCCTTGCCTAGATCATCCTAATGGAGCTTTGAGGCAATTTGCATACTAGCTGTCAGTGACACAGGTGTGTGTCAAGGACTTAAGAGAGGCTAAGAGCAACCTTATAGAGGATACAGCTTCATGACCAATACATGCTTGCATTTGTCTGTTCAGGCTGATAGGTGATATCTGTTAAGAAGCCTGTAGTTTAATGGCAGCACTGTTGATTTTCGTTTTTTTTTTTTTCATTTTAATTTTTCCTTATGAGTTACAGTCTACAGCAGCTCAGCGTAGGTACAAACTAGAATAATTTTCATTCGAATAAGAGATTAATACTGGAGTCCTGCTCTTTGTATTGGTGAATCACACCCAAAATAGCATTCACATGCATTCAATTTTCATTACATGTACATTAAAAATATTGGCTTGATTCTGGTCTTATGGTTAAAGATTTAAATGTTGAAATGTTGACAGCTGCCTGCCTCTATCATAATCTCACTATCTGAAATGAAGAAAACAGTGGCTGCCAAAGCCAATGTAAACATTCCTGCTGCTCATCATATTCTGGAAAATTTCACCTGTCCCCTAATCCTACAACCCACCAATGGCTGTGCATTGAATCCTGAAGCTAATTAATTAAAGTAGCAATGCATTACGTGTCAAATATATCATGCTCTTGCAACTTGCCCCTTTGACCTTGACCACATAAATTATCTGCCACTTTGGTAGGCAGGCACATTGGTAGTTCCAAATGAGCCACAGCTTCTGTAATTTATACTCCATTACAGTGCCCTCCTTTATTAGCTCCAAATTTGCTGTAAGACTTGCTTTGACCCACAGATATCCACAAGTTTGCAACAAGCGGATATTGATGACCACTTGTACACTGGGGCTTATTTTCTTGAGATGCTCCTTCTTGGAACTCAGCCACCATGCTGTAAGGAAATGATCTCAACAGCATAATTTCTTGATTTATCCAGGTGAGCTTTAGGACGATAACCTGTACCCAACGTAAATAAGACTGTGCTAAGCGTTAGGATTGAAACGTGCAATTTCAGTCACAGAATGTCCTACAAGACAGAGAGACTAGCTGGAGAGGCCCTGCAGGATTAGACACCATAGGGAGAAAGAGGCCACGTAGAGGAGAACTGATGTGCCCCAACTGAGCTGCCCCCACAAAGCTCTCACATAAATGGGGCTGGACAAGTGAATGTAGCTGGTACCATGTAGAGCAGAAGGTCTGCTAGGTCAGTGGAGAGAATCATGACATTATTCAGTAAGCCAACAGCTAAATAAATAAATGATTAATCATGATTATTTTAGCCACTTTGTTATCTATTGCGACTTGTTATGCAGAAATAGGTAAGTGAAATAGTCACTTTAAAAACTGCAACAGTCATGTGAGGAGATACTGATGGACAGCTAACTAACTTGCTATGTGACATTGAATCTGCCAAAGGCTGTTTTCTCCTCTAGACTATGAACAAGGTGAACCAGATGACCACAAACTTCCTTCCAACTCCAAGACTCTATTTCATTCTGTAGTGGGATTAGAATAAAGCTTGGTAGTGACCTGACTGCAATAATAAACCAATTATATGACACTACACCCTGAGAAGAAGGGTTTTAGGTGGCCACCATGGTCTAACATAAACCTACCATGTTAAAAACAAAAACAAAAAAAATTCTTTGTTAAAAAAGGCTTCTAGCTCAGCCTCATCATAGATGAGCACTTTGATGAAGATTTTTCAACTCTGCATTGTGTATATCCTGAAGAAGAATAAGAAAAAAACCACACACACGATTGTTTAGTATAGCGATTACATGATATGATGCGATGAATGCTTTTCAAGAGCTAGGATCTGCTCTTATAAATTCATTGCACGATTCAGAAAGAAAAGAAATAAAAATATAATGTATTATGATGATATCAGAGAGCCAGAGACCTGTACCTATTTACACATATAAGACTGCTAAGGTCATGGGGTAATTTAAATACCATTATCAAATGTTCACTCTGTACCAATTAAGGACCAAGAATAAGGTTACGCTTGCTTCTTAAGCTTGGGAGGTTTTTTCTGAAACCATCACTTTTATAGTGTGTGTGGTGTGTCACACACTGTTGCAAACATATTACAGGTGAGAAAACAGAGGCATAGAGATTAAATGTATAGTTGGCATGTGGCAGAGCTGGTCGCACAGTACAGGCAGGCTGGCTCCAGACTCTGTATTCTTTCCATAAACACACCGCTTTGACCCATAGCAGAAATAAACCCAGGGTCTTCTTGTTACTTGAACCAAATTCTGACCAGGTGAGCTAATTACTATGAGAGTTGTATTAAAAGAGTCAAAAAATTATATCAGAAACTCCGTTGGGATAGGAAGGTATCACAGAGAGAAAACTCAAAGACCAACTTAAGTCAGAACAAGTCTGTAATTGCAGTAGTTACTAAACAGAAACCTTTCATTTACTCAGCATTCAAAAAGTCAGCAAGAAGGACTGCTTTCCTCCAAGTTCTTCAATGTCTCTTCTTTCCATTAATAATGTGAACTGTCCTCTTATCGCCTGATTTAGAATGTTTATACAAACACACCCGCACAGAATCCTAACAACATAACTTCATTATGTGGATTGGTCCACATCGGCTTGGGGGACACTGATCTGTGTTAACTGCAAGGAAGGCTATTTCAGCCACAGAATAGGACTCAAGTGGGCCATTTCAACCACAGAAGCCAGTGAGATGCCCAAGTCGAACTCAAGCATTTCTAGGGTGAAAACAAAGAAGGTTTGTTGGAATGTTTAAGTGCCTGGCTAAATGGTTGGACTCTAAAAGTATCTTTGTAGATTCTTTGATTCTACATAACTTAATCACATTTAGGTAAGTATATTGCATCTACCCATATTAAGATTCTTCAGTGCTGCAAAACTCGATCAAATTATGGTAAGTATATTGTATCTGTCTATACTAAGATGCTTTGACTATGCATATTTTAATCAAATTAGGATGAGTATATTGATGAGCAAAATTGCCCCTAACCTTCTGCCACAAAGCACAATCATAAAGAACGAAGGTCCTGGAAACTGCTGAGGTTTGCATACGGGTTTCCTCAAGGTCCTGTGAGGACCTTGAGGGGAAGTTATTGAACATCTCTGAGCCTCAGTTTCCAAGCCTGAAAAGTGAGGGTAACTACTATACCAGGCTTCCTAGGGCTGTTGTGATGGCTGAGTGAATTCAGTGGAGGCAAACCACTTGAAAAGGTTTCTCGTATCAAGTGTATGGTAATTATGAGTCATGGTTATCATTTGTACTGTACTTGTTTATAAATTTATTATTGGACTGCATTAAAATCTACATCGTTCTACAAAATGTACCAGGCAGTTTTTGCATGTGAGAGCTTCAACTTCAAGACACTGCACATCAGATCAGCATGCGTCCGTGTTTCATAAAGATGATTTTAAAATGGTGATCGAACTTAGAATGTTCAGTCCTTTCTTCCTTGCCAAAAGAAGCCTGGCTATAGATAAAGGATTATAATAATGGCAGCAAATCTGATTTTTGTATTCAAAAATTCTGCTCATTTTAGCTATAACTCCACTACTTAAATGAAAAGAAGTGGGATTTCAAAGGATGAGAATGAATTATTAGAATTACTATAGAAATTAGACACTGTCTACTGTCTACTGCCCAACAGAAAGTAGACAGTCAATGAAAAGTTAAAATTCTGTTGCATAAGACAAGATTATTAAGCTACAACAGTGTGTGTGGGTGTGTGTGTACACACAGATAGGATTTTCTCAACATGGCTGAGGGTCTAGTTGAGGGCTAAAAACAATAGTTGCTAATGCCAAGCCCAGTGTTGGCTCATGACATGTGTACGATAAATATTTGTTGAAATATTGAATGACAAGGCAAGGGGGTAGAATTTAACAAATCAAGAACAAGTAATGTTTGGCTTGGTTATTCGGAGGGAATTGTGATGTGACTTAATGAGCCAGACCACCTTTTATTAGGACACAGAAAGGGGCTTTGGGTTGTCATTTCAAAAGTCTCACGGTTTGAAAAGAATACATTGCTCTGTGTCAGTTTTAAAGATTACAATCACAGCTTTTAGCACAGATTTCATTTTTTATAATAATCTCCTTAAAAATCACTGAAAATATCACCCCATCGTGTAATTTGTTTCTTTCACACTGATGGCACTCCTACTGTTTAAAACTAATTGCTTTTTTACATTATCTTAAGGTCAGGCTCAACAGAATGAATTTGGAGATAACATAACTGTGAGCCACAACTGTTTAGCACACCAAGAGGAGATCACAATGCAGAAAGAATGTCTCCTTCAGAAAGGCACCAAAGATAACTACTTTAATTTGCCTCTAGGCAAACATCTGAATGACTGACAGTATAACTTGAAGGTTTGTTAAACATAGTCTGGATGTTTATTTGCATCTCTCCGGAAGATAGTCTAGAAATTACTTTTTATATTTTTTATTCAACAACTAACAAGGATATACAGCATGGGAAAATTCGTGTCTGTGTACAGTTGGAATTTTTGTGGCTGATATTCAAGGACTGTTTTAATCTATCTAATACACCTCTTTCAAGATGGCAAATAAGTTCAAAAGTCATGCAATATCTTCACCTTTTCCCAATACTGGCTAGTCAGAAAGTCAAAACAACAGTCTATTGTCCAAATTAATACTAGGTCACCAGGTGCACCCTGAATGACTGCAAATAGAACCCAAACAGCTGAATTTTCCCCACTGTTGTAGGTGACAGACGAAGCAAATACTTGAACAAGAACCAGACAATTTGCAAACTGAGCTAAGCAAGATGTGTTTCAGCAAGTGTGTGTGTGTGCGCGCGCGTGTGCGAGTGTGCGCGTGTGGAACTCATTACTCAAATTAGTACATACTCCACCTTACCCAAGAAACCTTATGACCACATGTGTGGCAAATGGTACTTACAATATAGTATATAGCACAATGATGATTACTATGAAAATGATGTGTCCTGCCTGATTTGCCATAAAATTAATTCTTAAAAAGCAGACAAGAGTATTTATGAATTCAGATGTTTGGGCTGGAAAATTTTCTTAAAGTCATTTAAGAATGAGGAATTCTTCAAAGCATGACCTGGCAAATAAATTTTCTGTGATTTTTTTTTAACATAGGCACAGGATCATACATGAAGTCTGGAAGTTAGTGTCCAAGGATATAAACAATGGTTTGGTTCTCCGCAGTATCTGTCTTCTCAGGGAAACTTCTGACAATCTTGAATTCTTAGAAACAGCATGGGGGCTTCCAAATAACTTATTCATGAAGAACACTGACTTTCCCATTAAGATCTAACTTTCTTTTGAGAATAACTTTCTAAAATCCATGACGACCTGCATTTTGGTCCTAGAATTTAAAACACGTTCTTGAAACATAAACCCCAGGCACAAAATGACTAAGCACAATCATTTACCCATGGTTATTGTGACTTGTAACTCTAGATAAAGGCTTCTTCCATTTCTACTTTTATTATCATTCATTAACATTCAGAGAGGGTAAGGGAATGGGGAGTCGTCTAGCATTACAACCATTCCACAGTCAAACAGATATCCAAGACCACAATATTTAACAACTTTTGCAGTTACATTTTTGTTGCCATCTGGTGGGCATATATTTTTTCACTACAAGTGTGGGGGCAGAAGAGAAAGCTAACGTATCTACTTTGCAAGTATTTTGACATCTTCAGAACTGGCCTATTTGTACTCAATACACATAGCTCTGTTAGCGAAGCAAATTGAAGATTTATCACTCATGGTTGGCCTGACAACCCATCATCACTGTACTACCTAGAGCACTTGGGGCCACAAGGGGCACGGGGATTGGGAGTGGGGGGAATCACCAGAATGTCTAGAGCTACCCAGGCAGTGACATCCTGCTTTACAGTAGCTGTTAAAGACACGTCACTACTCTGAAAATAGTGCTGCAATTATGTGACAACTTTGCAAAACTATAGCCTGTAAACCCTCAGATAAAATATGGCCTTCACTCATCTATAGAAGTGGAGCCTAACACAGATCATTTCAGATGGTGGACTGTACATTTGACAAAGGTCTCCTAAGTTTTAAAAAGAAATTATTATCAAAATAAGGTTGCGAGCATAGAATTTCAGCAATCTGATATGTCCCCACTTTCTTTTATCAGTGGGGCAAAGAATGTCCAAGAGGTAAAATCACCATCCTCCAAAAGAACAACAGAGTGCTCTAAATCAGGGTTACTCAGTATGGTCTGCGTACTGGGTGTCAATCTGCAAACTGTGACCGGTCAACCACAAGGTCAACTGCAGAAATTGGGAAAGGAACTTAATCATTTAAAAAAATTTTTTTTGAAGTTTATTTATTTTCGAGAGAGAGCACAAGCGGGGGAGGGGCAGAGAGCGGGAAATAGAATCCAAGCAGCATCCAGGCTGTGAGCTGTCAGCACAGAGCCCAAAGCGGGGCTTGAACTCACAAGCTGTGAGATCCTGACCCGAGCCTAAGTCGGATGCTTAACCGACTGAGCCACCTAGGCGCCCTGGAACTTAAACATTTTTAGGCCAGTCTGACACTGCCCCAATATCCAACTGTCTAATTTTATACTAGACAAAAGTTATCGGTCTGCAAGGGATCGATCTCCGTCTAAGAGTGGCTGAGAAGCATTGCTGGAAATTGCCCCTTAACCCCAGGGTATTGGTCTCTCAGCTACACCTTCATGTTCTTCACCCTGACCTAATCTATGATGGCACTGCATAATCCAGTTAGGGAGAATGTCATGTCAGACACAGATTTAGGTCGGTAGAAAAGAAACAAAAAGTGAATTCACATTTCTATTACTAAGAAGTTTCATAGGGAAAGGAAAAGTCACTGAGCATTTTGGGAACTACATAGTACTATCTCAGGGACAGATTTTTATACTTTAATTTTTTTTTTTATTATTTATTATTTTCCCAAATTAGGGGCAAAGCTAAAAACTTGTTTCCCTATTAATAAAAATCTTTAATCTCGTATCTGTGATGAGATTTTGACACCGATAGAAAAAGGGAAAACGAAAAATGATGGTCTTTCCTTAACTTCAGTTGTAGTTCATTTTCACATCTACTTCATTGGCCTTCCAGAGAATTTACACCGACCATCCCACTGCCTTAAAACAGAACTTTCGGGGCGCCTGGGTGGCGCAGTTGGTTAGGCGTCCGACTTCAGCCAGGTCACGATCTCGCGGTCTGTGAGTTCGAGCCCCGCGTCGGGCTCTGGGCTGATGGCTCGGAGCCTGGAGCCTGTTTCCGATTCTGTGTCTCCCTCTCTCTCTGCCCCTCCCCCGTTCATGCTCTGTCTCTCTCTGTCCCAAAATGAATAAACGTTGAAAAAAAAATTAAAAAAAAAAAAAAAAAAAGAAAAAAAAAACAGAACTTTCAACAACCCTGAAATGCCCTTCCAGAAATCCCATCACCTCTTCAAGTCTGCCCTTCCCTGTGAGGCCCACAATGCCTTGGGACTCAGGTTAGAGATGCAGTCCTTATAAGTAAGGATTTGTAAATCCTGGATTAGTCTCTCCCAGCTCAGGTAACCAAGGCGATGGGAAGACGGTAAAGGTGGCTACTTGAGTAGCTCGAATCCACCTACCTAAATCCAGATCTGGTTTGGGTACCGCACGATATTACCCCCTTAAGCCTCACCTCAACTCAAAGTGACAGTACGCTCCACATATTTGGCTGAAAACAGCAGATCATAAATAGGAGACCAGTATCTTTTGGGAAAAGAAAGGCACCCATTACGGTCATGCGCATTTATTTATTTATTTTTTTGACCTCACCTCCTAAACCTTAGTTGAGGCATGGCCAGACACTTTCCCGCCAGGACAAGGAAATATATCTGAATACAGCTGCAGTTCTTAGAACTATAGGAAAGTGGACACGCATGCTTGCTTCTTTGAATTTCTAACTTTGCAATCTTTTATTCAACTTGGGAACAGGTCATATCTGATTGATTTATCACCAACAGCTCAATCGCCTCTCCCTTTTATCCCCCTATCTTAAAACATTAGAGAAGCCTCTTACACTTTCTGTCATTGCTCAGGGCCTTGTACAGATTAAATGCACAGTAAATAAACAGCATTTTGGCTCACATATGATCTTCTAGTGTCTTTGGTCTCCCTGTGTTTGATCTGCTGAGTTACTTTGTGCCAGTAAACTCTAGGTCATCACCACAGCCCTCAGTCTGAATTCTTTATGGACCCAGCTTGAATATTCTCTGGTGTAAAGTTCTGGGCCACAAAATGAAAACTTCATACAGAGGTCTGTCCTTCCTCTTGAAAAACACAAAATCTAATCCCAGTCCCAAATCAGTAAAGAGGTTACATTGTTGAAGTCAGTACAAGGTATACAGAAGGTCTCTCCAAAATCTTCAGCTCTTCGGCCAATTATGATTCCACTCTAGAATACTGTGAAATCAAAGCAGAAAACATTTACAAGATCTGAGAAGATCGATATCGCTAACTCACTGCCATCGCTATTAGAAAATAAAAAAGACAGTCAAAGCACATCTCAAAACTACTATATGATGTTACTCACACTTTTGGTTGTGTTGGAGAAACCTACATCACTGCTTAATGTGTTCATTCAACGAACACTTACTGAACACAAACTCTCCGCAGGGAATAGAAAAATAAGACACAACCTCTTGAAATATTCTGACTGATTTCAAGGATAAGTGATTGAGCTGTTTGTATGTTTGGCTTAATATGTGGTTCTGTGAAGTCTTCAGTATGACCTTGAATTCTGTTAGCTATTCCAGATGGGCTCTCTCTTCATTCATTAGAGTAATTTTTCCTACATCCCTCTCTCTTAACCTGAGGGCAAGATGTTTACTATTTTTTTCACACATATATCTATATATTACTATAGGCTTTTGTTGTTGTTGTTGCTATTGCCAGTGCAAAAGTCAACCCTGTGGCATAAAATAAACAACTGAAAGTAACAGTAATGCACATGTCTCAACAACTAATACACAGCAGCTTGGTGTCTGTGTTGTTATCTAAATTACAGTATAGGCAGCTTTGCTAATGTCCTTGACGTTTAAAATGCTTTACTCTGGGGCAACCTGTTCAAAGCTGTCTTTCTCAGAGGTAATTTCCCTTTTCCAGTTTAAAAAAATTAACCATCACACCAAGACCACGTATCGGCTGTGTGAACACTGACAATGATAAAACCTTAGTACTAGGGTTTTTCGCTTAAGGAAGCTTCTCTGTTTAACAAAGTTCAAGGAAAAGTAAATGCAAGTTCATTTGAGGTATAAGCAGTAGTTGAAAGGAAGGCAGACTTCAATCCCTAATCTTCATTCAGAACTTCACACTGATGCCAGTCTACAGATCTGTGTCCCTTTATGACACCCAAGTCATTACAGCTATTTAAATGAAAAGCCACATCATCTTGCCGTATCTTTTCTCCTTAAAACTTGCTCGGGGTTTAAATAAGCAGTAGTAAACAAAAGCGATATTCCTTCCTACAGCTCTGCACCAAAGAAGGCATCAAATATCTTCTCATGATGAAAAGGTGCATTGTTCTGAAACCCCCCACCCTTCTCACAAACTTTAGACTGAAAAGGTAAATACAATCAATGTAGGACACGCTACTCAGATTACATTTTTCTTTTGGAGAGATAGACATACTAGTTAACTTCATTTATCAATGATCTGATGGAATCTTACTAAACTATATTCATACCATGTTAAATGATGGAACATAAAATTCTTAATTATAATTTACATGGGCTGTTTTTTGACAATGAGTGACAGCTATTTCTGGAAACTTCTATTTATTTATATCTAATTCAGTCTATTGTTCACAACAGGTTTTATTTTTAGAGCATTTTAGGTTCATTGCAAAACTGGGCAGAAAGTGCAGGTAATTCCCACTTAGCTCCTTCCCATGCACACCCACAACCTCCACCGCTATCAATATCCTGCACCACAGCGGTTTATTTGTTACAATCAATGAACTACACTGACATGTCATTATCTCCTAAAGCCCATCGTCTACATTTGAGTTCACTCTTGGTGTGGTACATGTGGATTTTGACAAATGTATAATGATGTATATCCACCACTGCAGTGTCATACACAAGAGTTTCACTGCACTAAAAAATCATCTGTATTCCACCTACATTCCTATATTCTGTGTTCATCCCTTCCTCCCTACTGGAAACCACCGATCTTTTTACTGCCTTCTTAGTTTTCCTTTTCCAAAATATCATATAATCGGAATCATATCGCATAATTGGCTTTTCAGCTTGGCTTCTATCACTTGTTAATATACATTTAAGTTTCCCCCAAGTTTTTTCATGACTTGATAACTCATTTATTCTTAACACTGAATATTCCACTGTCTGGATGCATCACAGTTTACTTATTCATTCACCTACCAAAAGACATCTTAATTGCTTCTGAGCTTTGGAAATTATGAATGAGACTGCTACAAGCATTTTTGTATTTCATGTATTCACTTGCGTTTTCATTTAACTTTATTTTTCTTAATTAGCCTTCCATTATAGATCCTGTCATTATTTTTGGCAGTGCCTTATTGATTTCAGGTTCCTTAACTGTAATTCATGAAATGCTTCAAATACTGGTAACATTTACCTTCTACAGCATAAAGAAATGGCGAACTGTTAGAACTAATGAACAAATTCAGTAGAGTTGCAAGATACAAATTAACGTACAAAAAGCAGTTGCACTTCTGCACACTAACGAGGAAAGAGCTGAAAGAGGAATAAAGAAAACAGTTCCATTGACAATCACATTGCAAACAATAAAATATTTAAGGATGAATTTAACCAAGGAGGTGACAGATCTCTACACTGAATACTGACATTGATGAAAAAAAGTTGACAAAAATAAATGGAAAGACAGCTCATGTTCCTGAGTTGGAAGAATTAATATTCATAAAATACCCATACTACCCAAAAATATCTGCGGAGTCATTGCTATCACTATGAAAATTACAAAGGTATGTTTTACAGAAACATATATATATATATATACACACATATATATATACACACACATACACACACATATATATATACACACACACATATAACATTGTATATGCATATAACATTATATATATACATATATGTATATATGTATATATATACACGTATATGTATATATGTGTATATATATGTATACACACACACACACACACACACATACATAATCCTATAATTTGTGTGTGTAACCATGAAAGACCCTGAAGGGCCAAATCAATCTTGAGAAAGAACAAAGCTGAAGGCATCACATTTCCTGATTTCAAACTATACTTCAAGCTATACCAATCAAAACAATATGGTACCAAGGAGCCTGGATGGCTCAGTCAGTTAAGTGTCCAACTCTTGATTTTGGCCAGGTCAGGATCTCACAGTGGTGAGATTGAGCCCCATGTTGGACTCTGTCCTGAGTGTGGAGCCTGCTTGGGATTCTCTCTCTCTGTCTCTTTCTCTGTGTCTTTCAAAAATAAATAAATAAAACCTAAAAACAAAAACAAAACAGTATCATACATTAAAAGAGAGACATGGATAATGAAACAGAATAAAGATCCTAGAAATAAATCCATGCATGTATGGTTGACTAATATTTGATAAGGGAGTTAAGCGTACTCAATGGAAAAGAGACCGTCTTTTCAATAAATGGTGCTGGAAAACTAGATATTCACATGCAAAAGAATGAAATTAGACCTTCATCTTGTACTACTCACAAAAAATTAACTCAAAATGAGTTAAAGACTTAAATGTAAGACCTTAAATTCTAAACTCCTATAAGAAAACACGGGGAAAAAACTTCCTTGATACTTGGGAATAATTTTCTGGATATGACACCAGAGGCACAGGCAACAAAAACAAGCGAGTGGACTACATCAAACTAAAAAGCTTCTATATAGAAAAACAAAGACAAAAGTCAACAAAATGAAGAGGCAATGTAAGTAATGGGACAAAAATATTTTTAAACCACGTATCAGATAAGGATTACTATCCAAAATATATAAAGAACTCCTATAGCTCAATAACAACAAAAAATTAAAAATGGGTAAAGGACTTGAAAACACATTTTTTTCCAAAGAAGACATGCAACTAGCCCTCAAGAACATGAAAAGCTGCCCAACAACACTAATCTACTCATCAAAAGCTAAGATCAAGTTACTCATCAGTTGAGATCAAGAGTTGCAAACATAGCTCACTCTCATTCCCTCGTTCTATTTGCCCTGCTTCTTCTCTGAGTTAAGAGCAATACTGACTAAATCAATATCTCATTCCCAAACCTTCAGTGGTCTCCAACTATACAATGAATTGCATAGATCTTTTCTTACCTTGGGATTCACTGATTCTCTAAACTTCCCAGTACACTACTCTCGTATTTATAGTCTGTACTCCATGGTCCAGGCAATGGAGCCTTAGGATTCATTGGAGCCTTCTTCTCCCTTAGGATTTCAGGATCTTCCTCCTCTTATTTCTCACCATCACCCTCACCACCTCCCTCTGTAAAACTTGCACACATTCACCAAGACCCATCTTAAATTAGAAAAAACAACCTACATGAATGGAGAATAATTCCCTAGTCCGGCTGAGCAAATATGGGCCTTCAGCTTGTTCATCCCGATACATGCTTGTTCCATTTGGGGCTACTGATTATCTCCACCTTGTCTAAAATCAACTAGTGTACTTTTCCCAATTGCCACTCAATTGTAAGCCCTTTTACGGCAGATGCTTTGCTTTTAGTTTGTTTTTTATGGATTTTTTTTCTTAATTTTTTTGGTGGCTAAACACACATGACATAAAATGTGTCCTTTTAACAATTTTTAAAAAATGTTTATTTTAAGAGGGACAGAGAGCGTGTGTGAGCAGGGGAGGGATAGAGGGAGAGGGAGAAAGAGAATTCCAAGTAGGCTGCGTGCTGTAAACACAGAGCCTGACATGGGGCTCTGTGGACCAGGAGATCCTGTGGACCAGGAGACCATGGACTGAGGTGAAATCAAGAGTTGGAAGCTCGACCAACAGAGCCACACAGGCACCTCCTACCATTCTAACTATTTTTAAGTGTACAACTTTTTGGCCTTAAATACATTCACATTGAAATCCAACTATCAGTGCCATTCATCCCAGAACTTTTTCATGATCCCAAGCAGGAATTCCGTACCCATTATACAATTAATCCTCATTCCCCTTCCTGCCAGCCCCTGGTAACCAGTATTCTACTGATGGTATCTGTAAACTTGATTACTGTAGGTACCTTATATAAATAGAATCATATATTTGTATTTTTTAAAAATGTTTATTTATTTTGAGAGAGAGAGAGAGGGAGAGAGACAGAGAGAGAGGGCATGAGCGAGCATGAGCAGGGGAGGGGCAGACAGACAGGGAGACAGAAAATCCCAAGGAGGCTCTGTGCTGTCAGCATGGAGCCCAATATGGGCTCAATTTTGGGAACCATGAGATCATGACCTGAAGCAAAAATAAAAATCAGATGCTCAACCAACTGAGCCACCCAGGTACCCCAATATTTGTCTTTTTGCATCTATTTTATTTCACGTAGCATAATATCTTCAAGATTCACCCATGTTGTAGCTTGTGTCAGAATTCCCTTTGAACTTAGTTGATAGCACCTAAGGATTCCTTGAACTCAATTCAACTATTTACCTCAAAATTAAATAAAGACAACATTTGAATGTCTTAGTAGATTATCAAGCTTTTCTCCCTAGAAGGGATGGAAAACAAATATTAAAAATTATTATTTATTGCTGTAGCTGAACATTCTGCTTGGTGCAACAACCTTTCTGATTCCACATTCACCAAAACGTGTGCTATACTTTTGCTCTATTTCTCTCAAGCCTGAACACAACAACTTACATAGTGTTCAACCCTCAGACTCTTTCCCCCTTTATAAACTATCCAACACAATTATTATTTTATGTGTATATAATATATATTCATATATACGTTCATATATATATATATATATATATATATATATATAATTTTTCCTCACTCTTCTCTTGGGCCATGTGGCAAAGACAGTTGGTTAGCTGATTCAGTCACCATCCTTCATCCTACTTCTCTCCCTGCCTAGCAGCCTTGCAGCTAGGAGTGGCTTTGGGACAGTTCTGGCCAACAAGACATAATTGGAAATTGGCTGTCTGAGTATTTGGGAAAAAAAAAATCTAACTTTTCTAATCAAGGTAATAGAGTCAGCTGGCTCACATAATTGGATTTTGTTCCTTTCCCTTTGGCTTTAGTGAGGCCTTGACCATGGGCAGGATGCAGGACACTGATGTAATCAGGGCATGATGCCTGGAGTTTCTGCAGCTATTTTGAGACCATGTGGCTAAAGCCAACATGTTATGGGTGTCTCAAACTTTTGAGCATCTACTCACTCCAAGAGTGCTTCTCTTAGCCTTCTTTTTTTTATAAAAGATAAATAAACCTCAATTTGTAAACCTCTGACAGATTTTCTTTTACTCATATCTAAGAGATTTTATTTCTTAGTCAAGATGCTCAGTTAAACTGTACCTAAGCAAACAAATGCAAGAAACAGATTTTTGTTAAAACCACTTTCGAATGCAAGTGCTTTACTAGAAAATTATTACTGATATGAACCTGTGAGATGGAAATATATGTAGATGATGTGTATATATACATGTTTATGTGTATACCTTAATGTATATCTAATGTTTGTGTGTGTGTGTGTGTGTGTGTGTGTGTGTGTGTGTATAGTGTGTGTGTGTGTGTGTGTGTGTGTGTGTGTGTGGAGAGAGGGCGGGGGGTGGGGTGGAGAATGTAGGACTACAGCTGTTTGAGATTTGGGCTCTGTTTATTTGTTCCAAGTGATTACAACCCTGTAATTTAAGAAAGGAAGTTAATAGTTTTGAGGACAAGGAAAGGGGATGAGGCCAGACTAGAAGAAGAGAGGAGGCTTGATATAGGAAGAAATGATTTTCCAAGTTGGCATTCAGCCAGGAACACTGCCTAGACTGGCAGGCTGGGAGCCCAGGGAACGGAAACGCCTTTCTGAGGAGAGCTACAAAGTGAATCATACTCTCAACAAACATTTCCCAGATGTACAGCAGAAAATCGTAACAAAAACACCGAAGCCGTCCACTTCAAAGCTGAGTTCCCAGAGCCTAAATCACATTCTCTCCTTTATAAGTGTCCTCCTGCATGTCAACGCACCATAAAAAAATAGACCGGTGAAGATTCACAGTTCTTGGTTTTATTCATGCCATGTAAACATTTCTCCGGTCACTTGACACTTGCAGCACATGGCATTCTGGGAAGATAGGGGGCTTTTAAGCACTCAGAACACTATTTTACCACTTACCCATCTTGACAGCATTGCCAGAAGTCCTAGTCACAAACTGTCATGATGGGCAAGGACCATGTGTTTTGGCTGGAATCCTGCCAACAGGAAAGATCTGAGAAAGATCTTTTCATCTCAAATTCAGAAGAATTTTCAAATAAAAAAATAATAATTCTGGCTTTTGCCAACCCAAGATCTGGTTATTATCAGCTAAAAGATGATCGTATTTAGAGTGATAGCTAGAACACGGTTCTAAGGGGTGCAGTTGATGAGGCCTGGCAAACGGGTACCTCACTGGCTACTTCTCGAGACTAGCGAGACTAGCCTCACTCGTCCAGGAGCTCCTGCACACAAATCCTGTCCGTCTGCTTCCTAATGCAAAAGAGCTCATGAAAAACTATCTTGCAGTTGGAGAATGAACCCCCTCCCCCCCAACGACTGAAATGAAGCAAGTAACATTTCTGACTAAAACAACATTAATATCACATGGGACAGCATGCTAGTCATTGTAGGGGTTGTTTAACCTGTGTAATCTCATTCTAATCAACAAATCCTCAGAGTTGGGATTGTCTTTACCTCCATTTGATGGATGAGGGGTCTCTGGTTCAGAGAGGTTGACTTACGATGCTTAACCCAGCTGGTAAGTGGTGAAGAAGGGATTTAAACTCAGGTCCATTATGTCTAAAGACTCTCTACTCTCACTAAGGGAACTAAGAGAACTGATGTATACAATTCCCCCCAAGGCCATGGGGAGATTTAAAAACAATCTTTCCCACATCCTCCTTCCTCACCACAGTTTGAGCACTTGGCCATCAGGGAAGCATTTCAACTATTTATTCTGTCACTCAACCCACAGCACGACCCTGTAGCTATGGGATTGCATGCTTCTAGCTCTCTTGTGGCTAAAGTGGAGAAAAGCTTGGAAGAAAAGATCTCAAAGAGGTGGGTGAGGGCAGAAGGGGGGTAACAAGGGTGAAGAAAGGAGAGGAAAAGGGAGACAAGTAAGGGAGAAGAGTTTGAGCATGGCTGTCTTCAGTGATCTCTTGTTTCTCTTGAGAACGAAAGTTCGTGTTACTCCCTCATTCCAAAGTAGCCGAGGCCAACTACTGCACTGAACCCATGGCCTATAGATGGGAAATGTGGCGGAGAACCTTCAATACAGTTACCATTTAAGATCAAGGCCAACTTTTATGGTGGCATCCTCACAAATTGGAGATTTACTCTAGTTTACAGAAAAGAACCTTGGCGTATTAAGAAAACAATATCATCAGTCTTTAAAAGTGAATACATTCAACTGTAAACCATGGACATTTTTCTTAAAGAGTGCTATACTCTGAGCACTTAAGCAGCTTCTAAGACCATTTAACAACCAAAATCTTAGTAAATGGGCACTTTGCATCCAACACACAAACGCATAACATGCCAAGTCAATCTGGCAATTGTGTATATAAACATGCATTTAAAAAGCATCAGTTGGTTAACTCTGTATTCCTCCCCTTATAAAGTGATTTGAAGTGCATATTGAATTTGTGTTTCTAACACATATGGGGCCCAGACATTTGAAAATGAACTTTGCACAATTTCATTATTAAACACTCAGCAGGCTTCAAAGACAACTGCATTTCATTAATAATAAATAATAAAAAATGAAAACGCAGTAAAATATTAACATATCAAACACCTCCGTATTGCTATTTTTATGCACAAAACATCTTACCTTCCCAAGAGACTAAGTCCCTGCCTGATTGTAAGTTAGGCATTTAGCAAAGAAAATAAACTCTTTCAGAAGAGTCAAGAAGTCTCAACTACGCACTAAATGGTAATCTAGAGCTCCCTTATTTTTTTTTTTTTACTATCTTATTTGGAAATACAGTACTTCCAAACACAGAAAGGGAGCAAAAATAGTACAAAGAGTATCCACAAATACCCTTATCCTTTCCTGAGCTTCATCGGTTACATTTTTTCCTGTTTGCTTTAAAATGGCTATTCTCTCTGCCTCTATCCGTCCATCTATTTATCTGTCTCAAAACATTTTTTTTTCTCAATCATCGCAGGATAAATTGCCCCTAAAACCTGTGTGACTTTAAGAAAAGGGCATTCTCCTATATGACTACAGCATACTACATCCCACACCGATACAGTACTTTCATCCAGAGCCAGTATTCTGATGCTGCTGTTTGACCACATGGCATGCAGAGCATTTTCCCACGGTACAGGATCCTGTAGCTGTGCATTTAACTGTCCTCTTTCGCCTCCTTTCACTTGGAACTTTACTTTGGCCTTTTTATTTTTTTCTTTTTGTCATTCATGACATTGACAATTTTGAAAGACAGTTGCTTTGTTTTGTTTTAAACGTGATCTTTATTTTGGATTCATCTGATGTTTCCTTGTGATTAATTTCAGCTAGTACATCATTCCTGGCTGGAACATACGTGCGTGATATTGTGTCCTTCTCAGGGTATCATATCCACAGGTACGTGATGTCCACTTTGCCCTCATTGGCCATGTTGATCAGCCAATGTGTTGGCTGATTTTTCCATTGTATAGTTACTATGTTGTTGTTGTTGTTGTTTAGCTTACAACAAATAATCTATGCAAAATCATAATCACGCATCAAAATTTCTTCCCTAGATTTAGCATCTCTTGATACTTCTTTACTTTGATCTCAATATGATGATTTTCTCATTCTCGTTTCCCTCCATGTTGACCCCATTACTTGTCTCATTATTTATGTAAAAAAAAAAAAACACAGTGCAGGAATCATTTAGTAGGAATTTGATCATAGACAAGTCACTGATGTCAGAATCTATGTTTTAACATTAAAATAATATCAATGATTTTTTTAGAAAATGAAAATGGCACATGAATGTACATTTGAAAGTAGAATATTCTATAAAAATATAAGGTGTTATTAAATATAAACATGCATTTATATGTTCCTGGTTGTTACAACAATGGGAAATGTCACAGCACTTTCTAGTTTTAAGGGCACTTTGGCATAAGTTAACTTATTTTCACCTAATGAGAATGCTGAGAATTAGGTAAAACAGGTATTACCCCCATTTTACAGATGAGGATTTGACCCTAAGTGTTTGTGACTTCTGACTCGGTGTTTTTCCCATATCCTACATGCCTTTATACAAAAACCTCTCTCTCTCTCTCTCTCTCTCTCTCTCTCTCTCTCTCACACACACACACACACACACACACACACACACGCTCACTCACTCACTCACATACACTCAGATCCACATTTATGTATTTATTGCTAATATATGAGCAATAACTAATTCCAGAAGCCTGGTATGGAACAGTTCCAAGGGTGGCTAGGGAAAATTATGGTAGAACGTGACCAACCATAGAGAGGAGTGGGGCTCTAGGATAACTGGATCCTGATACTTTTCACATTTGAATTAGAAAAGAGCACTGAGGATTTGAAAGAATTGTGCATTCTTTACACGCAGACCCCCAGCTCTACATACAACTGGACAGAGAATACTGAAGATGGGAGGGGGGGATTGAGAGCAGAGGTGGGAGGGGCAGTTTGTAAGTTATAAAAGGGTGGTCTGAGTAGACTTGATTAAAAAGGTAACATCTGAACAAAACCTTGAAGGAGGTGTGGTTCTCTAAGGGAAGAGCATTTCAGACAGACGGAATAGCCAGTGCAAAAGAACTGAAGTAAGGCCATGTCTGAGGATCAGCAAGGCGGCCACTGAAAAGTAACAGGAGATGAAGTCAAAGAGACAAGAGGTGGGGACATGATCATGAAGGGCCTCAGAGGACAAGGCGAGGACTACAGGCAGTCATCAAAGGGTTTGGGGTATAGAAGTCACATGATCTGACTTACACTTGAATAGAGTCAATAGCATTGATGTTTTTGTTCTCTACTGGTCTTGTTAAATATGATAGTATTAATGGAGTATCTAGGTAGCTCATCATCCAGCAACCCTTCTTATTTTCTCCTTATCCTATGTTTTCCATTCCATAATTAATTTACTTTTTTGTGTGTATACATGTGTACATGTGTGAAATGTGAAATATATACCTCTTAAACCAACTCTACCTGAACTCTTCAATCCTTCAACTTTCTCTGCTGTTTCACCCATAGTAATTTCAACAGGCCCACTCCTTGTCTATATTACATTATAGTGTATTTATTTACATATTGGTGTCATATCCTAGATCATGAGTTCCTTGAAGGTAGTCCCAAGCACCTTTTAATTCTCAGAATCCAACAGTTTCTGGGTCACAAACTAGGTCTCTGTAATGTTGAGTGAATGACTACACAGAGAGATAGGATATGCCTGTGCATATGTTCACACAGTATATTATAAACTATGGAAAAGATTCTTTTCTGCTAAGAGTTAGATAAAAATATATCAACATTACCAAAAAACAAAACAAAACATACAACCAGATTGTTTTTGAGCATTGTCACTGAAAAAATGCTAAATTTTAAATCAACTTTCAGGTTTCTACAAAGGAAAGAAACTTTTCAAGTGAAATACTTTAAAAGGTTCACCTCTTCTGAGGCAGCATTAGATGCAAAGTGACAGGGAGCTTAATACATCCCCTTATACATATTTTCACATAAATATATATATTGGAAGCTTACAGTTCAAAGTGTCATGATAAAAAAAAAGTGACTCATATCCTCGGGATGCTGGACTGTTTCATGCCCATCTGAGAACTGTGCTTCAAAGATGTAGTTTCACCTCTGTGATGTCGTTTTCACACATAAACCAGCAAAAGTTTACTCATTGTTAAAGAAATCTGTGGAAATAATGGCTCCTTCAAAAAAAGGAGGGGAAAAAAGTCAGCAGAGTGCATTAGACCCTTTGCTTTGGAACAACAATTATAATATGGAAAAGAGAAAGTTCCTTTACGGTTTTTCTGCAGACACTGCCGTTTTGCGACTGTGTGACAGTCAACTGCAGTAAAGTGATGCCGGGCATGACATTTTTCGACTTCGGTAAAGGTTCAAGCAGATTCTCTCCTGCTACGCTTGTCATCCAGACGTGCAGTAATGACTGATCACGTTGAGGCAACTAACATTATGTAACCTTACTCCCACTGTGGTGTCATGGTTTGTTGTTTACAATGTTTTGTTATCTGTAATTTTAATAGATAACTCAGAAGAATATCATCTACTAGGCAAGATTTAAAAGCTTTAAGGAGGATACATTATTAAATTATAATGAGTAGTAAATGTGATTAAATTACATTTAACTTATTCATAAATTCACTTTGCAAATACCTTGTAAATATTTATTGGCTGACTCCTATAATCCAGGCACTAACATAAGAAGTGCGATACAAGGATGAAAGACACAAAATCTACTTTCATGATTGATACTTTCCAACTACTTGAAATAGAAAATTAACCAAAAACAAGATAACTTCTGATATGGTAATTCACATTTCTATCTGATTATGTCAAAGATTATAGTCCACTTAATCGTTTCTTTATTTTTCTCTTTATTTTCTTAATTCAACCCCATTTATCACAGTTGTAACTCATTTATTATGCTAAACATCAGTCCCATAGCTATTCTTCTCATTTAACTGTCAATGGGTAGCACAATGCCATTACTTTACATTTCTATAGTTTTATTAAAAAAATAATTTTCCATGTGTATATGTTATACCTATATATTCTATATGTAATTTAGAATTCTATGTAACATAGAATTCTGCGTTATGTATAGAATATATAGTATACTTGACATATATTTCTCCCCGCTTCTTACTATTATTCTCTTATTTCAAATAGGTCTTCCACAAAATGTAATTTCCTTAAGGGGATAACTTCATAGAAAGTCTCTCCTTTACAATTCCCAGAAACAACAGACTCTAACAGTCTGACACTGATAAGCCACTGAACATTTCTGCTCTAAGGGTCCTCAATCACCCTATTTTGTTCATCCCACTTTATAACTAAGAAAGCAGGGAATGTAAAGTTGAAGTGAACATCTTTTTCCAAGGACCTGAACCCTAACTCTCCCTCCCCAAGCCCTTCCCATAGAATGTTCACAAATATAATTTGGGTCACTCACTGACATCGGACTTAAACAGCATTCCAAGAAAAGTCCTATGGCCACAGCTAACATTATATCAACAGCAATGATAGCTTTTGTGTCTGTGACTCTCCCTATTTCTTCTGATCTTTCAATAGATCACCTGCCTTTGCCATACTTGTACTGAATAATGTTCCATCAGTTATAATCCAAAGAAGTTTTAATAAATATTATGAGGTTGGATGGCATGACAGAAACTCAGAAGGTTAATCAGAAGGTTTAGGAAATTCTGATTTAAAGGGATTTCAGCAGAGATTTTTACTGAAGTACCTTTGAGAACCTATGACATACTAATATACCCTTACTCCCCAAAAAGGTTGTGTAAGTTGTACTCTATACATTCAAAGGCATGACGTTTTCACCCCGATGAAAACACCTTTAATATGGAGATGCTTCCATTAATAGAATCATGGCGTATGTGTTGATAATTTTACAATCAATATTGTCTATATTACAATCAATACCATCTTCGAGTTAATAAAATACATTACCAGACGAGGTCTCTGCCTCGCTTATTTGACTGATTTTTTTTTTTAATCACAAAACAATTCTTTAAATATGTGGCAACAGAACATATTTTGGGAAATATTGTGTAAAAACCAGATTTCCCAAATCTATTTATTTTAGAAGAATGACATTCCATTCGGAATTTGGAAATCCCCAAGCTATCAAGCAAGGCTGGAGAAGTGGGAGCAAAGGGATTTTTGCAATCTTCAATTTTCAAAAGAATTTCTGAAATCTCCATGGCTTTATTACTTATTCAGAACAGAATCTGATATAAAGCCTTGCAAACATAAATCCAAACTTTAGTTTTCAGCAGGGGTGGTACCAAGGGACCATTCTTATAGGAGTCCTTTATGATCTCTCCATCTCCAAGAGCACTCCCAGTGCCCAGTAAGACCTACCAAAGCCATTGCAAACACACTGTCTCCATAAAGACTGTGCCAGGCATTCTCTATAGCAATTGTCTACCTCCTTCTTCTGCCAGGATCAGACTCAAACTCCCACCCCCATTTCCACGACTCAGTTCTGGAGCCTTTATTTACTTATTTATTTTTTTAATATATGAAATTTATTGTCAAATTGGTTTCCATACAACACCTAGTGCTCATCCCAAAAGATGCCCTCCTCAATGCCCATCACCCACCCTCCCCTCCCTCTCACCCCCCATCAACGCTCAGTTTGTTCTCAGTTTTTTTTTTTTTTTTAATTTTTTTTTTCAACGTTTATTTATTTTTGGGACAGAGAGAGACAGAGCATGAACGGGGGAGGGGCAGAGAGAGAGGGAGACACAGAATCGGAAACAGGCTCCAGGCTCCGAGCCATCAGCCCAGAGCCTGACGCGGGGCTCGAACTCACGGACCGCGAGATCGTGACCTGGCTGAAGTCGGACGCTTAACCGACTGCGCCACCCAGGCGCCCCTGTTCTCAGTTTTTAAGAGTCTCTTATGCTTTGGCTCTCTCCCACTCTAACCTCTCTTTTTTTGGAGTCTTTAAAAGTAAGGACTCAACCTCCCCATGGTGTGGCCCCAAAACAGCAGGAAACCAAACAAAACCACAATCTTCATTCAGTAGACAGGCATGGAGACTGCAACCACCCAAAAAGGCCGGGGATTATCGTTCCTGTTTTATTTGGGACCCACTTTTCTTTTTTTTTTTTTTTTTTTTTTTTTTTTTTTTTTTTTTTTTGGGACAGAGAGAGACAGAGCATGAACGGGGGAGGGGCAGAGAGAGAGGGAGACACAGAATCGGAAACAGGCTCCAGGCTCCGAGCCATCAGCCCAGAGCCTGACGCGGGGCTCGAACTCACGGACCGCGAGATCGTGACCTGGCTGAAGTCGGACGCTTAACCGACTGCGCCACCCAGGCGCCCCGTGGGACCCACTTTTCTAGTCCTCACCAGTGTCTGTCACTGTAGAGAACTTTAGAACCAAGAAAGACACATATGCTAAGCTTCTCTATCACTACCCAATTCAATGTAAAACTCACATACTGAGTAGACTGAAGATGCTGAATCAAGGTAGTGAGGGGGACTGCCATGCCTGGTAATCTGGCCAAGGAGTCAGAATATACTTACGGGCACCCAGTCCATAAATAAATTATGCCTGAGGATGTTTGGAGGGCTGTGTGCGTCCCTCAGCAGTTCAGTCAATAGGACAAAGCACTCATTCAGGTACTTAAACACCAGTGCACAGGCAGCAAATGCAGAGCCAAGTGCAGCTCTGTAGCCAAAGAGTCACCTTCCCCACGCTGATTTCTTTCTTATTGAATTTGTAAACTTATCAGGGATTGGGATCACTGTTGCAGAGATCTCAAAAGTATGCTGTTTTAAGACAAAAATTAAAAATTCACGTTAATGGTAAGGAAGGGAAATGAGGACCCATGGCCGGGGAACATACCTGGGCAATCAGAGCGCAAGGACAGACAGTGAGAGCTGGATCTCTCAGCAATTTTTTTTTTTTTTTTTTGGTCTACAGGGAGAGTCAAAATGATTCTGTTATTATCACTTTACTATTGTTCCTGAGGTAGGAGAATTCTCCAAAAGGGTTCAATTAAATGACACTTTTAAATAAACAATAATAATAATAATAATCAAGAGAGGATTTAATTTTTCATTAAGTGCTATCCCCTCTACCCAAGCGCTCTCAAATGCTCAGGCCAGGACTGTGGGGAACCGCCTAAAGATGAGTCTGCATTAAAGAGAAGGAGACATTTAGTCCATATGCTTTTTCTGTAGGGACAAAGTGATATCTTGTTGCGGTAGACAATTTTTGCCACCCCACAGACTGGGGAGGAGCAGGGGACACAAAATGGTGTTTACTCAATGCTTGAATTCTCTACTTATGGTATTTCTTTAATTGGCCTTCCTCAAAAGCAAACCATGGTTAAATATTGCAGTAATGAAAAAGACAAATAGTCAAATCTAAGCTCAAATACTTGTTATTCATTCAACAAATATTTATTGTGCACCTGCTATGTGCCATGTGTTCTTTTAGGTGCTAAAATCCAGCAATGAACAAAGCATGTAAGTGTGTTCCTTCTTGAAGCTTATATGCTATTGCCAAGAATCAGATAATAAATTATCTATTTAGCTGCCTACCTACCTACCTAACAGAATAAGGTATATGGAAAGTTAGGAGTAGAGAGAAAGGTGGTGTATATACTATTATACACATATATACCTTATATATATTTGAAATATATACACATACACATATAAGTATGTGTGTGTGTGTATATATATATAAATATGTAAGTATATGTGTATATGTATGCATATAGGGTATAGTTTGGTTGTAGAAGTTCTCTCCAATGGGGTAACATTCCATCAGAGACCTGAAGGAATAAACAGATAACTGGGGGTATGGTGGCAAGAGGGTGTGATCGTGGTCCTCTTAGCACAAGGCGTATGGTGTGGCTAGGGTGAATTAGTTAAGACAGAAGAAGGCAAGGCAGAAAAGTAGTAGGACTTCATAGATGTTTATAAAAACTTTTGCTTTTACTTTGAAAGAGACGAGAAACTTTCAAAAAGCTTGAAGCAGAAAAATTACATTAACTGATATATATTTTTAAAGGTTTACTCTGGGTGCAGCGTGAACAGGCCATAGGGAGGCAGGGATATAAGCAAGGTATTAGTTTAAAAGGTATTGTAATGGGGTGCCTAGGTGGCTCTGTTGGTTAAGTGTCCGACTTTGGCTCAGGTCATGATCTCACGGTTCGTGGGTTCGAGCCCCGCATCAGGCTCTGTGCTGACAGCTCAAGCCTGGAGACTGCTTCGGATTCTGTGTCTCCCTCTCTCTGCCCCTCCCCTGCTCACACTCTGTCTCTCTTTCTCACTCAAAAATAAACATTAAAAAAAATGTTTTAAGGTAGTATAATAATATAGGCAAGGGATTACTTTGGTTTGAACTGGGGTTTTAGAGGTGGAAATGGTGGGAAATGGTTAAGGAGAGCCATAGGTATTTGCTGATTAATTGTATATAACATGTGAGGGGGGAAAAATACAAAGAGGAATCAAGGTTCTACCTGAGTCAACTAGAAGGACAGAGTTGCCCATTATTGGGATGTTAAGGACTGAAGGCAAAGCAAGTTTGAGGGGAAAATAATGACTTGTTTTGAACAGGTTAACTCTGGAACTCCTATTTCGTATGTAAAATGCTGGTTTTCCATTTCCTTAGAAAGCCTGGAGGTTAGTTGAGAGGTCAAGCTTAGCAATATAAACTTTGGAATAAGCAAGATACAGAGGATATTTAAAGATGTGGATTTTGATGAGCGTTTAAGGAAGTGAGTGGAGGTAACGATACCCAGAGATCCCAGAACCGAGCTCTGGGGTCTGCTAAGACTGAAATAAGGCAAACCAGCCAGGGCAATCGAGAAGAGGCAGCTGGAGGGCTAGCAGGGGCACAGAAAGAACTGTGCCTCACAGTTTTAAGAAAGAAGGGTTGACCATGTGTATCAAATATTGCCAAGAATTAAAAGTAAAATGAGAAATGGGAATGGTCCATCAGACTGGGCAACAGGAGATCATTGGCAACACTGACAGGATGTGTTCTGTTGGGGTAGTAGGGATGTAAACATGGGGGGTGCCTTCACCAGAGCAGGAAGAGGGCAAGTGGAAACAGTGATAAGCTGATGCAGTAGGCAATTTTGTTTTCAAATGGGGCAGAGATCAGGCAGTCACTCAAAGGAAATGGAAGTCAAGAGCTTTCCCCTTTTTTCTTTCCTCTCAGGATGAGAAACATTATAGCATGTTTGTGCGGTGACCGGAATGTAACTCCATTGGAGGATATTGTGGTCATAGCATTTTTAAAGTTTTCTTTTGTTCGCTTCTGCTTTCAAAGAGCAAGCAAAGTTATCAGCTGGGTAAATATGGAGGAGAGAGGAGAGACAATGTACAAGCTGGGGAGCAAGAGACCAGGGAAATCTAATAGGTTACGTAGTAGTACTAAAGGCTCATTTGAGGTGACAGTGAGTGGTCATGAATGTAAAGTGAGACCAGTCAGCATGGTAGAGTATCTTTTCTCCAGCAGGTTCAGTTGTGTGTGTGTGTGTGTGTGTGTGTGTGTGTGTACATGCGCATGCACATGCACAGGTTAAAACAGAGAGAGAGAGAGAATGAGAGAGAGGATTAGGATTTTATTAGCATAGTTCAAAGGAGGGAAAGTGGGACAAGGATGTTTATGTAAGTATGCAAAAGAGTAAGAATGGTTTTCCATGAAAGCTAAGCACAGCATGGATGGATGTGGGGACATGAAGAGAATAAGCAACAAGAAAAAGAAAGCAAAAGAAAAGATGAAAAATGCAATGACTCATAGTTCTTAATGAAATCTGAAAAAAAAAAAAGTGTTGGAATCAGAATACCCAAAGTTATGAGTTGGAAAACAGGAAGAAAGGACCCATGACAAGGACCCCTGAAATTGGCCTTATGGAGGGTTTTAGTAACTGGTAATGATAAGGTCCAGGATATGGCCATTGAATGGGTAGCTAAGGTAGAATAAAGAATAAATAAATAAGGTAGAATAAAGAAAAAAAAATAAGGTAGAATAGAGAAGGAAATTGTTGGAGAACAAGATGGCAAGGAACTGAGAAGCCAAGTACTAAAATCATCAAGACTATAACAGGGCTCATAGGGGATCCAGTGAGTGATCTGGAAATGAAGGGTAGTAACTAAAGAATGGAGAGGTATGGAGAGTAGTGGGGGATATGGTTTGAAGATCTGATCGACTCAAAAATGAGGTTTCTACAGTACAGGGAGCAAGAGTGACCTGAAAATGGCAGCAAGGAAGGTGCCTGGGCACCAGTGGGGGCTGCTCCCCAATTTGAAGTGGCTTGGGGAAGCAGTGTCTTCTGAGATATTCAAGTTTGAATTTGAGCGAGAAAGGGAAATTCAGAGTTCAAGAAAAGTTTGAGGAGGGGCACCTGGGTGGTTCAGTCAGTTAAGCTTCTGACTCTTGATTTTGGCTCAGGTCATGACCTCATGGTCATGAGATGGAGCCCTGAGTCTCGCTGAACATGGAGACTGCTTAAGATTCCGTCCTCCCCCCCGCCCCCCAACACCTCTCTCCTCTCTCTGATCATGCTCTGTCTTGGAAGGAAAGAAAAGAAACAAAGGAAAAAAAAAAAGGAAAGAAGGAAGGAAAGAAGGAAGGAAGGAAGGAAGGAAGGAAGGAAAGAAAGAAAGAAAGAAAGAAAGAAAGAAAGAAAGAAAGAAAGAAAGAAAAGCTTGAGGATAAAAGCAATATTGTATATGACTGTGAGTTCCAGAGGACAAAGCCAGGATCTGAGTGTTAACCAGACAGTCTTGGGCGGCTTGCGGTAATGGGATTAGCCCTGAAGTTCTGCTGGGCATTAAAAACAACTGTGGTCATTCGAACATGTGTTCAGGGATAACACACTACCAAAAAACAACAACAACAACGACAACAACAACAACTAGCTTATTTGTCTCCAAAAGGAGCGTGTCTTCTGATCACTGTCTTCCTCGATGGCAAGCACTATATACCATCAGCCAATGCTGATCTAACCACTCACTTAAGAGTATTTATTATTTAGACTTCACCTCTTTCCCTCCCTGTCACATACAGGACACAGGAAGCCGACTGTCAGAGCTGGGGAGGTTTGTTTTCCAATACATTGCTTTCAGCTTTTTTTCTTTTTCTTTTTTTTTTTTTTAACCTCAGGAGTTATAAGATCATTTTTCTCCGCTTCAAGAGCACTGACTTGGACAGCTGGAATTGTGGTGACAAGGAACGTACGCTAATACTTTTTCATTTAACCAGAACAAGGTAATCTGAGCCAACTAAAAAGCATTTCTCTCCTCCCTGCACACAACATGGAAGAATGTCAGGGGCCCCTGGGAGTAAGGATGCTTTCTGCCCAGTGGTCGGGGGAGGAAGGAAACTGCCTATTGGTTTTCCAGCTCTAAATCTCTGGAATGCTCAAGTCTCTTTTCAGACTTTCTCATTTAGACTCGGACACCAACACAGACCCACACTTGCTATATTCACAGGGTGAAAGCATCAAATTATCATCCTTGGTAGCAAAAGTTCTCTCCCCACTTATTGAGACGGGTCGTTCAATAAAAAGTTCTGGACCAGAAAGCAGTAGTTGTGGGGCTCTCTTTTACTACCCTACCTTCCTTCAAATCCTGTCACCTCTTATTCAATATGTCTGGAGTCTTTCTGGCTTATCTGTTTTGGTGGATGTGTTTTTACTTTTCAAGCAAAGTGAGAATTCCCTCTTTGCACGTAGATACTTCTCCATTGTAATTTTATAGTTACCAACCATCTCAGGGTGACAGTTTACTTCAAAGTCTGGTGGGTTTCAAAATAGTTAACATGTGTTAGTCTTTCACTGTGGACTAAGAAACATGCATTTATCTTATGCGATCCTTCCAGTAAGTCTAAAAGGTAAGTAATGATATTTCCCACATATTATGTCCCCAGGATCATACAGTTAGTAAGTAACACGGTGAAGACTTGAACTTGGGTAGTCTGATGCCTGATCACACAGACTCTTGGCTGCTATGATTCACTACCAGATATTGGTCTAGACGCCACATAATAAAGCTGATTAAGACAACCAACCTAAAGGAGCTCAGGGTGTAGTACGGATTTAGGTATTTTATACGAACAATATCATCCCACCCCTTGACTCTTAAGTGCATATCTGCACATAACAGGTTGAGTCTGAATCACAATAAATTTAACTAGCTGTCTGCCTTGATTTTAAAAACACGCCTGTAGGCTGAGAGGGACCCTTCTCGGCAAATCAATTTACAAGTGTCATAGAAGAAAGATCATGTTACGGGAATAACTTTCTACGGATTTTTTCCCCCCATCTTCTAGGGTGAAGTGGCACGCACAAACATGGAGAGCCAAAGATGTGCATCCAGAATCAGAGGAAGACCAGAGCAGGGCAGCTTACACACTGTAGCTATTTCCACACAAAACCACCAGCTGTGAGAAAAGCCTGGCCTATTCCCGGAAAAGTAATACTTCCACTTATGTTTCAATTGTTACTGATACACACAAAACTGAAACTAAAACACAAGTTTACTTTTTTTGTGGAACAAAAGCGGTAAAACCTATCTGGGCAGAGATTAGCTTCCCATTGTAGGTAGCATCCTAAAAATAAAACGCATTGCCAGTTTTTAATATGATTGCATCTTTTAGTGCTTTCTAGAGAGAGAGAGAGAGAGAGAGAGCACATATGTGCACACATGAGAGCAAGCAAGAGAGAGAGGAGAGAGAGAATCCCAAGCAGGATTTGTGCTATTAGCACAGAGCCCAACGCAGGGCTTGATCTCATGGTTTGTGCAATCATGACCTGAGCCGGTAGCAAGAGTTGGATGCTTAACCTGCAGAGCCCCCCAGACACCCCAAAATGTATTGACATTCTGACAGAATATATCATCTATGACATTTTAGCCCTGAAGATTGCTCACGGGGCCTGCAAGGCATGAGTACAAGTAAAGACATACTTCACTAAGCCATTCCCCTTGACAAACACACCTTATACCTTACATAAGATGACAGATTTCCTCCATTTCGTTTTGTTTTCTAATCAGTTGGGTCACTAATAATGTGTTTGGATGAGTGTGTATGTTTTTTCATTGATCAAACACAGATTTTGTTAGCTTAATTACATAGAGTTAGTAAAAGGGATGAGAAAAATAACACAATGCTTTCTATCTAGACTCTATATTAAAATTGTAAAGAATGCTTTTGCGATAGTTTGTTTAAATGGTGGTAGTATAGAAAGGGGGTATAGATAGGAAAAAAGTCCTGAATTACCACATGTATAGAGTCTACAGGAAAATTACAAAGATATTTTAGTAGTTCCATTGTAATTTAAGTACTACCTTCTCAAGGCAAAACAGTGTATTATTTCTAGAACCTCAATGACCACAGCAGTCATCCAACAAAAGTCGTTTGAATTTCAGTGCTCCTAAGAGTTAACAGAAGAATTTTTAACACTTCAGAGAAGACCTTCTCTTCTACCACACACAGTGGGCAAACTTCTTAACTGAGGCATTTAGGCGAAGCACCAAAAGACAACTTGCAACCTTGAAGGTGCAGGAAGTAGTATTGAGGAAGAAATAAAATACAAACTCAGACTTTTAACACATACATGGTTATATGGGTGAGACCATTCATGTCATTGTAGAGCAATTACTTCTGTATCCCTATTTACTGACCATGAAACAAACGACTGAAAACAAATGTCTTCTATTGGAATAAGTTGGTAGTTTATTTGAAAAGAAATTTTCATTGTTTTGACTACAACAACATGAAAACTAAATATCTTCCAAAAAATTCCACATTTTCCTTCTGTGTGCAACTAGTATGTGGAATCATCTCAACTTTTGGAGTACTGTAAGCCTTCGGAATGTCTTTATCAGGGCTCTGATTTCATTCAAAATTGAAAGGGAATGCTCATCTAGTAACAATATTCAGGGCTCTGATTTCATTCAAAATTGAAAGGGAATGCTCATCTAGTAACGATATTCACTTATGGTTTTTTTATGAGAAATTTTTCTGATTCTCCATTGGGAAGAAAGGAGGGAGGGAGGGAAAGAGAGAAAGAGAGAGGGCGGGGGAGGGAGGTTTCTCTTGCTTGGACCGTGGACACTGTTTTGTTTAAGAAAGGGAGAGGAATCTGGTCTCAGAGCCCACACAGAATACCAAACACATGAGGAGACTTGATAACAACAACAAAGACAAATGTGGACACATCACTCCCACCCAGGTACCACATGTCTGATACGTGGTCCAAAGAAAGCCAACTGCTGAGGAAAAAGATACATCTCTCCAGTTAGAACAAGGGAGAGAGATATGATTTAAGGGTTATATTGGATTAAAAGATAAAGATTTCTGGACAAGGTGCTGCTGGCACTGATTTGCTACATAAAATTAAAAAAAAAGAACAAAAACATTACTTCAGTTCCTTTCATACTTTTTTCAAAATAACACATCTCCCTGTCCCCTACCCCATGGAGGTGACATTATGAGAATCCATTCAAACCTCATTATCAATCCCATTTCTAGCCACAACCTAGAAGACTCAGTTACTGTCTTCATAGAGAGAGAAAGGCAGTGCATACCAATGGTCCAACTGACACCATGTTCAAGTCTTCTAGCCCACTTGACCAGACATGAAGTCGGTAGGTATTTACACTTATCCAACCTTGCTTCTCCCATAGACTCACAATGTCTAGAGGTGTCGCAAGATGGCAGCAGGAAAGTGACCATCATACTATGGAACCCAAAGGGCTACTTGGCAGTGTTAGCAGAGAGCAGGAGGTCAAATGACCTCTTCCCCTTATGGACCTTTCTCTCACACTTATTTCCTTCACAGGCCCAAGAGGTAAGACACAAGGCAAATGACAAATGACACTTTGTGCATATGATGTATCATGTGGAATATCAAGAGACAAGGGAGAGGAGATTTACTACCTTGTGTCATCTCTGGAAGCACAGCGTATGGTTCAGGGCTGTGCTTTTGGCACTACCTGAGGTGAAGGACCATCTCCCTCCCAATCCATCATGGGTCGGTGTGTGGTCCTACAGTTCACAGCTCATACACGGCTCGTATCGCATGCAATTCCACCCCACTTTCACAACACTCAGACGGGTCTGTACTTTGTTCAATGAGACATGACCACTGACATGACCGACTTGTTCTCAATTTCTGTATTTATTGCATACCAGTGAGAAGCAGTTCACTGCCTGGCATCACACGGTGGAGACGATGGGATTGGGAGTCCCAATGGCCTGACTTAATCTCAGCTCCATTGCTTACTTACTAATGTGTGTGACCTGGGCGATTTACTTCACTCCTCTGTGCCTCAGTTTCCTCATCTGTGAAATGGTGACAAAAACAATACTTACTCTATCGGGTTGTTGTGAGAATTAAAATGAGTTAAAATATGCAAAGCTGCTAGAACAATACCAAGCACAACGTAACCACTGTATTAGATTTTATTTTTATGAGGCCATTTTAAGCCAGAGCCCAGCTAGCTTTTCAGCCTGTATACCTCAAAATGTGTAGAGCAACGTGTAACAGAAAATGTCAGCATTCCTTGTCATTTGTCAGAATAAACCACAGTTCTGATGAGCTAACATGTTTTCAAAAGCGTAAGTACAAGATATTGTTGAAATTAATTCTACACACACACACACACACACACACACACACACACACACACGGGTGTCATTCCTCTACTAAAAACCCAGCTGATTCCCAGTATTCAACAGTCTGTAGCTTTGCTGAATGGCCCCGCGTGATATTACACCCACTACTTATATGGGGCCTCTTACTCAGTATGTAAATACCCGCCCCTCTGCTCTCCTTTCAGGTCCTCAGACCCTTTTGATCTATCTCTCTATGAGAAGTGCCCTTCTCTGGATTCTGTAAAACTAATTCTTTCTATTTCTCCTGGTCTGAACGAAAGCTCGTCTCTTCATAGTGCCCTCCCTTGACTACACTGCACGAAGTCCCTCTCATGTTGAAGTTATTTATTTATGTGTCGTGTGTCTACCTCAGTGTAGTCTAACAATGGCCACGGTCTTTACTGCTGAATGCCATATCCAGCTTGACACCCGGCAAGCAGTCAATATTCAATAAATACGTGTTGAATCAATGAAGTACATTTCTCTATGAGTCCAAAATAAAATCTAATAATCTTCTTTTTATCATTTTTCCACGTCACTCTCTTCTCCACCTTCAAAAACACATTTCTCTGGTTCAGTCATTCATCGAGCATTTACTGCATTACAGGTACCTATCGCGACTCTCAGGTGCAAGGGGACAGAATGAGACACTGGGCCACTGCTCTTAAAAACTGGAAAATGAAGTAATGAGCAAATAACTCTTACAAAATATGTCATGTGCTATAGTGAGGGACCATGTTTGTACGTATGTGTGTGTGTGTGTGTGTGTGTGTGTGTGTGTGTGTGTGTGATGTTCAGGAAACACAGAGGAAAACACAGGGAACAGAAGAAGGAATTTTAGCCCGGTGCATTCACAGAAGGCTATAAACGTGAGATTGAACCTGCAGAGAAGTCTGTAGGTAGACAAGATGGAGGGGATACTCTGGAGGTAAGAGAAAGCTGAGCCACCAAACCTGTTTTAAAGAAATCATAAAATCAAATGAGAGATCTTATTCTGAATCCCAAATGAGTTAACCTGGAAAATGAATTTTACACATTGCTACGTAAATGCATTTTGATTTTGCATATTTTCTCTTTTTGTTTTAATGTTGATGTCCTGCTTAACGGCGAAAAATGAGATTAGAAAAAATCATTTAAGAGTTTTATTTAAATTTTGCTTTTACAAAGACAGAAGCTACAACCAAATAAGATCCGCAAGTAAAAAGAATATATATCAGGAGAAAACTTACTTATGTTAAAAATAATCATCTGAACATATGCATTTGCATGTTTATCACCTTTCTTTGTAACAGCTAGTGCCCCTTGCCTAATCAGTAAAGTATAAACAATACTTTACAGCTGAAGGTTGATACACTTTTCAAAATTATCTCATCAACATTATCTCACTTAATCCTCACAATACCCCTGTGAGATAGACAGACAGGTACTTTAATCTCTATTTCATAGACATGTCAGCTGAGAAAGAAATGTTAAGGGACTTGTCCAAAGCTGCAAAGCTAGTTAGAGGCAGATTAGAGATAAAATCTCAGGGATCTCTCCACTATAACTTTTGGCTTTCCCTGGCAACCCATGCCCCAAAAGGAAAACCAGGACTTCTGTGTACTGGGGTTATAATATTTAAAATGGGATCAATCTATAAAACACTAATCAAAAATACATATAGGGAGAGTCGCTTTTAACGTAGTAAGTTACTTGCTGAAAGACCAGACTTTAAATACTCTGGTACCACATTTAGGAATACCTCCACTCTTGCTGATGATTAGAGTGAAGCCATTAACACATATGATTCCGAAAATGAACACTTAACCCACTGGAGGGACCATAGGCCATTTTGCTCCATACCTGTCTTGGTGGAGTTGACTCTGGTGGAGGGCAGGGGGGTGACCGCCCCAGCTGCCGTGATTGGTTGGTTGTGAGGTGAACACATAGAACACACATGCTCCAAGCCAGGTCAGTGACACTCCTCCTGGGGCCTTTACTGAAACTATTGGGAAAGAGTCCCTCTCTGTTCTGCTTGCCTCTGAGGATTACGCAACCCTGAAGCTGGGCAGTCAACACGAGGTGAAGGAGGAATAGCTAAGAAAGTAAATACAGGTGAGTCATGCAGGAAGCCAGGTAACAACAGGAAGAGGCTACTGACAGGGAGGTGGAAAGCAAAAGTAAATCTTAGCTTTTCCTGGACCTGTAGCTTGCAACCTTGCCTCCATATTAGTATCAGTGGAGAGCCTTAAAAGCTCCCAATGCCCAGGCTTCACCCCAGACCGATTAAATCAACCTTTGCTTCTATTCATGTTCCTGTTCACGTCCATGTTCAGCACAACTGACGAGTAGTGGTGTCCCGAGGTCCTCTGGCTTTGGCAGAGGTCTGCTGCTAGAGCAGGAGTTGTTCATTAACCACCAAGAAATGAAGGCACTAAGAAATAAGCCAGTGGAGAATAGGTAAACAGACTGATTTTAGCACGTAGGGTGCAGGGTGTAGCGCTAGGGTGTAAATCTTGATTTAACACCTTGTGCCTTTTTAACTGGTCCTGTGAAACCTTCCAGGTCACCGCAACTTCTGCTGTTTTACATGTGGATGGGAGTACGGGCGGTCAAAGTGGTGACTGGGAAGCCAGTTTCGAGCTACCAACGTCACATCACAGAATACAAAACATACAAGTAACTTCAAGAGCATAGGTAACAGCAAAACAGTAAAATGAAGCTGTAAATTTTGAGTATTTCCGTGTTTTAAAACATAATTCATTTAATTACAGGTTTCTACAATACCATTTTTAATAACGACTGTGTTTAAAATCCAGCTTCAAAAATTCCTGGAAATTTTTCAAACCGGCTCTCACAAGCCAGTTGGAATTATCTATAGGATATCACAGTCTACAACTTAACAGAGGGATTCTCATTAGAAAGCAGCTCACATTTACCAAAGGGCTATTTATGTAGACGGTGAACGACCCACCTCCACAACTTGGTATCTTGTTCTTGTTAACTTCTGCCACTTTGAATTGGTTGTTACACTCAAATGTTTACACCCTATCGCTATCAAATGGAGGGAAGTCAAAGTAGTTAGAGCCCCGAGACTCATATATTCTCCCTTCCCTGCACACCCATTGGTGTCCTATCCAGCAATAGACCCTGTTTCCCAGCAAACGTGCACAGCATTCTAGGTTCTTTGCCCCTGTGCCTTGTGTCCAATGCTCCAATGCTGACCGCCCACCCAAAAGCAGAATTTTTGTCTTCCACATTCCCTAGGCAAGAAACTAATATACCATTTGATTTGCATCATTGTGCCTCCAGCCCCAAACATTCCACAGTCATTTTTAATGCTAAAAAGGCTTTGATTACTTCTGAGAACACTACCCACCCCTATTCTACCCTTTTCAAACAGCGAAGCCTAGAATTTCATTTCCTGCAAACAGGCACTCAGAAACCAGCTAGATGAATATCAAAGTGCATTCCCCTAAATGACGAGCCCGCTTTCCAAAAGGATCCCTCAAGGCTCAATTACTTGCCACTTCTTTGCTTGGTTTCATATGTTAGCATTCCTTCCCAGTCTCTAGTGCAAATCATAAGGACCTTAACCACTGATAACAGTCTGCAAACAGAGAAAGTGATCATTACCATTTCTTTAACCAACACCAAGGGTTTCCTTCCCACAAAGTCTGGGGGCCAAGTCTGACTCTTGTTTCCCTTTTACATCTTTTAGTTAATTGCTTCAATTTGTTCCATTACCATTCACTTTCTTTTAGTAAATCACAATTATTCATCACATATGTGCAGCCAGGAGGTCGGGGAGAATACCCAGCTGGTAATATTGGGAAGCCAGAATTTCTTTTAGGGGGAGGATGATGCTTGGCATGACCCAACGTTGTACTCCCTCTATTTTCCCCCCGCTTTCAGAAGCTGATCCTACCCAGAGTAATCGTGCTGAGAATTCGTTGGATCGCATATGATCATTGGGTTCTGGAAGCAAACTGTCAGAAGGAATTCAAGATTAACACACAAGGGGGCCATGACATCACCACCACATGCATGTGGCTTCCAGATAGGATCTCTAATATGAGAAACCCCATACGCCGATCCACAAGGTAATTCCAAGCATCCTGCTCTATGAAATTAAGAATTCAGAGACAGTTACGTATGCCAATGCCTTGGTATTAGTCTCACTAATTTTTAAAAATTATATTTAGGTTTACTAAGGTATAAACGCGAAATAGAAAGAACTAACATAATTGAGCACTTAGTATATTTTGGGCACTGTTCTAATGACTTTAAGTGAATTTTTTTTTCCTCACTGAAACATCACAATAAGGCTGTGAGATAGGTTCTGTAGCCATTTCTATTTTATCGATAGGTAAACTTGAATACAAATCTTTTTTGTCTTTGTTTTTTTGCAATGATAATTCCAGGCAGAGCAGACATCTCAATTAATGGTTTCTCTTTTCCCAACCCAAAAGAAAGATGTGCTTGGTCCGTCAGAGACATTTAGTATTAGAGGATCGACAGTAAAATTGAGAATGAGACACGGAAATCCAATACTTAAAACACACTGCAATTAAAAACACAAATAGGATTATTTCATTGCTTATCAGTTCATGAAGACATCAGGAATTAGAGATGTCCACAAAGCCATATTTTATTTTATTTTCTTACAATAGTTTCCAACTTAGATTTCTGAAATATTCCTGTTTGATTGTTCACTAGATACTGTCTTCTTGATCAGAAGGATTCCATACTGATACTTTAGCTAACTTATTACAAACAAAAACAGTCAATAATTCATAAAGCTCCTTTCTTACAAAGAAAAATATTTAATTTTTTCTCCCAAAGTAAAAGCAATATTTTGGTAAGTGTTCACAATTAACTATAATATAACTGTATCTGTATGTTAGTGGTAGTCACTGGAAGGCTGTATGTATTTCTATGGTCTCCCTACTCCTCACTATATGTATTTTGGCTGTGGTTTTCACTCTGTGATCTAGAATGGTGATCTGTTAATCCCTCACACCTAAGAGAACATCAACACAGGTTTGTTACTTACAACAAGTTGAAAGATTAATAAGTGAGGAAGGAAGCAAGGAATCTTTTAAAGGGGATGAAGCTATGAAAAAGTAATTCAAAATGGTCTTTTTGTACTTAGAACTGATCAAAACATTGCCTAGGTCTGCAAGCTCTGGTTTAGTCAAATTTGCTGGCTTGACTGCCTCTCACCTCCAGAGTATTATCTCCAGCTTCATTCTGGACCTTTTCTGCAAGAACTAGATTAGATGCAAAGCCTTCCTTGAATCCAGTGTGATAAAATTATTTGTCTCATCCCCTCTCATGCTCTCTCTCTCTCTCTCTCTCTCTCTCATATGCACTCACACATTTGTGTGCACGTTCACACAAACAGCTGGTAACATCACTATCGTGTTTTAATATGGTTATTTGTGCATGCTATCTATCACTCAGTTCCCTCAAAGCAATGACTACGTATTTGCTCCCTTAAAAAGCATGTATGTGTTTCCAACATAATTTTTCAGATACATATTCAAATCCCATCTTGGTGAATAAATTCGCCTGGCGTTATTACACACACATTTCTGCTCTCTCAACACCAGTGAATGCCCCCACCCATTGGAAAAACCAATCAAATGTCTCTGTTTCCATTTCAAAGATGAACTATGTAAACTCATCACCTGTACCTGCCTTTCCTGCCAGTCTACAAGCCCCCTCCCCTGAGTCATCCAAGTAAACCCTCCCAACCCTAAAACACTAAGTATGTTGAAACCATCCTTAGGTTGGTTGACAGGAACACAGGTGTAGGTGAACCATTCTATGAGAGAAGACCATTCCCACTCCACATACAAAACACCAGCGTTTTCTCAAAGAACTGTAAGGACACGGCATCTGGGGAATGCCGATTTAGCTCCTTGCTAGAGCTCTGAGCCAACAAAGGTAGCAGAAAAACAAAGACATGAAAATTGTATCAGCAATTATGGCATTCAGACATTTGTATACCTCTCTTTTAAAATGTCAGCTTCTCCTGACAGCTGGATCCAGCCACTGGAGGTAAGAAATGTTTCTATTTGTGAATCCCTCCAGCCTCTGCCATGTAGGACGACTTCAAACAGCCATCAGTAAACAACATTCTCATCACTCCCGCCCAGACTGAATTCTAATCAAGGTCTTTTAAATGCCATTGAACAAATCTATATACTATGGATTGTTTCTTGTATGCCTCTGGCCAAATGCTATTCACTGGGTCATTTATTATTTTTAGAAAACCAAACAATCCACACTAATAGTATAAATTACAGCACATCTAGAAGCAGGGTCCAGGCATCCTTGGTGATTTAATAATAGAACTGAAAGAAGCTTTTAATTATTCCTCCTCTGGTGATTTATTAGACAGTCTGAATCTAGGGCTCGCATGAGTGGAAGGGCCAGGTTTATATCACCATTAACCAATAGGAAGGATCGCCTCTGAACATGCCTTAAAAGCCAAGTACTAAAATTCAAGGCGAATGTCTAGTTGAGTCCAAAGAGAACTAAAATATGGAAATTAAAAGCCCAACCGGTTATCAAAAGCAGTATGTCTACCAAAAGACAGGAATCGTAAAGCAGGTTATTGGACCTGAAAATGAACGTCCAACCTGAACAGCACTTTTGATAAGTGTTCATCATGTAAATTGTAAGTGAAGACATGAGATGCAGGGTCAATTATGACCCCACACAAAACAGGTTCATAGGCTCAACAAAGACCCGTTGAAATCCACAAATGATGCCATAATCTACTTGCCCTCTCTTGAGAAAAGTCCATCAGGAAGGTAATAGAGGAAATAGTAGACAACTTGGCTTTTCAAGTTCTTTACGTCTGTAGACGAGTCAATTTTAAAAAGACTTCCCAGAACCACATGTCATAAGGCTTGTCTATCCGTCATCCCTGAATGTATGAAAGGAAAACCACAAAGTCATTTCTCTGGGCTATTTGTTAGAGAGACATAATTTTAGGCTTCAAGAAAATGACATCTGAGAAAAAAAGCTGGAGCTCGTGTCTTCATTGTATCTTCAGATTAATTAAGCCAGAGCCTTGGAGGTTTGGAACTGAAATTTCAGACAAGCTGCTTTTTTACTGAAAACAAGTTATCTCTGTAAATCAGGGTTGAAATTGTGAAATGCGATAGGAAGGGCTGCCTTTACAGTCCTCACTGTCACCATTTGGGGACCACTTTACTGAACACAAAGAAGAATTTCAGCTACATTTGTTCCCAGGTCCAATAATCCATTCCATACTAGCCCCCCCCCCCATATTTGTCTCTTTCTTGTCACTAAGTTCTGGATTCAGGGGCTCTCTTCTACCAGTTGCCCCTCTATGGCCACCTTCCTTGATGTTACCCCAGCCATCACCAAGGAAATTTCAACAGTTCCGTTAATTAACCCAACCTTTTTCTTTATTGCTCCCTCTCCCCTCCCTACCTTCAACCAGTATGTGTGTGTATGCACACGTGTGTACATGTGCGTGTTTATTAAGGAGGGATAATATGGGTTAGGGACAGTGGCTTAGAACATTTGTGAAATTGAAAAAAAAAAAAACTAATACAAATCGGAGATGTCGCAGATTCAAGAAATTTAAACTTAAAATGAAGCTTTCATTTTCATTAACAGCATCTCCTAAACTTCCATTTTTCAGTAGTGATGTGAATGATAGCTCAGACCGCAACTTTCAGATTTCAGGAATTCATTCCACAAGTATTTATTAAGCTCCTCTGAGGTGCCAGGCATTGTACTAGGCAATGGGGATAAAGTAATAATAAATGTGCTCCCCAGCTGTAACTCCAGAGAACATAAATCAACCTGCTCTACTGTTAGCGTTCCACATTTCAATAATAGCAGCTCCGTCCTTCTGGGTAAACAGGCCAACTACTAATAATAGAGTCTGCTACTCCACAGAGTTGAACTGGTATCACTCCACACACCCATACACAGACCTAGGTGGTCTTTTTCACCAAATGATACCATGTTAGGCTCCTGTCTACCTTTTAATGGCAAGGTAGTTCAGGCTGAAACCTTCCTCTCTCAATAAAGTTAACTAAATGGATGGCACAGAAAAGTCCCACATCTATATATAAACATTTCGGGGTGAACTAGGTGAGGGCAATCAGGAGTACATTTGTCTTGATGAGCACTCAGCAATGTATGAAACTGTTGAATCAGTATATTGTATACCTGAAGTGAATACAGCACTGTATGTTAACTACACTGGAATTAAAATCAAAATAAATACTAAACTGATTCTTAAAAAGAGACGTTTTGCAATTCTCTAACGCCAGCTCCAAATCCATAAGAAAGATGCAGCACTGAGTCTCTTATTTTCATCAAAGTTGACATCTTGATCGTTATTTTATGTGTTTTATGGGTTTCCATATCATCCTCAATTTTTTTTTTCCACTCATTGACTTGGAACAGAGGAAGAAAGCATAATAAAGTGCATTATTGTCCTTTCTGGTTAGTAATAATCTGGTTGTAGAGACAGTGCTTGACTGTCTTTAATTTTTCTCATTTCACAAAAAAATATTTGATTAAGAATGGAGGACAATTGTTTGCCTTTACAAAGATAGCCATATCTTTCCTTCTAAGAGACATATATGTTCTTTATAGGAAAAAAAAATGGAAAACCTAGGAAGTCAGAAATAAACAAAAGTCAGTTATATTCCTATCAAGCAAATACAACCACATTAAAAAAAATGTGTATACTTTAAGTTTTCCTATGCTTTACTTATTGGTAAATTAAATAGCATTTTCCCTGAGTATAAAGATAATACATGTTAATAACAGAATATCTGCAATATAGGAAGTTTTATAAAACATAAATACATGATCTTATTCTAGCAGTGTTAATATTTTGATGCACTCCCTTTCCACATCACTTGACATGTTTTTCTCTCATCTCTCTCCTTTCTCTCTTTCACACACACATACACATTGTATATCGTTTTCTTAACATATCTCAATTGTTTCTCAGGTTTTCTTGCACCTACATTTTAGTGAGATCTTGTATTTCATCATATAGATGTAAACAGACTGCTTACATATCTTATTACAATAAGATAAAATCATTTACCTATTGTAATTATTGATCAGATAAATATCACTTTTCCTTTGAATTTACATTATAAGTTTATTCATAAAATGAAATACCACATCAAATTTTTAAAGTATGGTGAAGACTCGTAAGGATCATACATTCAACTCAGGAATAATGTTTACACAATTGTTGCCACAGGATATATACAAATTTATAGTCTTTTTCTCTTTTAGATTTTTCATGTGTTTCTTTTTTTTTTTTTTTAATTTTTTTTTCAACGTTTTTATTTATTTTTGGGACAGAGAGAGACAGAGCATGAACGGGGGAGGGGCAGAGAGAGAGGGTGACACAGAATCGGAAACAGGCTCCAGGCTCTGAGCCATCAGCCCAGAGCCTGACGCGGGGCTCGAACTCACGGACCGCGAGATCGTGACCTGGCTGAAGTCGGACGCTTAACCGACTGCGCCACCCAGGCGCCCCTAGATTTTTCATGTGTTTCAAGTACCATTTTATTTTCTGTACAATATGTCTCCCACTGTTGAATATCTGGGTTGCCAATTAAGCTTCACAATTGTTTTGATTACTTGATCAAGGATCAAAATGCTTTTCTAGTAAAATCTGACTTCTGTTTTTATTTTTAAAGTTGTAGATAAGGAAATAATGGCAAAGCTACCATCAAAAAGTGACAGAGCTCAGCTGCATAAAAGATAAAAGAACGCAGAGGAGTCTAATTTTATTTGTGTCAAAATAGTTGGTTTGCTATGGGGTGTTTAGAAAATTTTTGTCCCCCAAAATACTCAATTTCCTCTCATTGAGTTCAGAAACAAAATTTGAGGACATCTTTCATTAGAATCCCAAGGGGTTTTTGTTTTGTTTTTGTTTACTATTTCTCACATAGATCAATATAGATCTATGTGATCAGGTAATGCCTTCATGCAATGATAATAAAATTGTCAGCTAAATAAACTTATTTTTAAATGATTTTCATATTTAAGGAAATAAACCTAACTTCACCAACATTTTTACAGAGTAAAATGTCCCAAAATATCACCTGTCCCAAATTTAGATGCAAACTACAGTGCAGAATGTTCTTAAAACTGAACCAATTGGTGGTTCACAACTCTTATTTCCTATCCTCTGTCCTAAAATTATCATCTGATAAGAACCGATCCACAACTTGCAAAAACGAAGGAGACAGCATTTAAGAACTGGAGAAAAGTCTAGGGAAATGATGGGTTCACGAAGTTTAGAAAAAAATACAGGGAACTAGTGAGTAGGAAATTTAGCAGCTATTTGGTTGAGTTTGTTTTTTATTTGTTCTGGGTTCCGCTCAATTCAGGAACAGATAAAATACAGTAGATGGTCCATATATGTAAAGACAGATGTGAAGGAGAAAGTTTTGAAAGGAAGCCCATGGCAATAGACACAGCATCCTATGGAGAAATAAAGGAAAGGCAGAGAGAGGTAGGTAAGACATAGAATATCTTTTCTAAAGGTACAGGCGAGAAGGAGACAGCATATAAAGAAACCGAACACAAAGAAATACTATGACTTTTTGTTTCATATTTATTGCCTTTAGGTGTGATATTCTTTCTCTAATTTTAGTCCAGAATTATTTTTGAAGATGTACATGTTTATCACCACTTTTAAGTATTGTGTTTTGTTTTGTTTTTTCCTTTGATACAAAGAGGGGGATTCACCCAATCTAATAACATTTGAATAATAGAAAAATGCTTTATTATGTCAAATTTCTAAACTGAATATCAGGGGCGCCTGGGTGGCTCAGTCGGTTAAGCGGCCGACTTCGACTCAGGTCATGATCTCACGGTTGGTGAGTTCAAGCCCCGCGACAGGCTCTGTGCTGACAGCTCAGAGCCTGGAGCCTGTTTCAGATTCTGTGTCTCCCTCTCTCTGACCCTCCCCCGTTCATGCTCTGTCTCTCTCTGTCTCAAAAATAAATAAACGTTAAAAAAAAAATTAAAAAATAAATAAATAAATAAACTGAATATCAACTTCTTAAAATCTTTAAAGCAATATATACAACAATATGTCTTTCCTAAATCTTTTTGATGACTTTATTCAAAAAAAAAAAAAAAGAGCTCAATAGGAAGTTTACATATTACTGTTTTCTGAAGCCTTCCTCACAAATATTGTTTCATTTGGTGTGGCCAAAGCCTTTTCCAAAATCTCTCTGCTTGAAAATTGTAATTTAATGCAATTATTTCCATACATATAAATAGGCTCTGTTAGATGATCTTGATATTGGTATTAATGGAAGCTGGAGTCAGATTCTAATACAAAATATCAAAAAGTATTTTATGTGATCTCCCATTTTAGCCCTCGTGAAGTCTATTTTCATTAATTAGGTCTTATCTTTTCACTGAGCTCTTAGAAATTGAGAATAAGTAGGACTGTGTAGAGCTATTGCAATCCAAACTCCACAAATTATTTTAGGCATCAGTGACTCCATGAACTCATTATGCTGGCAAAACTTTGGAGGAAGGAATAGGTCGACAATCCCAATACTTCAAGCTACAAGAAAATGGAAAAAGCATAAAAGGAATATGCACCTGAAGCTTAGAAAGCCTGCGTACAGAGAAGTTTAATTTATTATTCTAATGACTTTCACAGCATGAGACTCTCACCAGGAGACACACGTCTGTGCATCTAATAAGGCTGCAGAGATTGGGCTATTCCTGAAGGACTCTCATGGCTGTTTCCAGAGCATCCTTTCATAGATGGGAAAATATAAAGTATGTGAAAAAGGCTCAAGACAGATACTATCCATGCTGTTTTGCTGCTAGCTACCTACACATATACTCGCCTCAAATGAAGCCAATTTTGGCCAGCAAGCTCCAATTAAAATATTTTGGTTTGTTTTCACTAAATGCTTCTTAGTAGTTTGCTATTGAGGCATGAAAACTCCTAGGTATGACTGGAAAGGGCTGCTTAGTTACAATATATAACTAGGTCTGCAACAAATAGATCCCTCAAAGTTTGTCCTTCTCTATTTTATCATGCTCTCCCGAATCCTACTTCTTCTCCAAGTTATTGCCAAAGCTTCTATGTGGCTGAAAATGTTTGTGGGCATGTACCCATCAATCTAATCTTTTATATAATAACATGATCATTGTATACGCATTGTTTTTCAGGGTTTCTTTGTCACTCAGTGATGTGCCTGAGATTTTTAAATATCATATATGTAGCTGTATCACATTTAACCATTCCCCTCCAGTTTGGACATTTAGTGGTTTCCAACATGCCTACAATCCCTGTTTGTACATCATTTTGTACACATGGACATAAATCCTAACAGAAATGCTGAACCTAAGATATGTAAATTTAAATTTTTGATGGGTATTTCCAAATGATCATCCAAAAAAGCTTTTCTGAAATAGATTTAATAGTATATGAGAGTAACCATATCTGCTCAACATTTCCCACATTAGGTGATATAGATCTTATTTTTTCATACACTTGGTAACAACAACAAAAAAGATTTCTCGTTGTTTTTCAACTGGAACTTAATTTTGTGATAGTACGTGAATAGTTTCATTAAATAGAGAAGCTTCAATCACCCTTTTTACACTTTGATGTTTTACAATCCCTGAGTTAGAGAACTTCTATTTATATTATATGAAATAGTTATCAGGTCTTGTTAATATTTTTGTGATTATTTGGAATGAAGATACTGATCCACAAAGTAGCAAACCAAATAAAGAACCATCTATTTCTAATTCTTCCTAGATTTATTTCTGAACAAATGTATTATAAATTAGACATGTTGTATCACACTCCTTCTGAATTAAGTAGTAAGTTGTCTCAGGGATTATAGTGAAGTACTCCCTAGGTTAAGGCCAGAGCAGAAGGACAGGTCAAGTTCAATCAAAAAGGCCTAGAGGGTAAAGGCATAAATCAGAATTGGATGCTGAAGCCATTATCAGAAGTTTGGAACAGATTTGTATCCAGGCCAAGACAGCTTTAAGGACAGGTGAGAGTGAGAACAAGTTTCTATGTGACTCAAAGGAATCATTTACTTATGACTTTGTACACAGTAGGATCTCAAAAAATATTGATGATGGGACTGACATCCCAAATGGAGCTCTACCCAAAGGACTAAAGAACTGCAGTATAATGGAGTTGCTCCTTATCTGGGAGTAAATTCTAAAGTCAGTATTATAGCACAGATAGAGTCACACTTAACACTTAAATACTGTACCCCATTTGCACAGCACAGTATATAAATGGTTTAATATAGAAAGTAAGCTGCAGCATTTTGTAAATAACCATATGGGATAAAATTATGACTATACCCACTGTTTTTTTTCCTCCTTTTGAAACTGGGCATTTATATGTAAATACTCATGTATAATTTTGCAAAGGCTGCACCCAATGTAAAGCCAACCTTTTAAAATAAATTTTCAAACCAAATAACATTCAACATTTCTTGAATGTATTATTTAGTCCTCCCAGCAGCTTAATGCAGTAAGTGCTATGATTAACTCCCTATTTACAGGTGATAAAAATGGAGTCTCTTATCACAGTGAAGGTCTTAGGTATCTAAACACATGTACCTACTCACTGACACACACACACACACACACACACACACACACACACACACACACCTTTCCCAATAAGCCTTATTCATTATGTAAACTTGAGACTGATCACATGAATATGCACAAATTACCAAGGTTTTAAAGAGCCATCATCCTTGAGAAAGGTTAATTCACTTAACAATTACGGTGGCCATGCTATTTTACTATGTATATGGAGCAACAATACTCAGGACAATCATGCATGCTTATTTAATACAATGAAAGTTACTACAGTCACATTTTGGCTAGTCTTGACAAGTGGAAGGAGGTTAACCAAGCATTCTGAAACTAAAAGATACTATTATTTCTTCAGAGAGTTCACTGGCCCAATAAACTCCCTTAAGAAAATATTCTCTTGAAGGATTATTATGATCTAATTGCTTGACAGCTGGGTGCCACAGAATCTGCCACTGGGACAACAAAACCTACAGTAAAACTATTTTCCCAGCACTACTTAATGGAGAGGGTTATGAAACCATAGCACACAGTAGTCATTCAAGAGAAAGACAATGCAACAGAGCTGGGAGAAACTGTTGGTGTGAGACCTGTTTTTCAAGAATAATCTTAAAACACCCTTACATGTCTGTAACACTCCTTCACTTGTGAATTCAACTTGCACTGGTCTTAATTCATCAGGACTTTTCTCTGGATGATGTACCTACCATGTCGCCAACTGGTGGACCTTACAAAAAAAAAAAGTAATTGTGATCACAGTTCTTTCTAGTAACTTCTGCCTTTAGGAGGTTCATATGAAGTTCGAGGACAGTAAAACTAAGCTTTTGTGATAGATATCATCTCAGTGTTTGTTGCAGGGTAAGAGTGGGGTCACCGGCTAACGACGGGGGGGTGGGATATGGGAAATTTCTGACAGTTTAGAACTGTTCTATATCTTGGCTGAAGTGGTAGTTATGGGTATCTTTGGGTAGTTATTTATCAAAAGTCACTGAACTGTACACTTAAGATTTGTGCTTTTTTGTTTAATGCAAATTATCCTTCAACGTTAATTTCTATCAAGACTTTTTTTCCTTTGGGAAAAAAAGGAATTGTCATTTATCCAAATGTTGCTATGATGAGTAGTGTTTTCTTTTTTTGTTTCTGGGATATGACAAACATGCACTCAAGTTTCCTAATTAGACAAGTGTAATCAGTGATGGCTAGAGCTCCCCACCCCCCCGTAAGAGTTACCTTGTTTGGCTGAATGAGTGAGTGGGGTGTTAGGAAGCTCCACGTTATTAAGAAATTCTAAAATGCACTGATGACAACTGTGAACTGAGCAGGGTTCCATATGAAACACAGGGCTGTTTTTCTGTATTGCTTTTCCTTAACCAAACTTCTTCATATTCTCAAAGTTTATTATGAAGCTTATGTATTAGGGAGGCATAAGAAAAGTATTATAGAGACAAAATTTTACTTTAAAACAACAACCACCACCACCACCATATGTATCCCCTGTTCCATGCCAGGCATTTTATATCACTGGGAATAGGAAGGTAGACAAGATCAGCATGGCTCTTCATTCAGAACGTATGCAGTCTGGCAGGAGCCCCTGCCATTAAATGAGTGATTACAGCACAGAGGTGAAGAATGAGATGGAACCAATGCGGAAGACAGTATAGGCCCTGGAACCACACTGCCTGGTTCAAATCCTGGTTTGCACTTACAAGCACAGCCTTGGACAAGTTGCTTAAATGCCTTGTGCCTCCAGTTTCCATCTGAAAATGGAATGGATGATAAGTGTCTGTTTCATAGAGTTTTGTAAGTTAAGTAAGGTGATATTTTTAAAGTTCATGGAACACAGTCTGACAGAGAGTAAGTGCTATGCAAGTAACAGAGAGACATGTGGCCGCCAAAGGGAAGCATAATTGGCCACCACTGGCATTGCCTAAATAAGCACGATCCAGGCAAGAGTGTGTCCTCTTGGTCAGTGTCCACTCTGTCAGTATCCTGATGATGACAATGAATGCATCCTGAATACGGAGCCAGACACTGTTCAAGTAGCATTATCTGTCCCTTTTGTGTTACCCCTATACAAGTCCCTAAAAGCTTGACTCTGTGTATAGATATAGATATAGATGATATAGATACAGATGATAGAGACATATAGATAAATAGATAGAGAAAGACCAAGTAGGAACAGAAAAACACACAGAGACAAAGACACAGAAAGAGATAAAAAGATCTGTGTGAACATGAAAAACAAGGATATGGTCTGCTTTGAGAGCCATAGTTCATACCACAAATGAACAAAATTTTATTAAGGCATGAATTTTTGTGGACATAAAATACTTGTGGAAATTAACACACACACACACACACACATACACACACACACACATATATATATTTACATATATATATATATTTACCCACACCTATGTAGAATTAAAGAGAAGAAGCAAATGTTTCAATGTGTGGGTATTTCCTAATTTTTTTTAAAATTTCCTAATTCTATAGTCTGGATAATAACATCAAGAAAAGTGGAAAATGACAATGGTTAGTCAACAAATTTTAAGAGCAATTTTAAGAATAATTGTGTAAGAAAATTTGCCATTAAGTAAAAATCAGTAACACAAACAAAACAAAGAAACAAACAAAAAGCAAATGAAACTCCCTCTCACTCTTACTGGAGATTAGAATTACTGGTGATGCATCTGGACCGAATGCTAATCGGTGTACGCATTGCCTAATGTGATTTCCAGTGCCACAGAGTCAGATGAAGAAATCACCTATTTCTAAAGGATTTTTGGTTCACACCTAAAATAATGCTGCATAGGTCTATCACTGAGACTTGGCTAATAATAAACTGAATATGTATTAAATTATAAGAGTTGTTCTCTCTCTTTCCTGGTTTATAATTTTATCTCCTAGAAGTCTACATGCCCTTTGGTAGAAACTTCCAAGCAATCATTAATTATGTTGTTTTAAAACACTATTGGCTGTTTTGGGTTTCTTAAGTTGTGATATATTAGAATCCCATTACCAAAATCATCAAGAGAAAAATACATAACTCTGTTTGATTTGCTATACAGAAATTCCATGATGAATAATTAAAACATTCCCACCAGGACTTCTGGTTTCAAATGGCAGAATGAAGCATGATTTCAAAATTTTCCTTCCCACAAACCTAATTATAGTAAGTGAAGGAAGGAGCAGAAATGCCCAGCTGCATTCAAGCAGAGATAGAAGCTGATGGCCATTTAAGAAATAAATGCTTCTCTGTATCTATACTTCTTAATATATAAAAAGGCACATAATTCAATTCCAATATTGATGACACTAAAATAACCTCAATAATATAAATATCTACTTCCTGTATACCAATACACCCCCCCCCCCACACACACACACAGAGCCCGAGTCAAATGCCATCATCATTGTTAAGAGGGAAACAAGAACTGGTCACATTACAATCAAGAATATAAGAATAAGGGGCATCTAGGTAGCTCAGTCGGTTAAGTATCAACTCTTGATTTGGGGTCAGGTCATGATCTCAAGGTCGTGAGATGGAGTCCCATGTTGAGCTCCATGCTGACAGCACAGAGCCTGCTTGAGATTCTCACTCCCTCTTCTCTACCTCTTCTCTGTGAGTGCCATGCGTGCTCTCTCCCTCTCTCAAATAAACATTAAAAAAAAAGAATGTAACAAGAATGTGCTATAATTTTATACTGTTCTGAAGGTATTATATCATGTAATCAGATAAGAGAAAGATAATGTTATAAAAACAGAATATCAGGAGACATTTATCATGAATCTTAGGTGATACAATTATTCCTGAAGAAAATCTAAGACTATCAATTTTAAAATATATTAGGAACACTAAGATAATTCTGTAAGGGAGTGATACATAAAATTATCGCTTCAATGTAGAAAATATATGAAGAAAGAAAATAATTTCTACTAGTAAGCAAAAATATTAAATATTTGATATAAATCTAAGAAACTCATATCACTATGTGCAAAAAATTTAAAATTCTATCACACACAAACCATATTTTGGTGAATAAATAGATAGGCTATGCACTGTAAAAGGAACACATGATACTATAAAAAGGTCAAATTGTCCAAAATTAATCTATAAATACAATGTAGTCAATTAAAATACCCATAAAATAATGTGTGTATGTCTATGAAAATGGACAAAGTGTTCATCTTTAAAAAAAGACAAAAAGACTTGAAGAAAATTTTTGGAAATAAAGATTAAAGATGGGAGAATAGCCCTAAGTGGTGCATAACTAATTACAAAATGATAATTACTAAAATGTATTTTGGAGGAAGAAGAAATGGATTTATAGTATATGGAATAAAATTAGAAAAATCCAGGAATATAACCAAAACATATGGAAACTAAATCCATGATACAACTACATTTCAAATCACTGCAGAAACAAGAATTATGCAATAATTCATCTCGGGACTATAGGCCAGCTGATAATATTTTTTAAATTATATATACTTTTTAAAATTACATATTTGCACAAGAATGTGTATACATATCATACATATGGAATTGTATGTATATATGTATCTTACCCCTTACTCTTAAATATAAAAGTAAATGTAAAAAGCCTAGAAGGTGGGCTAAATTTATTCACAATCTTGGTATTAAGAAGATAGTAAAAACCTAGAAGGCTCAGAAGAAAAAAAAATGTTAATATTTTACTACACAAATATTTTAAAGTTCTGTTTGGCAAAAATGTCATAAAATCATGATGCTTAAAACAAATTGGGAGAGTGTATACAATGCTATTCAGATACTGATGTTATTTCCTTAATTTACAAAGAACTCAAGAAGGTCAATAGAAGACGTAGAATCCAAAACAAAAAATCTGTGAAGAACAATAAGATTCTAGAAAAAATACACACATGATGGATAACTGTAATTTCACCTCCTTCATAATGAAAGAAATATATAACAAAAAATGAGGTCATATATTTCATAGTTCAGATTGGCAAAATATCTGGAAGTTCAGCAGTCAAAATGCTAGCGAGGTTATGAGAAAACACAGACTCAAATACTGGTTAAAGTATAAATGTGTGCATCATTTCTCATGGGCAACTTGGCTATCTCTACAAACAACAAAACTCAGGGTTCTTTTAATCTGGTATTAAAACTCTTAGGTATTTATCCTTAGGTTCATAAAGATACATGCATAATAATGTTCATCAATCATTGCTTCTAATAGCAATAAAAGCACCCAGCTTTTATGTATGTAGTAGTATGACTGACTACATATCATGTCATATCATCATTATAATCTTATATCCTATCTCAACAATAAAAAATACACTATTGCTATTAAAAATAATGGGATATACCTGTAAGAAAAAGGTAAAGAAAGGTAAAGATGTATGGCAAAGAGGAAAGAATTCAAGTAAGTTGGTATCTGCATATCTATGATGATAACTTTATATAAAAAATGTAAATATAAACATGTATATAATATTCCCTGGGAGAACAGGCAAGAACTGTTAAAAGTAGACAGATTTGGAAAAAGGAAACAGGATCAAAGATGTTTTCACTTTCCTTTCCTAGCTTTCCATACTACAATGGCCTCACCATGCACATGTATTTTGGTTTTGTTTTATCTTATTTGCTGTTTTGTTTTTCAAAAGGCATCATATTCACGTGGATCATGGCCCATTATTGTTCCTCTTTATATATTATAAATATAATTATGTACATATAATTATAAATATAAATATATAATATTTATATATTATATTCCATAATATTAAACAAAAAACATACTAGTCATTGTGTTTCAAGTTATTTCTCCAAATAATCAATAATCATCCAAAAGAAACTAAACTACTCTGCATATGTGATAATAAGTTTCATCCTAGAGGAGACCATAAACTTTGTCCTAGGATCAGAGGGTTTTAGTTCTTACCTCTCCTTATGGTCCCTGTACCATCTACTACAATACCTTACATCCATAAGATAGGGGAATTTCGTCAAATGAAGACATTCGAAGATAGAATTGTTTTCATTTATTTTATATGAACTAAATTCATTTATATTTACCTATAGAATTTTCTGTTCCATGTACATGTATCCAGACCTAGAAACATTTGTGAATAAATTGGCCGTCTCTGAAGTGAACCAATCCTAACTTAATGGATGGTTCAATTTATAAAAATAAATAAGCAACTGTATTAATTAATAAGAATATTCATCCCTTTGTTCTTAGCCACAGTTTTATAATGACAATTAGTTTTAAATCCCCTTACTTTTAAAAATGTTTAAAATGAACAGCTAGAATCATAGAAATAAATAGGAATTCACTGGGTAGATTCACAAAGAGAATGGAATAATATAAAGTTCTGAAGGCTATTAGAATTTAAATCATTTGTAACAGTATGTTAAATTCAATTTTTTGGACAGAAATACCAGGATACAATGGATAGCAGAGAGCTAAGTAAGTCATAAGGCTCATTCAAGGCATTTGAAAAACGTCAGATAGCTTGACAGAAAGCTGGACAGCTGGCCTCAGTTGTACATTGAGGGTTTAAAAATGGTGCTGGCCAAGGAAGCAGACATGGAAGAAGGACTTATGGCAAAGATGGGTTTGGAGAACGTAGTTCTGTGCTTCCCCCTCAACTCAAGTAAAGAGAGACGAGCTTGAGAAGCACCCCTCAAGAGCTCAGTGTGCTCCCTCTGAGACAGCAGGGCCAAATAGACTGCTTGGCACTACTCAGGAACTTCAGAGGACACAGTGCACAGCTGATGAGCTGCTCTGGGCACAGAGCGAGAGTGTGGGTACATTGGGATTGACCCGTACACTGACTTCATTAAAACCCAGGATGAGCGTCTTCCCTGGACAAGATGACAGTTACAGAGAAGACAAATTGAGAGGCAGGCTGAAGCCTATGTGTCTCCTGACCAGGAGGACCACTGGGAGACTAATGAGACTCTTAAGAAGAGATTTTACAGACTGCACCCCTTGGGGGCAAAGGAGGGAGAAGACAGCTGGAGAAGAATGTATCCTTAATGTCACAGTCATGCTTTCCAACATTCATAGCAGAAGCCTCTGAAGACACAAAGAACGTACTCAAATAAGAAAGAGAGTTGGTAAGAGAATGGAAGGCCACTTCGAGGCAGAGATCAATTAAGATCCCCTCCCCTTCCTTTTCTCACCTCTCCTCTTCCCCCTCTCTCATTTTGACAGGAGGGCAGAGTCAGAAATGAGAGTCCACAGGCTGAGGGAGGAGGTGAACTCCTGGGGGAGAAAGACAGACAGGTACACCACATTTCTCTCCCTACTGTCAAGAGTGCATTCTGCGGTAGACTGGAGCTAGAGGAAGGGCTGCAACTTAATGTTAATCTGCATTTTTATTAAAGATTGATTATTGGATGGAAACTGCACATTCTCATGTCTGAAACCAGCCTCCATTTGCTACTTAAAGTCAATCCTGCATCCCTGGGACCTCAATTAGGAGGATATTGGAGCTCTGAGAGTTTAAGATTTTTCGTTTTTGCCAATTGCTACTTATTAATGAAAGCTGAAACTATAAAACTATATGTCCATTATTGTTTTGTACCTCTTTTGAAAAATAGTGATTTGATTTGACTTTTTTTCATAAAGGAGTGGAGTCAAAAGTGTAAAGTTCCCACGGCCTTAGGTCTACCACAAATATGCGCTGCTATAATAAAGCCTGTTGATGAACTGCATAAATTAACTTTCATTTTCTGAGACAGTAAATGCAGTGTTTTGTCTGACTATATGCACCAGGAACAATGCAGCATTTTATAGCATTCCTTTTATGCATCACCCCACTTGCATATTATTAATATTTCTTGACTAGATTAAAAGTCTTGGAAATGATTTTGCCTGAAATATTGTAGTTCAATATTCCCTTTGGGGAATTAGTTTCAGCCTTAATTAGCTTAATTGACAAGGCAACTGAAAGACTTCAAATAAGAGGAAAACAAGAATACTGAGGGGGAAAAAAAAACCCAAAACTTTATTCATAAAGAGACCCTGCAACTCACGGTACCGCGAGTATGCACAAATCCGGAATACTCACATATTGTTGTTTAGTTCATTACATTTCACATTTACTGTCAATCTTACCCGGTGCAGTTGTGTTTTTTTTCCTAAAATGTTTTGAGTAAGTTATTATCATGATCACTAACTTTCATAAGGCCAGCATCATCTTAAATAAATGTTTCTGTGCTTTACATGGCTAGAAATTTATCACAAACGTTTGTATCCTCTCCTTCTTGAGGGTGGCTATCAGAACGTCTGGAGAAATAAACTGAAAATTTAATTCTGTCCCCACCCTGTACTCTTCCCAAAGTAAACCATTTGAATTGTAATTCCATCCACCCTAGCTTTGGACTTGGTTCATGAATTTCGGAGGTAAAATCTTTGTCACAGCCTTGGGAACTGCGTGGAATCCACATAATTTACTATTTCCTGTGATTCGTCAAAATGCCATTCTTCCCATGAGGCCATTTTTTCTCTTTCATGAACGAACACACACACACACACACACACACACACACACACACACACCATAGATAACTTTAATTATCAAGAATATACAAGATAGACTATAATTTAAAAGGATTACAAGTGTGTTTAGTTTTATTAAATTAAAACAAACATGTTCCTAGACTACCTTTTCCCTATCAATTTTAGTTTGCATCCTGCATGCCACAAATGGAATCTATTTATTAAGTATCTAAAAATTACAGGCCTAGAATGAGTGCACTTACATACCCATATCTGTCACTTGAAGGACACTAACTTGAAGGACATTATACTTGAAAGTGCTAGAAAGTTAACTTCTGCTTCATAAAAAAAAATCTGAAAGAATTCCAGATTTTATTTTAAAAAGAAAATGAAGTAAATTGCAGGAATTGGCATGATGTTTATGGCTTCCCCACTTTCCATCTCTCTCATCACCCTCCAGAGTCCTCATATTTCCTTTTGGGCACCAACGGAATTCCCAACATTCTTGGTGAAACTCCTTTTTCATGTAGCTGAAGGCATTAACTGAAAATCTACCACTAGGCTTTATGGAACACAAAGAAAAGGAAAATCTGAAATATGGCAAGAACTTCTTTTTCGTATACTCTTAGTTAGAAAGTTAGTCAACAGCTATTGAGATGTGAGGTTTGCAGGCCAAAGGAATGCTTATACGAAATGCTTTCTTTATACACTAAGAGTGCCAACTCTACAATATCAAATATTCACTTTTCTGGAAGCTAAGGAAAATTTTAACCAAGTTGTCTATACAGAAAGGCCCGAAAATATGCCCCTGCCGAGGTTTGTAAATAATCTTAAATCTGACTGATCCGTGATAATTCAGATGCTCTGGACCTGTAAGATTTGATTGCCTTTCCTAGAATTCACAGGACATCAGAAATGGTCAACGAAACCGAAGCACAGACTGGAAACAAAACGTCACGGTCTTATCTTTTTGCCATGTTCAAAAGCATCATTTAGCTGCTTCAGCACACACACACAAATATCGAGCCCCTACTATGTGTTAGGTCTTCTGCTGGTGTTTCTATGTGCTTGTGTTCCCCTAAAGTAGCAACAAGCAAGTAAATACGCGGTCCTTTGGATTGAGAATTAATTTACATTAATATGAGAAACTTCTTGGGGCAGCTGGGGGTGCTCAGTCAGTTGAGTGTGCAACATGGGCTCAGGTCATGATCTTAAGGTTCCTGGGTTCGAGCCCCGTGTCGGGCTCTGTGCTGACAGTTTGCTCAGAGCCTGGAGCCTGCTTCAGATTCTGTGTTTCCTTCTCTCTCTGCCCCTCCCCCACTCATGCTCTCATTCTCTCAAAAATAAATAAATGTAAAAAAAAAATTTTTTTTAAATATGGGAAACTCCAGGTGTGCACAAATTTGTTTCTGAAACATGGCTGTGCCCATAATCCCACTCAGCAAATTTGCAAAATAGGTGTAGGTAAGAGGCCTAAAGATTTACAGAAAAACCATCAATATAAACGTAACTCACAGTTTTCAACTCTGTACTAACCTTTCTATAAAAGAATGACCCAATTTTAACTGACACCTTCACTTTTCCAACTTCTATAACAAAAAGCTGGCTTCCCCTGGCTGTGTGTATGGTCTGAGGGTACGACCAAACCATTTCTTCTAATTAGTTTGAAACACTTTTCTTACTCCAAATTAATCATTTTAACTATGCCATCAACATCTGTGTCAGAGCTTCAATCAAACCTCTTTCCTTAATGGTCTCCTCTCTGGCCATGGATTGTCAGCCTGTCCCTTAAAATGTCAGACCCACGCATAAGTCTGATGATGTGCATTTTCAAGGAGACAACTGACTAAGTTGCATTAGAGCATGCGGAGCTTTACATTTGGATGAGAAAACCACATGCAAGTCAAGTAAAACACACAGATGAAAAGAGCTGTCTCCTATGAAAGGGATTCCTATGGAGGGAGGCATTTGATGTCTTTCAGAGGAATCCCCATAAAAGCAATAGGAGAAATCCAGGTTTTAGGGAAAGCATAACTGAAGGCCAAAAAGCTAGACAGAAAGAGCCTTCCTTCAAAAATGTTAGACTATAAGACTTCCTGTTGCCAGACATTCCTCACTCAAGAAAATGTAAATCTATAGCATTTCTGCGACAGAGTAGATAAAACCGTGCGTTTTCACGAGACGATTTATTCATCCTCGGTCTTTCTGTTCCTCTCAAAAGGAAAATTATAGACAAGACTGTCAGGTAGAATTCACTGGACAAAGCATGCAAATTGCAGCCCATTCGTTCATGAGATCATTTAAAATAATAAAGGAAGTCCAGATGAATGAGGAGACCCCAGGCAATAGCTCACTTCCACCATAACTAACAAGTTGGCCTTGAAGGAGAATAGTACAGCCGTAATTTAACTTCAGGGTCTTTAACAAGACAAATATTGCTGCCATCACACTTGGCTAAGTGGTGTTTGCAGGATGGCTGAAATTCGACATTTGATAATTAACCATCTTAGTGCCCTTTGAGAAAAGACTTGTTGGAGTTGAAACTCCCGAAGAAAATTCTGCAGGTGCTGAGCCAGGACTTCAGAGACAGCAGCCACTGAGGGTGTCTGCGTTTTCCGGAGAAGTCCTTTAAGGAGAGATTGCAAAATAATCTATTGTATTCATTTCCTCTGTGATTAAATGTTGACGAATTTAAATTAGCCTTTTTTGGGGAGGAGAAAAAGGGAAACACATGCACGACAATCGTTGGCTAAAGTGACTTCCAGAGAAGCAACAATCACCATCTCAATTTCCATACCCTGTGGTTTAGGTGCCAAATACAGGCAGCATATACAAAAGAGAAATGTTACCTTTCTAACGGGTAGCCTGGTCGCACATAATAGCTAATTGATTTTGGACTGCATTTAAGACATTAGCCTCAACAAAGGGAATACCATTTATAGACACAATAGTCCTTATGAAACTAAAAATAGTAGCTATGATTGGGAACTTGCTCTCTACCAGCAGTTCCCAAAAGGAGTCTCAGAATTGCTGAACTGAAACAGAACCAAGGACAATTTCAGTTTGCCCTGTTTAGTTAAGGGAAATCTAAGTTTTTAGGAGAAAGTGTCTGTTATATTTTCTAGGAATCAAACAATTGCTATTGTGTGATAAAGCGCTACAGACCACAGTGTGTTGTGATAGTATTCAAAGCTATTTAGCACTCCATGGGGCCTAGCACAGTACCTGGTTCCCAGCATGCCTTCAAAAATAATGGATGGTAAAAATGAAAAGAAAACGCTTCCATTTACAAATATGAGGGCATTTGGTTTCTTTGCTCTAATGGAAGGAAGGAACAAAGAACAAATGAAAGAGAGCGAAGGAGAAAAGAAGGGAAAGAGGAAGGACAAAAGGAAGAGGCAGAGGAAAAGAGGACAGAAGAAAGAAAACGTGATTACTTCTGTCTGAGATCAGTACTGGCAATAACAGATTTGGATAGGAAGAGACCTGGGTTCACCTTCCAGCTTTTCCACCCATCATTGCGTGACCTTGGGCAAGTACGTTTAACTGCACACTCCCCATGCCCTTGTCTGTGAAGTGGGGGCATAGCTTATGTACGGTTGCAGTACTGTTCTGAGTAAGTGCATCATTGTAGTAAACAACAAAAACACTGGAGACAAAAGGACCTGTGTGCAGGCCCGTTCCGCTAGGTATTATAGTAAAGGAGGGAATGGGAAGGATGGTCTCACTTAAAGTCTAGGCTCCGACACTTACCAGCTGTGACCTAAGGATCCGAGGCGGGAGAAAAGTTAAATTTATACCCCTATAACTGATTCTTTGTTTTGTGAAAGAACCATTAAAAATAGAGGTGTTTTGAGGAACAATGAGTTAGTACCAGCCTTCTCTGCTGCTTTCAATTCACCAACATCCCTACCAAGAGGTAAGTGATATTCCAATGGGGGAGAAAAAAAAAAAATCAGCATCCGTTTTTGAAGGGAGGAAAGCTTTTTCTCTGACTTGATACAGTGTACAAAAGAAAAATTCTTTCATAAAAAAGAGGAAAATACTAGTCATCCACTTAAGAGGAACTATAAAATATTAGAGAGGTAAAAGAAACTTTCGTGTACTAAATTTATTTTACAAGTTCCTAAACTCACTCACTGAGACTACAACACTGAAGATTTTAAATTGCATTGTTCTTCTTTGTCAATGAACGTGGTTTATTTAAGCTTAGCAACATTTATCAGTATTCCTGTGACTAGACTTCAGCAGGAAACACATGGTTTCTGTAGAAAATTGACTACATTTTAGGAGAAAAAGAAGCCTCAAAACACATCTTTTATGTTCATTTCCAAAAGACAGTTCGGTCAGACCAAAATCATAACCTCTATCGGACTCACTGCATATTCGTAAGTTGTGTTTAAGTGTTACTTGACCAGATAAAAAAAATATGGATGCAAGCATACGAATGAATCTAGTTACATCTACAGATGCAAACTTTTCACCATTTCAGAAATTGTTCTCCTGAATAGCAACTACATGAGAAACCAGTTGCACTAAAATTCTTCCCTAACAGCCCAGCTTTTAAAATAGCGTAAACATGTAATACATAACATTCATCTGATTAAAATCTCAAGTCTCCACTTTAACACAAGCCAGTAAATCAACTTTTCCACAAGTCAATTAGCCCAACAAAACTTTTTACTGAGTTTCCAACACTTTCTTCACCTTACAAACTCAGGCTTCTTATATTAGAAATTTACAGTGAGAAGGAGCTTGTGGGGGATCTCCAACTGTTCCTCAAATGCATAAACTATTTGTACAGTGTGTAAAAAGTGCCTGATTGAGTCACAATTTGCAATTTTTTTTTGTTTGTTTATTTTTAGGAGAGAGAGAGCAAGTGAGCTGGGAAGAGGCAGAGAGAGAGAGACCCAAGCACTCTCCACGCCCAGCATGGACAGAGCCCTATGTGAGCCTCAATCCCACAACCCTTGGATCATGACCTGAGCCGAAATCAAGAGTCAAACACTTAACCGTCTGAGCAACCCAGGTGCCCCTACAATTTATAAATTTTAACATACACTTACCTACGCAGTTGGCCAAAATAAGAGTAGAATGTAAGGTTCAAGGTTATCATATTTTTGACAACTATGGAAATAAATTCCTCACACATTTGGTAATATCTCAGGCATATAGCTCATCAATCCATTGTGTTTTTGTGATATAAATCTTAAGTTAGCTATTTATCGCACAGTGATCTTTAAAGATATACTTTCAAAAATACTTTTTTTCAACGATTTCTAATTTTCAATACTTTATACGAATAGGAATGAAACTGAAGCACAGACTAACAACAATGGATAAGGCACAAGTAAGTGAATTTTTCTTTGCACATTCCAAATCCAAAAATAAATCTAAAAATATACTAACACCAATAAAAGATTCACCATTTTCTATCCATTGGAAATTGCTTACAAAGTTGATTTTACAATGGTCAGCTTCTCACTATACCTGTGAGTGGTAGAGAGAACTAGGTCTCAAATCCCCTAAGTCATGGGGATAAGCCACTAAGTCAGCTGGCAAAGAAGCCAAGCATCTATTTTCTGTTCACATTTGAAGCCTCCATTCTTGAAAATGACTCAGAATTCAGCACAGTCTCTTCTCATTTTATTACTGTGAAAATGTATCTCTCTATCACACCAGAAATTATTGTTACTTTAAAGTTCTTAAGAATCACCAGCTACCCTAACTGTAATCCCAAGAATTCTATCTAACCAAACACATGATATTTTATGAAGGTTAAACAAGACGGTTGAAGTTACAGAGAAATGAGGTGGGGGGACAGAAATATCTCTTTGGTTTTAATCCAATTAAATGAAATTCAGTTAGCTGTTTTTGTCATGGTCCCTACCATGAAGAGCTGAGTTCTACTTTAGTTTACTTCCTTGTTTGAGGGTAGTAATTATTTTAGATGGTGGGAGTTGAAAAAACACTAATTGTATATACATTAAATAGGTAGAGACTTATACAGAATTATAAACTACTTAAGATGGATGTATTCTGCTACTTACTGAAGGGTAGTAACAGGAGGGGGAGGCAAGTAGAGCTTTCATCGTCCAGGGCCATAACAAAACTAGGGTCATGTTTGCAACATTCTAGTCTCTGACGGATTCCTGAAGAACTGAGCAAGCTCAGGCAAGTCACTTCACCTCCTTGAACTTGGCCAACCTGGGCATTTATTGCATGGCTTACTAAATATAAAAGAGGAGGGACTTAAAGGGATAATAGAATAGAAACAGAAAACTTCAAAATGTTTTACTTGGGATGGTAGGGTGGTATGGAAAAGAGTATGTATTTTAGAATCAATACAGACCTTCATTTAAACACTCCAATGAGTGAAAATGGGCAACATAACAATTTCATGGAATCTCTTTCTTTGAAAAAATGTTAATAATAGCTACTTTAAAGAGCTGTTGAAAAGCAAATGAGAGAACATAGGAAACATTTTCATTCTCTGGTATTTCTTTTATGAAATTACTAGTTCTAAACTTAATGACTTATATCAAAAGTGAAATATTTCACTGCTTATTTATTTACTTTAAACATGCCTGTGTACAAAAGCACTATCATTCTGTCTATTTATTTTCCCCTAATGAGCCAAAGGATTATTGCTAGTGGTGACCTCTTCTATTCACTGCAAGAGTAGCAGGGCACTTATGACAATGATATCTCACAGGTGGCAAAATAATAAAACATAGAAGAATATGATCAAATAAAAACAAGAATATGATTTAAAAACATCAAATAAGGATAGCTTTTCATCTACTCAAAAATGATTCATCTTATTCTATTTTGTTGAAAAGACATCGATAATACAAGATGATCAAAAACACAAAATGTACTTCATTTGCTATTATTTCTGTTATGCCACTTAAAACACTGATACAATTATGTCATTAAGGAAAACAAAAACAAAAACAAAAACAAAAAAACAAAGCACATAAAGGAAATGGAGATAGTTGACATGTCCTAAAAAGTAGAGTTGGTTTTAGGAGATTTTGTGATAAGATCAGCTTTGTCTCGATATGATAGATTCAGGCAAAAGGTATGCCTTTCTTCCCAAAACATTGACTTTTGAACAGAAGAAAAAAATTGGCATTTTGCCAAATCTCACTAGTACAAACTTAGGAGTTAATGTCAGAAAGAATGAATACAAAGAAGAGTCAGATTTTGAGACACATTCAACTTTCAATTTCCTTGGCCAAGAGAGAAGGTATTTCTTCCATTCTCAAAATTGCCTTTTTTTTTTTTTTCTTCTTTTTGTTATTTTTTTTTTTAAGATTTTTTTTCAACGTTTTTATTTATTTTTGGGACAGAGAGAGACAGAGCATGAATTGGGGAGGGGCAGAGAGAGAGGGAGGCACAGAATCGGAAACAGGCTCCAGGCTCCGAGCCATCAGCCCAGAGCCTGACGCGGGGCTCGAACTCACGGACCGCGAGATCGTGACCTGGCTGAAGTCGGACGCTTAACCGACTGCGCCACCCAGGCGCCCCTCAAAATTGCCTTTTAAATCAAGAGAGAATTGGAATACATGATGTTGAAAAATCTCATTCTGTCATAAGACAGCACTCCAGTGGTGAGGCACAGCAGTCAAAAAAAGGGGGGGGGCATATTTTGGAAAAATTAGTAAGGGGAAGGCAGCCTTCATGGGCTTGAGGCTTATGCATGAAGCTCCTTACTTATAAAAGGTGCCCCCTTTGGTTGCACTGTCTGCTTCTGCCATCTAGAAATTCTCAGCAATTTCTTTTTTTATTAAGTTTCTTTATTTATTTTGAGAGAGACAGCGCGAGTAGGTGAGGGGCAGAGAGAGAGAAAGAGAGAGAATCCAGAGCAGTCCCCGTGCTGTCAGCACAGAGCCCGGTGCAGGGCTCAAGCTCACAAAACTGTGAAATCGTGACCTGAGCTGAAATGAAGAGTCAGACGCTCAACCGACTGAGCCACTCAGGTGCCCCTAGAAATTCTTAGCAATTTCTGGACAAGAGGTCTCACATCATCATTTTGCACTGCACCCTTGAAATTATGTAACCAGTCCTGGGGGAAGACAGATAAACTCTGTGAAATCTGTTCCTACATGCGGTTGACGTTCCTCTAAGGATGAGGCCCATCACGCGGAGAAACACTGCTTTGACAGAAGAAATCTGTCAGTAAAGACGGGTCCTCAGCAAAGATGCAAGATAATGTCTATGTCCAGCCCTGTCTCATCTCTCTGCACCATCTCGTGCCTCGGTGATCATCTTCTTAGGTGCTCTTATTTTCCTCTTCCCAGCAAGCCACAAAATGTGTGTCTCACTCTCCCTCCCACTCAGCATAATGTGAAATCAGAGCTCTGTACTATTCTGTGATTCTAAGTCAACAGTTCATACTTTCTCAAGGCATTTCTGCTTTAGGTCTTCCTCTAATTTATTCATTTCTCCCCCTCACTGTAAAAGGAATTTTTGGCATCTATGATTTGTCAGGAACATATTATTTTAGATAGAGGCTTTTTCTAGAATTCTTGGAACTGTAGCTGGGAGGCAATTGTTTATTTAATACCATTGCTGCCCCCCCCCCCCCCAACCACCACAGTAGAAAGATGTGCCTTTCCTGACATTATCCTGTTCTTTTTAAAAAAAGTGCTAAGGTTCACTTGAGGCCTATCTATTGCGTGGTGAGGCTAAGAGTTAAATAACAGCCATGAAGCTCCCCTCTCCCATTGCTTAATAATCATGATTAACGGCTCTGCAACATAGCGTTCTCCAGCCATTTTTGGACAACCAAAGATCAGAAATGCAGATCAGAAATTCTGCATCTGTGACGACCTGCAGCCACTTCCAGGCACTCCCATCACACAGGAAACACTGACAGAGACAACAAGTGATCTCTTGTTAGGCATACTCCAAAGCCCTTGCCCCCAAGATTTTTCCATTTGCAGATGCCATTTGTCTTAGTCTTTCTTCAGCCAGACAAGGATAATGACGTGAATTTAGTGTTGGTGAAAAGGGAATTCAGGTCTAGAGGTTGAGGAACGAGGCCCCCCCTACTTATCTCTGGAAGAATTATGGCAGGGGCTACGAAAGCAGGCTCCCCCAACTAACTCATGCTGTTCCACACTCCTGCCCAGGAGGGATCATAGGCAGGGAGAGAACAACCAGAGTGAAAGGATGGAGGAGGCTTCCAACCTCCAATGGCTGACCTCTCGGTGGGGCGTGCCAACAAAGGTGCCAATTAGCAGTAAGTGTGGCAGAGACAAGCAGGGGAGGCAAGCATTCGAAATTGAGCAGGGAAAACACTCTCCGAGAGTCATATCTAGATTGATAATGTTAGGCTGCTGATCCTCAAAGAGGTGACAAAGTCGGCTGGGAACTACACTGGAAGTGTAGACTAATGGCTGATACAGTGGTTATTTAATGACTATATACTTAAAGTGCATTAAGTATGCAAAAACAAAAATCTAAGCCATCTATGTAATAAGGGAAGGAGGAGGAATACCAGGCAAGCAGGCTGGCTGTATCTTGTAATAGTATAGTCTACATAAAGAAACCAACAAGTTTTTTATTTTATTTTATTTTATTTTATTTTATTTTATTTTATTTTATTTTTTTTTTTTATTTTATTTTTTTTTTTTTTAATTTTTTTTTTTTTCAACGTTTATTTTTATTTTTGGGACAGAGAGAGACAGAGCATGAACGGGGGAGGGGCAGAGAGAGAGGGAGACACAGAATCGGAAACAGGCTCCAGGCTCTGAGCCGTCAGCCCAGAGCCCGACGCGGGGCTCGAACTCCCGGACCGCGAGATCGTGACCTGGCTGAAGTCGGACGCTTAGCCGACTGCGCCACCCAGGCGCCCCGAGATTTTTATTTTTTTTATTTTTATTTTTTTAATTTTTTAACGTTTATGTATTTTCGAGAGACAGAGAGAGACAGAGCACGAACGGGCGAGGGGCAGAGAGAGAGGGAGACACAGAATCGGAAACAGGCTCCAGGCTCCGAGCCGTCAGCCCAGAGCCCGACGCGGGGCTCGAACTCGCGGACCGCGAGATCGTGACCTGGCTGAAGTCGGACGCTTAGCCAACTGCGCCACCCAGGCGCCCCGAGATTTTTATTTTTTTTATTTTTATTTTTTTAATTTTTTAACGTTTATGTATTTTCGAGAGACAGAGAGAGACAGAGCACGAACGGGCGAGGGGCAGAGAGAGAGGGAGACACAGAATCGGAAACAGGCTCCAGGCTCCGAGCCGTCAGCCCAGAGCCCGACGCGGGGCTCGAACTCACGGACCGCGAGATCGTGACCTGGCTGAAGTCGGACGCTTAACCGACTGCGCCACCCAGGCGCCCCAATTTTTATTTTTATTTTATATAGAGAGAGAAAGAGAGCGAGAACACAAGTGGAGGAGGGACACAGGGAGAAGAGGGAGAGAGAGACTCTCAAGCAGGCTCCAAATCCAGTACAGAGCCCAACATGGGGCTCAATCTCATGAACCGTGAGATTATGCCCTGAGCCAAAATCAAGAGTTGAACACTCAAGAAACCAGCGACTTTTTTTTTTTTTTAATGTTTATTTTTGAGAGGCGGGGGGGAGAGACAGAGAGAGACAGTGTGAGTGAAGGAGGGACAGAGAGAGAGGGAGACACAGAATCGGAAGCAGGCTCCGGAAGCTGACACACGTCAGCTCTGAGCTGTCAGCACAGAGCCCGACACAGGACTCGAACTCACACACCGTGAGACCATGACCCGAGAGGAAGTCGGAGCTTAACCAACTGAGCCACGCAGGTGCCCCAAGAAACCAGCACCTTTTAAATATTAGTGTACGTCAGAATTAGCTGGAGAGCTTTGAAAACACAGGTTTCTAGGCCTCACTGACGGTTTCTGATTCCCTAGGTATGAGAAAGAGTCTGAGAATTTGCTTCTCTCACACGTTCCCAAATAATGCTGAAGCGACCAGTCTGGGGACTTCACCTTAAGAACCACTACTCTAAACCTTTCTAGAAGAGACTCTTCTCTAGTTTACCGAGGCTGCAGTGTTCGACTGCCAATTACTCTTTTTTTGTGCCTCACGTGGTGCCAGTCTGTAAAATATGAAAAATTTTGTTTGCTTTTCTAAAATTCACAGATGAAGCATAAAACACATTCTAAGACTCATTTATGATATTTAAGATGCTGGGTTGAGATTCTGTATTTTAGCTGGCATATAAAAATGAATGGAAACCAAAGATAAAATAGAGGTAAAGCTTGTTCAAAAAGCTTCCAGAGGGCCAATCACTAGGCAGATACAAGGTGGAAGGACCTTAGGTTTTGACCTATAGGTTTTGTTCCCAGCCCTAGGGAAGTTAAGTGGCCCTAGGGCTTGAGCCTATTACCGAATACTGGGGGGGCCTCGCTTTTCTCATCTCAAAAATGGGGAGGCCAAAACACAAGACCTAAGTTCCTTCCCCATGTACCATTCTAAAGTAGGTCATCGGGCAGACCGTGGAGCTATCTGTCTTTCAAATAGCTAGTTCTTTCCTAAAGGGACTGATCAGGTACTATTTTGTATCATAAATGTAATTTAGAAAAGATCCACCTTGCAAAATATGCCCCTTAACTATGATCCTGGAAACACAAAGCACTGTTAGAGACACACGGTATTGTGAGGTTGCTTTGTGTTTGTGTCTTAGATTTACAAGGTGGTTTTACCATTACATCAGCACTTGGTTCTATGCAGCTGCATACAGCATCAGAACACACACACAAATCTGAAACATAATGTTCTCTAGCATATTCCTAAGGACTATAGATCACTTGGGCCACACAAGTGACCATTTCCCTAACAGCAAAAATAGTTTTGATCAGCTGGGAGACTGTTTCCACCTATTTTTTATCCGCTATTCCTAGGATAATATGCTAGACGGCTGTTAATACTGTGATAGCAACGTCTTCATTAATATATAAACACCTCTGTAAAGTCTAGCAACTTTACAATTTTAAGAATGTAACAATAAAATTATGGCAGTTTTCAAAAACACAATTTCAGGTCTTCTAAAACTCTATGCTTTAAAACAGCAAATAGTGTTAGAAGGCTAGGAAAAGGAAGAAGGTACACAGGATCTTAGCTTAATTTTTTTCTAATTATTCAACTATAGATTTGGCCAAAAAGATCAAGATTGTGCTGCCTTTTCCTCTGCTAAGAGTGAACACACACAGAGGCCAAGTAGATACTTCCAGGCCTGGGTTGCAGTATCTTTGCTAGTATTTATCAGCCAGTTCACCTTCTGCAATTTGCTAAACTTTCTGAGCTTCAGTTTTCCCAGCATACAGTGACTTATAACTTCCTTATAGGACTAAATGGGAAGATGCATATAAAGTTACTCCCGTGATGCCCAACAGTTGGGCAGTTGTTGTTTAGTAAGTTATAGGAGTGGTTATACTTCTTAGAAGGGCTCAGCTCTTCCTAGAAGGCAGTCCTCCGGTCTGGGACTAAAGTCCTTGCCATCCAGGCCTGGTTGCACTTCAGGCTGTGAACATGACCTCACAGGCTGGCTGTGTGTTTCTTCCCATAAAACTGCATAAGCAAAATCAGCATTGACGTGTGTCAGCAGACCTTGATTGCCCACTTCATTTGGATTTTTGTATTTGAGTTTGACGTGAAGGTTGACTTTTGAAAAGGGTGGTGCCTTGCTAACAAACACAAGTGCTATATTATATTTTGGATCCGAAAGCATCCTTCAGCAAAACAGGCTGTACATGCACACAAAAGTATATCGACTCTTAAGCCTGAGAAAATTAACAGAAAGCCTGTTTCAAACTGTGCTTACTGCACCAAACATGAAGAAAATGTCAAAATATTTTTTCTTCCTTGTTTGAGCACTATTTTTAGATGGTTTTTGAATAGAGAACACATATTTGTTAAAGACGCCGAATTCATTCCAGATGAAGGCTTCGCTATGAAGTTACGGGATGCAAAAGATCTGGTTTTCCTTTGTTAAGAAAAACCAGAAAGGCTGATCAGCTGAAAAATCAAGGTTAGCCAAGCCCAGGCCTAAGAACCTCCATGAATATTTTATAATAATTTTAATACATTTAGAACAGAGCTCCCTTCAAAAATAAAACAGAATAAAAAACAAAATCAAAAGGGCAGGCAAGAGGAGGCAAGGAGGAAGGGAGGGAGGAGTTGAAAGGAATGAGGGGAGGAAGAGAGGGAGAGGGAGAGAGAGGGGGTGAGGAAGAGAGGGGAGAAGGAAGGGAGGAAGGAGCAGAGAGGAGGACGGAGGGAGAAAGGGAGAGGGGGATGGGGAGGAGGGAGAGGGAGAAGTCTTCACAAATTTCACGAATGTACTTTTTGGTCTCTTTTGACTCTATTTAAAGCCTTCCCCCAGGAAAATGCACCTCCCTGTGGAGCTCTGAGTTGGGTAGCTGCATGGCTCTGCCTTTGGAATGCTCACACTTCAGACGTGACAGACGTTGTACAATGAATGGGCAGTCCCAGAGTTACGAGTTTCTCCCACATACCAAATACATTAAGTAGCAGTGGAGTGCTTGGAAGAAGTTTGGCACGGGGCCACTCTGTAACAGGAACTTGCTTGGCAAAGAGCGGCTTTAAGCACATTTGCTGTGTGCATATTTCTAGCAATTTCTCTCCCTTCTAGCCCCTAAAAACTGACATGGGTGGGCCAGTTTTTTTGAGGATGTCCACCGCTGAACAAAATGCAAAAGCCAGACCTTCTAGAATTTGCTACACGGGCTCCCTCCACAATACCTGCTAACTGATTCTCCCCCTGCTTGGGCCAACATGCATTATATGGGTACATACCACATGCGATTCTCCTGTGTGGTGAGCCGAGCCTTAAAACGTCATATTAGTAAGCATTATCATTGGAGATTAAATCAAAATATGATTACCAAAAGGAGGTAACCCTATTCTGCTCTATCACAAAAACTGGCAAAATCAGATAGATGAGGCTTTTGTGGGAAGAATGCAAGCATCTACAACCCTGATCAAGTAGTCTAATTGTAGCAGTTAACCATTAAAAAAAATGTCAAACATAACTGAGAAGCAGACTTATTTTCCACTTTATTAACAGCAAGAAAAGGCAGACCTATAGTCAGGAGGATAATGCTTGCTATTAAAACGTAACTGATGAATGTTACAAAAAGAAAGAGTATTTGTCATGAAACAATGCTTCCATTGTAAAACAATTCCAACCTATGCATGAAAGATTCCAAACGCTAGTACAGCATTCAATTTGATACTGGAGTTTTATCATATTATTTCATGCGAAGAAGAATTATATACTCAATCTGTCTGACAGCCTTGCATATAAAGAACAGTTTCTGCATGACAAACGCGGTGAGCTTATTAAGTTACCAATATACTGCCAAGCCATATTGTCTCAGCGACAGCAGACCCAAAATATTTTCAAATGATTGTTTAAAAGGGCAATGCGGGAAAAGCTCGAACAACCACATGTTCCGACTTTAATAAGAGTCACAATTGCAGGAACATTTACCTTATATCTAATTAGAACAAATCATCCCTAAGCCTCATTTAGCTCATATTTAGTCTGCCACAGACTTTTATTTTTTGAGATAGCTGGAAATATTAGTTTTTGATTTATCATCCACTGCCTCACAGCTGCCAAAAAAAAAAACAAAAACAAAAACAAAAACAAAAAAAAACAGAACCAATAACAAAAACAAAAGCAAAACACTATTAAAGTGGATATAAAAAACAGTCCACTCTTTCTTTCTTAAAAATATAGAGGGGCGCCTGGGTGGCGCAGTCGGTTAAGCGTCCGACTTCAGCCAGGTCACGATCTCGCTGTCCGTGAGTTCGAGCCCCGCGTCGGGCTCTGGGCTGATGGCTCAGAGCCTGGAGCCTGTTTCTGATTCTGTGTCTCCCTCTCTCTCTGCCCCTCCCCCGTTCATGCTCTGTCTCTCTCTGTCCCAAAAATAAATAAACGTTGAAAAAAAAAATTAAAAAAAAAATAAATAAAAAAAATAAATAAAAAAAAATAGAGAGAGACATGAGAGTCGTCACAAACTTTCTCATATGACGGATAAAAAAAAAACTGTTAAATAATGCAAAAGATGACTTTAAGAAAATATTTAATCAAAATTAGGAACAGAAAGCAATCCAAGCAGACCAGCCTCCTAATTTTCTCATGTGAGCTTGAAGACATCATTACTTTCAATCTCAGAATGAATGAAAGCCACTGAATTATATTTGCATTGCAAACAGGTATTGTGAAAAGCCTGGATAATAATTATCCTAGCAAAAACAAAAGGAGGGGACAACAGGGACTCTACTATTAGTATTAGTAATGAGGACACTGTGAAGGAACACTTACTAGGTGTCCTGTCCTATGTATTTGTATGCTATGCCCTGACTATGGACTTAGGCATTTTCAATATAATTGTTCTTATTTTCATTCTCACAATAACTCTCTAATATAGTCCCATTACACAAATAAGAATAATGCACAGAAGTGCACAATTTGCTCAAGGTCATGGGACTTGTAGATACAGATCCAGGTCTCTCTGATTACAGAAGCACTGAGCTCTTCGCTGCTCTTTTGCCGTATTTCCCAGCTCCACTGGATAAAGGGAAGTTTTCCTCATGTAAAGGAAAACTAAATAGGGTTGTCAGACTACCCTATGAAGAGCTGTCAGTTATATCAAAGATCATAGCCTAATCACACTAAAATAACAAAGACTACTTTGCTTCTCTGTTCTTATTCAACAGCTATGTGAGGGACACTGGACTTAGTCACGAGAATCACTCTTTGTTGAAGATTTTAAGATTCACCCACCCCATTTGCCAGGGAAATTGCAAACAGAGGACAGGGACTATCGGTCAACTGCTTTAAGTGTAGCTTCATTACAAATTTAAGAGTTAAATTTTCCAGTAGATTGAAAGTAGTTTTGTTCTGTTTTGATTGCCCTCCTTGTGTTGAGAAAGAATGAGTGCATGTAACAGAACTGTTTTTTAATGAATCTTTTCTATGTCGCCCTCTGACTTCTTTAAGTCACTTACCCCCAATGAATATTACATGTGCTGACACTGTGTTCTATTGTCACTGCTTCTTAATTGGGTAGAAAACCTTAAATGAGTCCTAGATGTCAATGGCCACTGACTATCTCACCTTCGGGCGAAAGAATAAAGGAAATGATCTACCAGGTAGTGTCATTCCATGAAAGGGACAGACAACCGATTTAAAGATACACTGTCTTACAGTTTTAGAGTTTGCCAAGACTGTTGCCTTCATTTCTCTCAGATATAAAAGTAGTATATGCAAATATTACTGTACATATAGATTAAAAAATTTTTAATGTGTTTATTTATATTTGAGAGAGACAGAGTGTGAGTGAGGGAGGGGCAGAGAGAAAGAGAGGGAGACACAGAATCTGGAGCAGGTTCCAGGCTCTGAGCTGGCAGCAAAGAGCTGATGCGGGGCTCGAACTCACAGAGTTGTGAGATCATGACCTGAGCCGAAGTCAGATGCTCAACAGACCAAGCCACCCAGGTAACCCTGCTATACATATAGATTATATACTCACACACATATACAAATTTAAGAGGATAACAAACTGAAAAATAAGATACACGGTGGGGTACCTGGGTGGCTCAGTTGGCTAAGCATCTGTCTCTTGATTTTGGCTCAGGTCATGATCTCACAGTTAGTGAGTTCAAGTCCCGCAGGGGGCTCTACACTGACAGCACTGAGCTTGCTTGGAATTCTCTCCCTCCCTCTCTTTCTGCCCCTTCACTGCTTGCCCTTTCTCTCTCTCTCTCTCTCAAATAAATAAATATTAAAGAAAATAATTTTTTTTTAAAAAGTACTGGTCATTTGGTAAAAGGTTAGGGTCTCCTGTTACTAAAATGTTTTGATATTTATTTGCTGTTATAAAAATTTTCTATATTTTCGAGAGGAGCTAAGAAATTAATAACAAGCAAAAGCATATGCTAGTCTATCAGGGTATGACATCATCTTAGAACAATGTCATTATTTAATTATACTTGGAATTCTCATTTCAAAGTCAGCCTGCTAATGATTGCAGGAACATGCAACATAAATACAACTTCCCGATTTATTTTTCAGTGTTATCAATTATGTATGTGGAAAATAGGTTTTTGTACTCACAAAAAATAAGGTACCATATTTGTCTGATCCTTGTTTTCTTTATTCACTATTAATTGGAAAAAAATTATGGAGCACCAACTGTATGCAAGGCATATGTACACAGAGTGTAACTGGATGTTTCAGATATTCATTTAAAGCATTGAGAATGGAAGAAGACATGGACACCACAATGAGTATGTTCTTCTAATTTCAGTAATAGCTTCTGGAACATTCATGACTACATTCATGACCAGGCAAGCTGTCCTTGGTGCCCCTAAGGCTAATTCAACATTACATTCAGGTCAGCTTTCATTCTTAGGAAGATATTCACTTCTAAGATAAAATCAGTTAGTTAATATTCCCAAAGTATTTGAGAGACACATACCCACAAAAGACGAGAAAATATGTTCCATTTGTGGATAAAGACCCAGGGGAAAAAGCAAAAGGAGTTGAGAGGGTGATCATGACTCGTTCTTGTTTTATCCCCAAACGCATCGCTTTCTTTCTACTTTGCCACTGGTCCATGATTATTCTGACATTCTGGTCAGTTACTGGCTTGGGGATATAAATTTTATTGGGCTTACAAGAGATAAATCAGTATTTCAGGAACTGAGTTGAATAAACTGAAAAAGAAAAGTGGCTAATCAAAGCAAACTGACCATAAGTACTCCACCACAAACATAGACGTACTTAAGTCCTTTTATCAGGAGGCAGCAAGCCTGGGGCTTGCTTAGACAGCTCTGGAGAAGAAGACACCATGCAAGTGGCTTGTCAGGGGTTCTGATAACCAGGTCATACCCAAAGAATTCACAGTCTACTTGGAGAGACAGATTCTGTAATTGGAGCAAGAACACAATACCGAGCCTGTGTTCTAATGAACAATAAGCTGATTCCAGAAGAAACACAAAAGTGACGTAGCACTTGAGGAAAACACGATAGATAGATTAGATAGATAGGCAGATAGATAGATAGATAGATAGATAGATAGATAGATAGATAGGTAGATAGGAGCCACTTGGGGTTTGACTACCCAAAGTAAGCTTTGTGATTTCAGAAAACTCAAAGCAGTATTATGGAAAAGCCCCTTTCAATCTTGGAACAAAACTTAGGTTTATCACAAGAAAAGCATCTAATGGACATTTAACCACATGAGGCTGAGGAGTCTGACTACCACATTCTGGGTAGGTCACAGAAGAAGGACTGATGCCTTGAGTCTGATTCCTTACAAGCCAAGTCCAAGATGAGGATGGGCAAGATATATCAAAGTGCTCCCAGGATAAACTGATAAGGGCTTGGGGGTGGGGGCATAACAGGGAAGGGGGAAAGGCCAAGCAAGAATACTTTTTCTAGTGAAGCACTAAGGAGGTAGCTTCAGTTTGATCCCACCGGGGAACTACAGACTGCAAGACGCATGTTTAAGTTCATCTCAACCTAAAGCCAAAGAGCTGGGCTTTCAACACACATCAGAGAAGACATGAACTCCTAGGCACCTCAGCTCTCCCACTGCCCAAAAGCAATCTTCTGAAGAGAGTCCCAAGTTCTGGCCAGCACAAGCAAAGCATCTAGAGACTGGGTAATGGGTGCTCAGGAATGGTAAAAGGAAGTCAAGGAGATATGGGTACAGTGCCAACAATGCGTAGTGCACAGACCGATGAAAAATGGGTGAGGATGCTCCTTATCCAATCAGCATGCCCCGTTTTCTTCCGGGTCAACTCCTGGGCCACGGCCTCCTAGGCCAGATCCATCCAACACCCTTGTTGCAACAGTAGTGAAAACATGCCAAGATAGCCCCCGAATCATTGCATTAATCTAAAATGTTACAATTATAGCACGTAGGAAGAGATTCTTCTATTGGCTGCGAAATTCATATGTCTGCAAAGTAATTTCATCCCAGTGGCACAAGCAATTCAATCACCACCCTGGTGCTGCAGATTTAATAGCTTAATTTTCTATGGACTGACAACGTCCATCCTAACAAGCCCCTTGCGGAATGCCTCAGGACAAGGCTGAACAACACATCATTTGGTGCTGTGTGCTTACATAATTATTCCTCCTCCAGAAGCGTTTCACAGGGTGGGCAGGGGAGAATGAGTTAGCAGGGGAAACTTAGGCGCTGCTTCAATATTTAGAGAACATAAGGTATTATTATAGGATTAATAAGCAAGGCTAGTTCAGCAATAGGGAAGGCTGCCAAGGGAGGCTGTGGAATTGCTATCACTGGAGATAATGAAGGCTGAGAATAGATACCCACCCAGAATGGATTTTATAGACAATAACAATCTATCCCACCATTCTAGAAAAGTGGATGCACTAGTGTTTCACTGTAGGTCTCCTTCCAGCCCAAATGATTTCATAAATTAGATAAAGCGGTTTAGTTTAAAATATTACTTATTAAGTATTACTTATTCCAAAGTGTACCCAGCACAAGAGTGGTTGAACGCAGAAGCTATTGAGTGACAAACATAACTGGAATTATAAGCCACACCAGCACCTATAAACAAACGCCCAGTCTGAAAACAGGGCAATGAGAAACCAGGAAGGCAGATTTTTACAGTGGAGAAATAGAGACCAAAATACCACATAGTGATAGACTTGAACTTCAGGTATTCCGGGCCTGAATAAGCAACAGTTGTTAAGTGTTGAGTTTGTGCTTTGTTCAAACACTGCCTGATGTCTATGATGTGCAGACTTTTAGCTCTGACTGCCTAGTCTATATTCTGATGATAGTGTCTAGGGACGCCATCGAGGATGATGAATCTCACAAAGATTAGAACAGTTACATAGGGTGAATTGTTCTAGAAGTTGGAAGAATGAAGACATTTTTAAAGTATCCTGTGAATGTGACAAGGGGTTCAATTTTTCCAGATCTAGTCATGGTTTCCTTAGGTCAGAAACAAAATTTTTAAATTTCCATGAGAGAGTAGAGGACCAACTCATTACTCAGATGCTGTGTCTGTGGTTAATTAGGAATTATGCCTGCTCAGGACATGGCACACTGAAACACTTAATTTTCCTTGAATTAGTGAATTGAGACAATAATAAATCTGCCTAGTCAATACGGTGCAGTGGCCGCTGGACAAGGGCAGGGCACAGGAAAAGAAATTTCTCTAAACCTTGTCCAGTTTGCTACGATGCTATTCTGTGATCCAACTCTGAATACATTATTTCTTCTGGTTTCTTTCTAAGTCTTTTAATAAATCCTCTTGCTGGGGTACAAATTCTGTGGTTTTCACTGTATATACATTGGACACATGTTGACTATAGAATCTGCCATGATTTTTAAATTTTACATTCTGATATTAGAGAAACACCATAAATTACTGGAACCTCTCAAACACCTGGCTGTCCAAATTTTAATTATACATGAGCTCTGGAGAATCGCATATACATTTTAAAGCCCGTATGCTTACACTCCTATATCGTTCCTGAAGATGTGGGCGTGGCTATGGTCTTGAAACCAGAAAGCACTCTCTTCAAAAACCTAGAGAAATTTTAACTGAATTTAAATGGAAAATATATATAATAGCTTAAGGAATTAGAAACCAAAACCACTTATGTTACCCACATACTGGCAATGAATAATTTACTTTTCAGAATAATGAAATAATATTGATTTGAATTTCAGAAAATTGATAAAATCATAACCTAGTACACATTTAATAAAGATACCCAGAATGCTAAACTGTAGGCCAAAATGAGTATTTGTGGATCCGAATAGTCTCACATTTTTCAAAAACATTTATTCAGTTGCTCTTATGTCTAAAACATTATATTAGGAATTGATGATACAGTAGTGAGTTGAAGACTGTCCTCAGCTGGATGGGCTTTTGTATTGCTGAGAAATGCAGACTAAGCAAATAACCATGTAAAGAAATGTGAATTCACTTGAAATTGTGACAAGGAAGCAATGTCTGAGCACCTTCCCGGAAGGTGGGGAGCTGACCCAGCCAAGGAGATCAGGAAAGGCTTGTATGAAGAAGGGAGGGCTAAAGTGGGATTAGAAAGATAAACAGAAGCTAACATAGTGAAGAAAGGCGAGAATACTTTTTAGGCCATGAGGCATTAGCTGCCAATACACTTACCTAGAGGCTGGGAAAAGAAGGATACATTTCAGAGCTCTTAAGTCTTTTAACTATTGCGCGGGGCCTGTGGAAAGCAACAGATCAACCCTAATTCTGGGATAAAGAACTGGGTGGTGAGGAAGGGTGGAATTTAAAAGGAATTGCATAATACTAAATATATTTGTGTTGTTTATCCTCGTAAGCTTCTTCATTTCAGCGTATACACACATCTATGGTAAATAGAGACCTAGCACTTCCAACAAATAATCACCATTTCATCTTTCCTAAAGACTTTTCATGTCAACCTTCAAAGTCATGCCCACTGTCATATACTCCTGGTTTCAATGGAAAATTTGCTCATTTTCTAAAACTAATGGACAATAGCCAAAGATTTTACAGTATGACTAAACCACTGGAGAGTGCTACATTGCTTGAATGGAGGGGCACTCTGAAAAGAGTTGAAGGGCACTGCTCTGTATGTGGCCATTAGCAAGACATACTGATTTTATAATAGACTAAACCAGAGTAGGTCCCACTAAGTTAGCACACTGCTAAATGATGCCATTTTCTTCTCTTCTTTGATCATGAATAATCATTTATTGATAAAAGAAAAAGGAAAACACCCAACAGCTAAGATGCAGGGACTGATAGTGCATTCTCTCACCCTCTGAAAAGCACTCCAAAGTGATGAATAACAGTTCTTTGGTGCTAATTGGTTCTGTTTCTCTGGAGAACCCTGGCTACTACAGGATGAATTTACCCAGGAGTAACATGATCCAAACTGCCTTGTAGAAAGATAAATTTGGTAGCAATGAGGACGTTAGACCCAGAAGGAAAGCCTGGAATTCAGAGTGACTTCTCAAAACAATACTATAATCCCAGGAGCAGATTATGAGGGCTTCATCTACAGCTATGTGCAAAGGTAATAAAGCTTGGATGGAAAGGTAATTCAGGAATAGAATTGTCACACCTCACATCTTGTCACCAAGGTGGCCCAGGAGAACGAATGAAAGCAGACTCCGAGGGTTTCAACAGCACAGAAGAGGAAGGTAATAATACTTTAAGGGCCTAAGAGCTCAGGCAAACTGGTATTGGAGTTTCAATGCCTTAACAAAGGTAAACATTCTACTGAAATATATGAAATTGCCAACAGTCAATGTTTTTTGTTCATCAAAATGAAACTTTTACATGGTTCAAACCATAAGCAACTAATACGTGAGAAGGACACCCATGATTTTGGATAAATTATAGCAGTTGTGTCAATTCTTTGTTCTTTCTTTCTTTTTTCTTTTCTTTCTTTCTCTCTCTTTTTTTTTTTAGCACTTAATGGATCAGTGGTTTTCCTTCATTGACTCTGAGTTTGACTTCTGAAGATGATATTACCATATTTAATTTTTTGCATGGATAATATATTAACATATTTTTAAAATTTAATAAATCTGAAAAGGTACAGCACTGAAATCTTCTCTCACTATTTCTCAGGCCATCCGCCCCCTGACACTCATGAGCAACTTCCTGTGTTTCCTACACAAATTTCTTTGTTTCTTTACTAGTTACAATTAAAAAGCAAAAAATAGAAACTTACCACCCCACCACCAACAACCCATTTTTCTCCCCAAAAGGAAATATAAAGTACAAACTGTTCTGCACTTTGCTTCTTTTCACTTGACAAAACGTCTTGGAGATATTTCCAGATTAATACATCAAGTGCTTCCAAATTATTTTCTGTAGCTGCACTGTGTTCCATTATATGCACATGCCATGGTTTCTTCAGCATGTCCCCACTGATGGACGTGTGAGTGGTTCACAACCTGCTGTTGCGACCAGCAATGGTACAATCCACCGTCACTGGCATGTGTCCTTTCACCTGTGTGCAATTAGATGTGTGGGCTAAACCCCACCCACCCAGCACCCCCCCAAGCTGAGATCCAGTTGTTATAACAGAAAAGAAATGAAAATAGAGGAAAACTCAGAACAGATTCTTAAAATGTGAGAAAGAAAAGAAAAAGAAGGGGATAATGAGAAGAAAGCAGGCAGGCAGACTAGGACAGAGGAAAAGAAGGAAGGAGTGAGAAACGAGGAAAAAGAAGAAAAGAATGAAGAGAGGTAAAACCTCTTGACCTCTGTGAGACAGTAGAAGGGAAGTGATTAGACCGTAGTGCAGGGGTGGGGGGTGGCTAAAGAGAGGGCACGTGGGAAACTCAGGGAGCTCTACAATGCTGGCAGTACATAACAAGGAAGTGACTCTTCCTGTCCAAACAATCCTATCCACTACAGCAACACAGAAGAAAGAAGTTCCGAGGCTAAAAATACAGCAGGCATCTCTGCACAGAGCCCAGGACGTGGCCATTCCAGGTTATTCAGCACGTGAGACACAGAGGGAAGAAGCCACGTGTTTTGAAAAAGAACCAAATGCGGAAAAAGAACCAAATGCGTACAAAGCCCTGGTGCTTGAGGCAAATGTAAACAGTATTAGTCAAAACTGTGCATCATCTATAAATAGTTATAAAGCCTTAACTCTAAGAAGCTCTCAAGAGCAACTGCAAGTTGAAAAGGGACACACATGGGATCCGAGAAGTAAAGAAGAATCCCGACCGGACCAAAATGCTGTGCCTCCCTGTTCGAACACACTGACCGAAGGTTCCAAATGGCTCCCACCTGAGGAAGATGAAAGGCTGAAGTCAGTGTTCATGACTTACTTTTAGAAGTGCACTAAAGTCCATCACATAGTAAAATCTATGTTATTCCCACTTCAGCGGGTTTCTTTGCCCTCTTAATCAAGTCCAGAGTTAAAAATTAAAACAAAAATTAAGAAAATAAATCTCTAAGTATTGAGAAGGAGAGTGATTTATCTTGCAGTGAAATTATTTTCACACAGAGTAGGCAAATCCAAGGAAACGGGCCCCATTTCAGAACCCTGTTTCAACAAGGGAAATGCCTGACTGGGTGTGCTATTTTATTGGCTTTGATAGTGTTTTCCAAAAAAGCCTACAACTGCATACTGCCTGAAAAAGCTCATTTTGTGCCTGAAGTTGTTGCTAGGCTTAAATGGAAGTCATGGGGGATATGATAAAAAAAAAAAAAAAAAAAAAAAGGAGTAGGATGATATTGAGAGATGCTAAATAGGTGATTTGTAAACTTTCACGTGGAACTCATCCGTCAAAGAAGGGGCACACACTTCAGAAGAGAAGGGAGGAAGAAAGGAGCCAAGAACACAACAGACACGTTACATATGGCCTCTGACTCTGTTTCTTTCTATCGTTAATTTTACTCCACATGCTGGAGTTAAACATGCATTTCAAGTCATGTAAAGATCATGATAATACAAGTAATATAGAAGACAAATCTCAGCATTTCCCAACTTCCACTTACTCCAGTCACAAGTTGGCCAAATTATCAACAGTGCTCTGTCTCCAAATTCAAAAGATTAAAGGAAAAATATGACCTGGTGTACGGCTTTCTATTCCCTATGGTAATTGTAGATGATTCTGTTATTGCAAATTCTATTATATTATGTGCTCCTATTACAAAAATCAACTTAGTATGGAAAAAAAAGAAACTGAGGTATATTTCTGTTTTTATTTAGAATAAAAATAATTTAGACATAAACCATTCTTCTATTGTCATGATAATCACCAACACACATGAAACATCTGATATCAGGGCAGCACCCCCAAAAATGGAGATTTCACAAGTGACATTCTGTCGGAGCCTCATTCTTTCTTGACTTGCCCTTGACATTAACAGCACCAACTTCTGCTCGGTGCTAAAGGATAAGACTAGAATATGATATTCTCCATGGTGATGCCAAGTCCAGTTCTTGGCACACTGGATGCACTCAACTAACATCTATTAGGCAAACGGATGACTTCTAGCAAGAAACATCAAAAACACGATCTTCAAACAATGGGCTGCTCCAGAGTTGTAGGTAACCCCACAAATTCTCTACTCTATTCAGCCTATGGCATAGGGGTGCTACTCTATTTAACATAAGTAGCTAAAGAGCTTATTGCAATCATTTCTAAACCCTCTCTGTGGTTTGGGGTTTAAGTACTTACTAATGCTCACAGAAATTAACTTCAAGGAGCTGTCTACAAATCTTTTGCATATAGTGGCGGTTCCTTATTTATTTCCTGAAATAGAGAAAACGGCATCTGGGACGTGGCCATTGTTTTTTTACACACATGAAAAATTATTAGCATGGCAACTGCATTTATATCAACTGGGTAGTTTAAGAGAATTGCAGTCAAGAACAGCAAGACTAAGATTTTCTGTTCACAAAGTGAACTCCTTAGATTGACCAGATCTATTTGAACGTTAAAGAATGAACTTCTGAAGCATGTCTATGACACATTAAGTGATAAAAGCTCCAGAATATTACACTATTTTAAAGCATTCAAAGTGAGGGTAGCTTAATTAGAATTCACATATTTATATATAAATAAAGAAAACTTCTTTATTCAAAAAAAGCAAAGAAATAGAAAACATTTTCAGTAGATTATAAACCTTTTAACTTCTCATATCCTTTGGGCTTTGTTATGGTGTCTAGTTCTTGGTGGAGATACAGTAAATTTTGGTTGACCCATAAAAGGAAGGAGTTACAAAAAAAGGAAAGGAAGGAAGAAAAATAGAAAAGAACAGAAAACACTTCACAGAGGGGTATCCTGTAGAGAATTCTATAAAACTCTAACCATAGTGCCTACAGAAATCACTGTTAATTATTTTCCCACTTATTCATCATGTGTTCCTGGGCATTCTTGTCATTAACACCACTATTGGAATCCTTTATAATGTCTAATTTCTAAAAATCAATAAAATGCAAATAAACCAATGTATTAAGCAGTTTTTCTTCTTAATAGGCAAACACTTAGAACCACTAAGTATTACTGAATAAAGGGGTACAGTGTTTAGAAAAGGAGAGACAAATAATTCGGGCTCCATTGGGTGTAGCCCTAAGCTGAACACCTCTAGCCAGCTTGGTTGTTTTGACCCTCATAACTGTATAAACTGCTTTCATTTTGAGTCATGTAACTGATTATGTGTATTTGTGATGGAGCGCGAGTTAAAAGGCAGGAAGCATATGGAACACTGATGTTGAAATACAATTTGCGTTCATCTTACATAATACATCAAGACTATTCTAGCATTTCATAGTCAATTGTAAGAAGAAAAAAAAATACACGTTGACCTATTTCCAATTAGGTCTTCACTTACAAGGGATAAAAACCTACACATGCCAGCAACATGTAACAACCAGAGAAAGCTCACAACCTGAAATTAACACCTTATCTCAGCACTTAGAAACAACTTCAGAGGGGGGCCTAGGTGGCTCCATTGGTTAAGCATCTGACTCTTGATTTCAGTTCAGGTCATGATCTCACGGTTCATGGGATCAAGCCCCAAGTCAGGCTCCGCACTGACAGTGCGAAGCCTGCTTGAGATTTTCTCCCTCCTCTCTGTCTGCCCCTCCCTCTCAAAATAAATAAATAAACACCGACAAAAGAAATAACATACAAAAATTACAGAATTTAGCTACACAAAGCACACTGTAATCTGAAATCTTCTTGTGGTCAAATTATTATTATATTATCATATTTTTCCCACATACAATTCTTACAAAGTTAACTTTGCGGTAAACGGACAGGGTAAATCATTGTCAAATAGGAAACAGTAATGAATACTACCGTAAATGTTATTTCATTTTCTTACGCACTAGGCAATAATGTAAAAATAATTACTTTTAATTCCTAAGGAAGTTCTAAGGGTTAAATATTTCAGTGCAAAGGACTATTACATAATAAAAGTTTGGGAAACATTTGTCTGGTACAATAAACTTAATGCAAAGGGGACTATCTGGAGGCTTCTTAGGTTGTAAATGAAGGAAAAGCTTTAGGGAATTCTGTCTTCAGATTCCTGCCCCATCATTTGGCATCTGAGTTGGCTAAGTACTTTCAATACTAACTCCATCTATCCCTCCAAATTTCCTGGCACTGCAGGGCAAAAGACAGAGCTCAAAGACTTTCCCAAGATCTTAAAAATAAAAACCACTGGAGACAAGATCCATATTCTATCCTTCCTAACTTCAAAGTCTATTCTTTTCAATATGCCACATTCTATTTACCTCACCTTTCTGTGAAAGGGTATTTTCATTTGGCATTCCAGTATCTCTCAGTAGCTTTGAAAATAAAAACTGCATTTATTCTAACTCTTAATTCATAACTAAAAACAATATCCTTTCTCCAATGCCTTTCTGGGAAGTCTGATCTGCCTGAATAGCAAAGCCATGGCATTGCTAATAAGCAGCTAACATAAATAGAAATCAACCTGCTAGCAAATGCTTCCTTTAAAAATATTTCTCTGTAAGTGAATAAAATTCTCTTTGATTATTATTTCTAGGGATTAAACATCTCCAAGTGATGCATGGTCTATCTGCATTTTTCTCTCTGTGACAGCCTAAATGCCTCCATTTATGCACCTTAGAATGTTTCTAAGAAGGAAGATTATCCAGTTTATTAAACAATGAATGGCTCCTTTCACCTTTGGAAAGAATGTTTTGTTTTGTTTTGGTTTGGTTTTGTTTTGTTTTTATGAAAGTCCCTGAGACCGACTGCAAGGAGTTTGGCTTTTAAGAGTTAAAATAAGACCGGGCATTCTGAACCTTTCAGAGAACTCAATTTATAAAATCCTCCTGTTTTGTGGAAACTCTGCCCCTTCTCACCCAATCAACTGTGGTCTCATCTGAAAGGATCCCGGCATCTTGTACAAATGTGATCTAGATACACGACTGGAGGTCTCACGTGAGAAAGCATAATCCCAATCCATGGACGTATAGGAAAGGTCTTGATGAAATAAGTTTGTTACCTCCTTTTACAGAGGAGAGACTCAAGTTCAGAAAGTCTGGATGACTTGGGTCTGATCTCAAAGACTGTTCTGGTCAGTACCAGGTTTAAAACCCGAGTCTCCAGAATCTCAAAACACATGTGTTCCCCCCCCCCCCCACCATGTGCTTGTCAGAATATTAGTGCACGAGGTTTAAGAGCACAGGGTTTTGATGGGGAGAGGGTATGTACTGGCTGAGTCATCACCTCCTCCACCTCCCTGACAGCACCTCTACCTCTTTCATACATAACTGAACTAGTATAGATGAAAACAAAGTTGTTCCTAAGAACTAGGCAGGCTGAGCAGGCTCCCAGAACTCAAGAGGGGAAATACAATCGAAATGAGATAAAGAATAAGATATTCTCTTACCAGTTGGTATATGAATTATATTTAGGGAGAAAGCCTGCCTTTACATTGAAGGTCATTTCCCCAACGCCATCAAATGCCCCAAATGAAGGAAGAGTTTTGTGTCTGTATGCCATGGGGTCCGCATGAGGCCAGGATGCTCTGGATGGGCAGGGTGAATCCTTCCCTTAACCTACACCACTTAGTTCCACGCTATGGTGTCACATTCTCAGCTTAGCATCTCAACCTTTTGGGATCTGGCCTCTGGTTCTACCCTTAACTTCAACACCTACCACCTACCCCTCAGCTGCCTTCAAGCCATGCTGAAATATTTGTCATTACGCAAAATACCTGGTGATGTTTCACAACTCCTGGACTTTTCACAGGTTACAATGTTCTCATTGCTTCTTTAATTTTTTTTTTTTTCAACGTTTATTTATTTTTGGAACAGAGAGAGACAGAGCATGAACGGGGGAGGGGCAGAGAGAGAGGGAGACACAGAATCGGAAACAGCCTCCAGGCTCTGAGCCATCAGCCCAGAGCCCGACGCGGGGCTCGAACTCACGGACCGCGAGATCGTGACCTGGCTGAAGTCGGACGCTTAACCGACTGCGCCACCCAGGCGCCCCTCTCATTGCCTCTTTAACTAGTAATCCCGCTTGTTCGTCAAAATTCAGTCTAAATATGGCTTCCTCCAGGGGATTTTCCCTGAATCTGATTTTGATGCCCTTATGCTCTCCCAGCATTCTGTTCATGCTTCCATTATAGCACTGATAAAAATGTAATGTAATCATTGATTTGCATATTTATTACTTACTATAAGCCTCTGGAGGTTTGAGATCTTGTCTCACTCAACTTTGTATCCCTGGCACGTCGCACAAGACCTGGCCCATGGTTCGTGCTCAATAAATGATAAATGTGTGAAGGAATTAATGAAATGCCAAAAGACGGCAGTTACCCCATGACTGCCTACATCAGTTGTGACTTTGGGCAAATCACAAACTATCTGATCGTCCAAAAGTAATCACTCAGAACTAATTGTTAATCAGTGTCAGGGGACAGCATATTTCATGGAAAAGAGTTCTTGCATTTGATGAGTTAAAACAATGACCACCTTGCACTTGAGGTCTTTAAAAAAGTAAGATATCAGCCAGTTGATGCATAAGGCCGACCGCTTTTTTCTTATGCAATATGTGTCCCTCTCTGTATTACTGCTGCGTACAGTATCCGGGGTAGGGTTTTTGGCACCTTCGTGTGACAGCGTTTCAACTTGTAACTCATGTCCAAGTGAACTCAGCTGCTGTATCCCTAGTTCACAAGATTCCTGATCATCTATTTTATAAACCTAAGAAAAAGTTAGCTAAATTAAGCCATGAGGGCTTATTTTAAAGATGGGTACTGCAAAAAAGGCAAACTTGTCTTTGAAATATAGTAAAGGTACCAAATTGTTATGAATGTCACAAAGGCCTGATTTTTCCAGTTGGATTGACATGAACAAGAGAAAAAACAGGAAATTAATACTGAAGGCTTGCTGGACAATAGAAAAGCGTTTAACAGGATCCCAAATGGGGTAATTTGATCTGTCCCATTATTATCTTGTATGAACCTACAAATCAGAACAGGAAAAGGAATTCTTGAAAAAAAAAATTAACTAAGATGAAATTGGATATTGCATTCATCACGGAAATTCAACTATAAAGAGGTTAAAGCTGTCCTGTAAACTCCAGATAAAAGGCTCATAACTCATTTCCACTGGAGGGTAATAAGACAAGCTGTTCTTTCCATGAGTGGATGGAACAAGTATAGTCTTGTACGAAGAAAACTAAAGGTGAGTACAACATTCCTCTGCTACCTCTGGAAGATGAACTATGTAGTTTAAGTGATGTGACACCACTGTTCCTTGACCTTTTATAGTCAGTAGGGAGAAGGATTTCTTCTCAAATCTTTAGATTGCAAATATGTAATCCCTTTCACACTGTATAATTTGTTCTATTCCTGAATCATCGTGTCTAGTTACCTTTATTTTCATGTGTCTGTGTGTGTGGGGGTGGGGTGGGGGGAGGGAGTGTATTCTAGATATTTACTGATTCTTGTCTCTTCTTTGTAATTAACAATAGTTTGTATATGTTTTGGCCCTATGGCTTCTGAATGGTTGCAAATTCATTATGCATCTCTTAGCCTATCATGCTAAAGATAAAATGAGTGGGATTTTCAACTATAGATGATTTACAGCTCTTAGGTTCAGATAAAGCCTAAAACCAGAGAAAGAGACTGAATAAAACTCATCATGCTACTACAGATCTACTAAAGAGATTCAGGAAACACAATGAAATATAAGGGTAAAACAATTTACAGATTTCCTTCACCAGATTGTGCTTGCTTCGGAATACATCATTGTTCAGAGCTATGATAGCTTAGTTTGGGGGGCCAAAAGCAAATTAGCAACTCAGATAAACCTTTTTTATTTGAAAGATTTTTTTAAAGTTTATTTATTTACTTTTGAGAGAGAGAGTGCACATGAGCAGAGGAGGGGCAGGGAGAGAGGGAGAGCGAATCCCAAGCAGACTCCGTGCTGTCGGTACAGAACCCAGGGCAGGGCTCCATCTCATGACCACGACATCATGACCTGAGCTAAAATCAAGAGTCTGACACTTAAACAACTGAGCCACCCAGGCACTCTTCACATAAACTTTTTTAATATCTTTTTTTTAATGTTTATTTTTCTGAGAGAGAGAGAGAGAGAGAGAGAGAGCAAGAGAGAGTGGGGGAGGGGCAGAGAGAGAGGGAGACACAGAATCCAAAGCAGGCTCCAGGCTCTGAGCTGTCAGTTTGTCATGGGGCTCAAACTCACAGACCGTGACATCATGACCTAAGTCAAAGTCTGATGCTTAACTGACTGAGCCACCTAGGAGCCCCCATAAACCTTTTTTAGACAAGAATAAATGTCACAGTACTCAAACTGGATAGGCTTTTTTTTTGACCTCACATATTTCTATCTAGAATTTTTCATCTCGTACTGAGTTTTTTCTACTCTTTTTATCTCTAAAAACCATTGTGGAAAAAAAAAATGAATGAATTTCAAAGAATCAACTAAACAGGGCACATGAGCCAGGGAGTGATCAAAGTATAAAAGTGTACACCAATTAGTCTTAAATTTTGTTTTGGTGTGTGAATATATCCAGTATGTATTATTCTATTAGGACCACTAAAATTTTTTACAGGTAATAATGGTATTAGTATTTTTCATTCATTCAACATGTATGTCTTGGGTCAAAGGAATTAAAGCTTAAGTCCACATGCAAGCCTCATTCCAAGAAGCATAAAGTTCAGAAGAGAAGATTTTTAAAGTTCATAATAGCTATTAAATCATGTGACTCAAAATACAGTGGTCAGTAAAATACGGCCCAGGGCTGATCACCTACGTTTATGAAGGTAATTTTATCAGGACACAGCTGTAGCCATTTGTTTAGGTATTATCTCTGGCTGCCTTTACAGTACCAGAGCAGAACTGAGTATAGCGGAAAGTCTACGTCCATCAAATCCAAAATTTTAGCTACTCCTTTACAGGAAAGGTGACCCCTGGTGAAGGTGATAATAACCACCATTATAGGTTAAGATAAAATGACAAGACAGTACATAAAAAGATTATTTACTTCTTTTTTTTCCTTCCTCCCTCCCCCTCTCTCTCCCTCTTTCTCTCTCTCCCTCTCTCTCTCTTTCTTAGTATGCTCCAAACCCAGTACAGAGCCCAGCACGAGATTTGAACTCACAACCCTGAGATCAACACCTGAGCTTAGATCAAGAGTCAGATGTTAACTGACTGAGCCGCCCAGGAACCTCAAGGATCACTTATTTCTTTATCAGTGAGGTGTCATTGAGATGAACCTTGAATTAGGGGTGAGGATTTTGACCGACAGAATCACTGAGAGTAGCAATCTCAAATAAAAAAAGAGTTAGGTGAAAGACATGCATACAAGATATACTGCCATAGTTAGAAAACATCAGGTTGTACAGCTTGATTACACGATGAGCTGCAGGAAGTAAATTTTAATGGAAGTCACATTTCTGGTATCCAGCTCATTCATACCAGCACAGCCATGCCAGTTGTTTATGACTAAAGTCAGTGGTCACAGCACCATTTCTGAGGGCTTGTCACCAGTTCTTAAATATTGTGAATATCACTCCTGGTTTTACATATCAAAACCTATGAGATGCAGCCAACAGAGTCTTCAAAGGAAAATTTATATTTAAAATCAATTTCTCATAAATAATAACATAAAGATATAGCATTCATCTCAATAAACAAGAAAAAGAACACCAAAACGAACCTAAAGGACCCTCACACACTGTGGGAAAGTATGACAGAAAGAGGGGGGAGGGGAATGCATTTATGTTGATCTACAGAAATGGAAGTATCCCTTTGACTCAGCAATTCTGCCCCTAAAATTTGATTCCGTGGACATGCTCCTACACATGCAGCAAAATACAGTGACCAATGTGTTCACTGCAATGTGTTTGTGTAATCAAAATTGGAAACAATCTTTTTATTCACCAAGTTTAATGCCTAACAATACATCATGATTCTGCAATACTGTAAATTTGAGAATATAGTTATGTAGATTCACATGATCTTATAAGAAAAGGATATCGATAATATAGGGTAGAAAAAGTAAGCTATTGAGCAGTATCTATGGCCTTACCACAGTTCTCGTAAACATCGTACTTTTGTATATATATGTAACTCAATGTGTGGTGTGTGTGTGTGTGTGTGTGGTGTGTGCGTACATGTGAAAGGGAGAAGTAAATATGATGATGATGATGAAGTTTAGAAGTACATACTGAAGTGTTAAGAATGGTTGACCATAAACAATCCACAACAGCCAAAGCAATCTTGAGCGAAAAGAACAAAGCTGGAGGCATCACACTACCTGATTTCAAAATATATTACAAAGCTATAGTAACCAAAACACCATGGTTCTATCGTAAAAGCAGAGGCAAATGGCACAGAATTGAGATCCCAGGAACAAATTCACCCATTTATGATCAATTGATCTTTGACAAAGGTACCAAGAGCATACAATGGGGAAAGGACAGTCTCCTCAATAAATGGTGCTGGAGAAAATGGAAAATAGACCCTTATCTCACAAGATATACACAAGTCAACTGAAAATGGATTTAAAACTTAAATGTAAGAAAATTGTGAAGCTACTAGTAGAAAATATAGGGAGCTTGACATTAATCCGGGCAAGGATTTTTTGGATATAATCCGAAAGGCATCTGCACAAGAACAAAAGTAGAAGACTGGGATTTCATCAAACGTTTAGCTTTTGCACAGCAAAGAAAGGAACAAGGTGAAGAGGCAGCCTATGGAATGGGAGAAAATGTTTGCAAATCACATATCTGATAGTTAATATGCAAAATATGTAAGAAACTCAAACAACTCCAATAGCAAGTAACCTGATTAAAAAATAGGCAAAGGATCTGAATAGATATTTATCAAAGAAGACACACAAATGACCAAAGGTATATAAAAAATACTCAACATTATTAATCATCAGAGAAAGGCAAATCAAAACACAGCGAGATATCACACCTCAAGATAACCCGTGTTGGTGAGGATGTGGATAAGAGGGAACTCTAGTACACTGTTGGTGGGAATACAATTAGTATAGCCACTATGGAAAACATAGAGGCTACTCAAAAAAATTAAAAATAGAATTCCCATATGATTCAACAATCCCACTTCTGGGTATATAATTAATCAATTGATGAACTTGATACCCTTTTTAATTTTTTTTTGAGTATAGTTGATACTCAATGTTGCATTCAGGTGTACAATACAGTGATTTAACATGTCTATATGTATATGTTATACTATGCTTACTGCAAATGCAGTTACCACCTGTCACCATACAACACTATCACAATATTCATAATTATATGCCCTATGCTGTACCTTTTAGTCCCATGACTTATTCATTCCATCTGCAGTCCCATGTCCATTGCAGAACTATTCACAATAGCCATGATATTTCTAAGTAACCATAAACATAGGAATGGACAAAGAAAATATGGTGTGTGTGTGTGTGTGTGTGTGTGTGTGTGTGCGTGTGTGTGTGTGTGTATATATATACACACACACATATACAAAAATACATATATGTATGTATGTATACATATACACAAAGAAATATTATTGAGACTTTAAAAAGAAGGTAATTCAGTCATTTGCAGCAACATGGATGACCCTGGAAGACATCATGCCACTTGAAGTAGTCAAATATTTATTTGAAAGATGTATCAGGGGCACCTGGGTAGCTCAGTCAGTTAAGCATCTCACTCTTGATTTTGGCTCAGGTTATGATCTCAGGGTCATGGGACTGAGCCCCTCCCTTGATGGGCTCCATGCAGGGTTTAGAGCTTGCTTAGGATTCTTTTTCCTCTCCCCCTGCCCCTCCCCAGCTCTCACATGCATACTCCCTCTCAAAAAAAAAAAAATAGAGAAATCATTTATGATCTCACCTATAAGTGGAATCTAAAAAAGTCAAATTCATAGAATCAGAGAGAAGAATGGTGGTTTCTAGGGCTGGGAGGTGGGGCAAGTAAGAAGATGTTAGTCAAAAGGTATAAAGTTTTGATTATGCAGGATGAATAAGTTCTGGGGATCTCGTGTACAGCATGGCAATGACAGTTAACAATATTGTGTTGTTTACAATATTAAATCAATACTGTGTTGATTAAAATATTGTGTGTATTTAAAATTTGCTGAGAGAATAATATCTTAACTATTCTCACCACGAACACACACACACACACACACACACCACTTACACACAATTATAACAACGTGAGATGGTGAATATGTTAATTAGCTTGATTGTGGTAATCATTTCACAATGTCTATCAAAACATCATTTTGTACACTGTAAATAAATAGTTTTGTCCATTATATTTCAAAAAATATGGGGAATAAAAAGGATAGTTAAATACTACCTTTGGGTAGTAGAGTTGGAGTGAGGAGCATTTTGACGTTTTATTCTATATATTTCTGTTTGATTTCTTTTCAACCAGGATATTACTCTTTCGTAAGATAGACCGACAACACTACAAGAACATCTCTGAACATATACCTCTCTAGATACAGGCCAATTAGATGAAGGCGTATGAACACATTAAGTTTATTGACAAATAATGCCACATTGCTTTTCAATAGTATAAACAGAGGTTAATTTATATGTTTTCTTGCTCAAGTCAAATTTCAAGTTTGATTCCAGCAAGAGCTATGATTAGACCAGGAATGGTCACGCTCCTCAGCCTCAAAGCTTCAGACTATAAATATTCAAGCGTTCTCTTTGTGATTGCAGGCACTGAGAATTTTTCCCAATCCTGGATTCCCCAGAGTCAAATGAGATAGAGGATCCAATGCTCTTCTGGCATATTTCTTACTGATTTCGTATGCTAGCTACCAGCATCACCTGACCACGCAAAAGCATACAGCTTTTATTATTAGTGGCACTTTAGGAAAGAACAAGTCTAATTCAGAAGAAATCATGTTTGATACATGAAGTTAGGGTTAAAATAATTCCTCCAGTTCATAAAACTCATTTTGAAATAAAAGTTGGATGTGAATTTAAAGTTGAGGTCCCTGACAAGCAACTTCCCGGCAGGCTTTGAGGATACCATGTCTGGTCCCTGCTCCCCCCCGCCCCCACCTCTATGCACCCTGGGGGAGAAAGCAGAATGCAGTGCTGAAACACAGTGTGGTAACTAAACCAAGATCAGGGCCCTGGTCTCCATACTCTTAAGAAACAACTTTATCCTCTAGATACCTTTCACGAACCTCATCCTATAGTGGAGTGGTAGAAATCATGGACTCCAGAACCACATTAACTCCCTAAGTCTCCTGCCTTCTAGCTCTGGGATCTTGGAAAAGCTACTTATACTCTCTGTATCTCAATCTCGTCATTTGTAAAAGGAGGATACTAATAGCATAGTAAACCCTTGTCATATCATTTTAAATAGGATCTGAATACTCAATCCCATAAAATATGAGAATGGATTATTGTGAGATTAATGAAATGACCAGAGTTAGCTGCCTGGCTAAGAGTCCCAAGGATCCTGGAAACAACTACCAGTCATACTACATACTACTGAATCTGTAGTATACAGTATCATGGGATTTTACCATCAAGCAACTATGAAGACTGAGTTAATATATAAAATACCTAGAACAGAGTCTAGCACTAAGTAGCCAATACATATAATGCTGGCTATTATCACTGTGACTGCATCTGTCTCTACTGTGGCCCCCCTGGGGCCACTGCTACAACACTACAAAACAGACAAAACCGAAGGAAGAGAATTTCCCAATGACCAAGCAGCAATACGATGATAAAAAGTAACAGCAAAGTGATTTCCACGTATTTGTTCAAGGTAATCCCTTTAGGTTGTCCTGACTACTCTTTACTCATCCTGAATTCTCCCCTTGCCAAAAGCTGTCAACAAATAACTCCAGGAGGGAACAGGGCCAAGATGTGAGGCTGGCATTCAAAAGAGATTGGACTTACATTAAGCATGCTATCCATCTATAAACCTATCACCTGCTTAGGACACACTGCCTGCTCTAGAGACGAAAGCTATTTTTCCAGCAGGCATCATACCGTTTTAACAAAATATCGTCGACCTGAAGTTTATGTACCATAAGCTGTCGAATATTATTCCTGTGAAGGGGCTTTAGGATTCCTGAGGAGAGAAAAGTATTGCATGTGGCTAGCAAATTTGAGAGGTGGCAGTGGTTCACATCATCCTTATTAATGCCATGACATTTAACGTGACACTGTTGAAAGTAAATCTTGTCATCACAGACACCAGTGACCTGTTCCTCAACTTTCCATGTTCAAGGCAGGAGTCCCAGACTGGAATTTGGAAAAGCTGGCCACCCAGAGCTTTCATGGCATGGACATGAAAACGAGTCTTGGCCAATCTAGCTGTTGTGGAATTAACTTCATTCATCTACTGGAGGCAGCAGTTTCATAACACCATAGCAGAAAGAGAAAGACATCAGGGCTGAGGGCAGGGAGGGCTTTTATGTGTTTCCTACCTCTGTCTTATTGTGCACTAAACAAGACCAGATGTTTCAACAAAGAACTGAAACCAGAGTCATACTGCGTTTGATTTGTGGGACCACCCTTACTTGAAATGCCAGCTCATCATTCCAAGGTTGAAAAATGATGTGCATGAAAAGTGAGATAAGAAATGTTGAACATTCCTTCAAAAAAGTAATTAATTATACCATCCACAGATGGTAAGAAATGCCTTCCAGGTCGGCATTGAGAATGCAGCGATTACTTGCCAAAGGGTTAGAACCAGGGCGTATTCTCTCATCCCTCCCATGCGTCTGTCCTGGAACCACGGGGTAGATGAGAATGGCATGGGAGGAATAGTGAGGTTAAGGGAAAAAGCAGAAGTGAACCCACAACAGCCAAGAGACAGAGTAGATCAAAAGCAAGAGATTTGGGGATTATCTAAAGTGTCCATGGTTTCCAGGGAATAGCAGTTCGGCAAAAGGTCAATACAGGGACTCACAGCAAATGCACGCCTAGTTTATGGGAAGTCAACCCTGTGCTTGTAGATATGCTGGTGTGGGGGAAAGATAAAGAAGGAGAGAGAAGGGAAAAAGGAAAAGAGAGAAAGGGGTTGACGGAGATGGAGGGAAGAAAGAGAGATGTGGAAATATACAGGGAAAGAGGAAAAGATAGACACAAAGGCAGAGAGAAAGAATTAGAGAACAGGATAGAAAAGAATGAGGAAAAAACCATTGATTTGAATTTGGGGTCATCTCCTAGGGCCACCACCATTCCACTAATGAACTGAGCTCTCATCAATTCTTGATTTTCAAATTGTTGAAATTTGAATTTGCCTTCCCCTGGTCATTCCTTTTATGTCTCTATGTCTATGTTAAGCTGAAAGCAGTTCAGTTTTTAAAATAGAACACTTACTCTTAAAATTTTTTTTTAAAAAAAGTTTTTGGCTCCTAATATAAGTTAATTACTTTAGCTTACATTCAACCAAGAAATAGAATGCTGGGGGGGGGGGAAGATAACTGGCTGTTTTAGATTTAAATTCCTGATAATTGCCTTATAATTAAGAATATAACAGTGGAGGTATTATTCTGCAGAAGACTATGTGGTCACAAGTTTGGAAATGGAGGGTTCATCAAATTAAACAGGTTTCCTACCTTCAGATTTTCTTAAAGCCCCAAGTATAGCAATGGGCACTGGGTTCTCCACAATGTAGATAAACAATACAGTTTTTTCCCAAACTGACTTGGTCAAGAGTCCTTCCTTTTCAAAGTACACCTCACAGCACAAGTGTATTGTGGAACACTACACTTTAGAAACCTCTCATCCAATTCAAGCCCTCCTGTTCCTCTATTCATGCCTTCTGCAGCCAGATGTATATGCCATGATTAAGCAAATCTCCCCAAATGTATGTTTCATTGCAGTGTTTCCATGTTATTGCTCTATAGTGGCTGCCAATGGTCTACAACCTGTGAATCCCAAACTTTCCCCAAACACGTGGATTAAATAGCCACCCCAGGCATGTATGCCATATTTATTCTCTGGTTCCACATATCTCCTGGCAAGACACCAACTTCCTTTGGTGGTTAGTCTATCATAATAGGAGATCACATTTGGAATAGCAAGTACTTATTCCCCAATCTAGCAGTCAGTGTCCATTACAATCAGACCTCAGCCCACTTTTCTGCCCTGTATCCTTCCTTCCTTGATGCCTGGCTATGGAGCATAAAGCAGTCTACAGAAACTGTTATTGCATTCTTCAAACCCAGACTGATCAGAGATCTCCATTTAAGTTAAGAGAAGAGAGACATATTAGAAAATGGGAGAATGACATTCTCCTGCCACAGATCTCTACAGATAATAAGAGAACCTAACAACAGCCTCCAATCTGTTTGCACACAAAAGATAATGTCTAGCTTTGCTTATTAGCTCTGTTCATCAACCAGCACCATGCCCAGCAGCCCATTAACCTAGGAATCAGGGATATAATGTGAAAAGGAATGGGGGCACCCGGGGACCTTAATCGGGTAAGCCTCCGACTTTGGCTTAGGTCATGATCTCACAGTTCACGAGTTCAAGCCCCTCATCAGGCTCTCTGATGTTAGTGCAGAGCCCATTTCGGATCCTCTGTTCCCCTCTTTGTCTGGCCCTCCCCTGCTTGTGCTTGCTTGCTCTCCTGCGCTCGCTCGCTCTCTCTCTCTCTCTCTCTCTCTCTCAAGAATAAACATTTAAAACAAAAGAAAAAAAAAACAGAAAAGGAATGACTATATCTTGGACCACAGAAAAGGCAGCGCTCAGGAGTGATAACACAATGGCACTGTGGATATAGGACATCAGACACTGATTTGGACTCGCTGGGAGTTGGCCTAGTGGAAACTAAAAGGTTTTATGTTTTGTTTCAGTTTGCTTTGCTTTGCCTCACTCTTTATCTAACGGCAAAAACTCAGTGGAGAGAAAACACTAGTTAATGTACATAAGAAAAATAGAATAAACACATGACCTTCAGAGCCATAAACATAAATAATATGCCAGATGCTCTTCCTCCAAGTGCTACAAGACAGGTAAGATTTCCTTACATCCATTTACCCCAAGGAGTCCATCTTGAGTGATTTTCCCTCCAGCTTTAGCCTAATAACAATGAGGGAAGGTGTGGCTGGGGGGAATGATTCCTAGCTTTCCTTTGTTTCATGTTCCCAGGAAGAGAAAATCTTCCCACAAAACAAACAAATAAATCTTAATGTTAAAATGTTCACACACAAATATGGTTTATAGGCCTTTCATTCTTCACCATCATCTTTAGAATTTCATGAAAAATCAAAGGCTTTGAGAAAAATACAGAAGCTTAAAATCTTAGAGTTGAGGGCATTTGAGAATTTCAGTGGAAAGCATCCAATTCCACTGCATGCGTTTCCTGTGCATTTAGTAATAGTTTCCTCGGTTTCAAAATTCCTTAATTATTGGAACTATAAAGCATGAAGTTCTACTAGGAAGAAAAATTTGCCTTGCCTCTCCAGATGTGACCTCTCCCAGGCCCCCCTGGCTCGCTCACAGAAGATGACCTACTTTATTGAGATTAAAGTTTTCAGACATGATCCATTTCCACTTCATCCCAATGCAAAATTTATCTTTGTCCTCATCTGCCCTTTTTTCCTCCTTTCTTGTAGGAAGAAACGGTTATGGATTAGGTTTTCTAAGGCCAATTGTCTCACCTGTGCCCTTGATCTGTTCAGTATCTGCCACCTGAACCCAGGATATATGTTTATGGCTTCCCTTGCCCACCTCCTAACAACTCCAATCCTTCACTGCTGCCTCTTCCTTGGACTGAGACCACATATACACTCAAGCCTCCCGACTTCAAAATCACCTTCCCTCAGTTATGTTATTCCACATTAGTATCTGCCCATCTCCTAATTTTCAACCTCAAACTTCTAGAAAGAGTGGCCCATACCAGTGCCTCTCGTTCCTCAGCTCCCACTACATTTCCAAAACCTGCTTCACCTGTCCTCCACCTGAAACTATTTTCGTGAAGGTCAACAATGACCTCAAGTTCCTAAGAGCCATGCATTTTTTTTCTCGACTTCAAATACCTTAAAGTCTTTCCAGTGCATAAAATCACTAAATACTTCTCTGGTTTGATATTTCATATTCCCCTTTGCTATCATAATACTCATTTCTGTTTCTTCCATACCTCTGACCAATTCTTGTTCTTTCACTGTCTCCTTAATATTCCCTAGGATTCTGTTCCTGATTTTTTTTTTCTCTCTCTACAATTTCCATTCTAATCTTGTGTCTTTCTTCTAAAAGTGATGCTGATCATTCCCAAATACTAGCAAAACGATGATACCCACAGTACCTACCTTATAAGGCTGTGGTAGAGATTTAATGAGTCAGTACAGTACAGTACAAAACCCTCAAAAAAGGTGCTAGTATTTTCTGGTTTTGCTGGTTTTGATATCATTAAATCTGAATCTTTATTCCAGATCTTTATTGTGATCCCCTATACAAATCTCCAACAGATGTATAGGCGCTACAGACCAACAAACACTTCCAAATTCAATTTCAAAATGTAACTCACTGTCACGTTCCCGCAGCTTTTACTTCCTCTTTCAGGTGAGGATGTCCCATCTTCAGTGTTATCGCAGAATGAAGCATTGGACACACCTTCGAAACCTCTCCGTCCTTAGCCTCATTAATGAACTACCACCCAGTTTCTCCTAATGCTACCTCTACAATATTCTTACTTTCAGTAAATTTCCCAAACCCAGAAGTTCATGACGTGTTACCTCGGTTACTTCTATAACCTCGGACCTGACCTCCTCCTGCTTCCCAGCTCTGTCTTTAGTATCTCCACCCTAATCAATACTAAAATTAACTGTTCAAACCACTGTCTAATTATATCACATATATGGAAGAAAAGATTATAGCTCATGATCTTCATGAAAAAATACCACAGTCGTTACCAAGGCATTCAAGGTGTTCTAGATTCCTGACCAAACTTTCTCATTTTTCTCCGCCCTATTTTCCACCACTATGTTCTATTTCTCTCTAGTGCATACTTTTCAACTGCAGACTTCTGACCAAACCATGCCTTCAGACATTGCCACGCAATTCCATAGATTCTTTAAAATACATCTCAAATAACATGCCCTCCATGAAGATTTCACCAATGCTTCCAGACGGACAGACTCACTAATCTCTGGACCTGGTGGGTTTCTGTACCTACTGTAGGGCTAAACAGATCCTACATAATATACTCCTGTCTTAAATCCCCTTCCTAAATTATATTCGGATGTCTTATTTAGTAATTCTTCCCTTATTTCATCAGTGTTGACTGAGTGCTTTCTATGTATCAGACATTAAGATAGACTCTAGAATGCAATGGGAAAAGAACTCTTCTCCTCCAATAAGCCAGCCTTTTCGACTTAGCAGAGTGCCTTGGTACATGGCAAGGAGTGAACACAAAATGTGTAAAATGGAAGTTTCCCTAACATCACAGGTGAAATAAAGGCACCATGAATTCAAACACTTCTCCAATTATCTATTACAAGTTAGAATTCTATCAGGAGATGAACTCAACATTTATCAGTTTTAATATTCATTCCAGTTGCTAGAACATACAATCTCACAACTATAAAAAAAAAAGTTTTATATGACTTAATAGTTTTAGAAAAGTGCTTTCACACAAAAACTTGGGTTTCCTATATATAGGCTACATTTTTAAAACAGCAAAGGATCTGATAAATTTTGAGGAAATTGAAGTCAAAGGCAAAGTGTGAGTTGCAATTTTCTTGATTCACATAATTTACCTATTTTCTGCACTTAATGACTTATCCATTCACTTATTGATTTAGTCATCTAACAGAGTGTATTTAATCTGTAACAGTAAATATATTATGTGAATAATAAGAGTACTCATCAACCAATTGTTGATTTGTATTCTTTTTCTATACTCCCAGAAATTACAGACAAACAACTAATTTACAAAAGCTTTATCTTCTACATTAGTAGAATGAAACTACCGGATTATTCTAATACTCTTCTTCCCCATAGAGGGCATGCTCCTCGTTCAGTTGTCTTAAAATCCCAAAACCAAAGAGCCATTGTCTACTTGTTTAGCACACTACATGTGGTTTCTTATCTGTTCTGCTCACGCTTCAACTTTGCACTGAATATCAGAGTCCCAAGGAATCACAAATAGTGCACTATGATGAGTCACCTAAATCCTCTCGGGTTTCCTTGCTCATTCCCAGCAAAGACCTGACCTCCAGAAAACCCTCTCCCGATATAGACCACCACCATCCTAGCACGCGAGGATGTAGGCCCTACTTTATAAATAGAGAATCCCATGCCTACTGGTTGTCACACCATCTGTACAGGAATTACTCAAAATATGACTAATACGCATGTAATGATAATTGCTTCTACATGATGCAAAAATATTTATGCTGGAGAAAGCTTGACCTACCGCCAATCCTCCACTTCTGATTTCCTCAGATAACCCACAATGCATTGATCATTTCTCTGACCAGTTGTAGAAAGGAACTAATGCAGTTGGGGGCATCTGGGAAGGGGAAGGGAGTGAAGATAGAAAGGAGAGGATGTGTCAAGGCTGCCTGTCTGATGAATGAGATGGAGAGAGTAAAGGCAGAACCAGCAGGCATTTTAAACAGGGTTTACAAATGTAACCGTAAATATGTTTTTCTAACTGAGTTTACTCACAATTGTATGTTGCTTTTTTCCTTCATTTAACAAATCAAACTAAAACGTGGCTCTTGCTTTCCCCCTTGACTATGTACTGTACAGGCGACAAAATGACTAGACTCAATGAAGGACAATGAATGCCCTTTGATAAGCAAACTGAACCAAAACCATACCCCAACAGGAGATTGCTTTTCCAATAAGCACTGGGGTGCAATTATGAAGGGCGAGGGAGGATGTTGCTGGACTGGCAAAATCAGATATCCACGCCATGCAAACTTCAAAGCGGAGCTTTGTAAAGGTCTAAGGGAAGAGCCAAGAAATAAGTGTCAACAATATATGGGCAGAGGAGAGGGTGCGTATGTGTGTGTGTCATTGCTTCTTCGTGTGTCTTTTGAACAACTGATTAAAGCTCCCTGTTTGGTTGAGGTTCATGCTTCTCTTCTGACTGCTCTGACTACTGAGCTCCAGCGGGACCCGAACTCTGGATCTCTACCTGTTACTGTTTTGATAAATTCCTTCAGATGCTTTTAAAATGAAGTGCAAAATTCCCCCAACAATTTCTTTTGAGAACCACTTTACTTAAAGAGAACATGGGTATTCATTTCAGGTCCCACCCATCCACTGGTAGAATGGAAATCCAGAGACAACTTTAAGGATCAAAGGTGAACACACTTTTGATCTCATGCTCAGCTAAACTGCTGGTGCTTCCTGTAAAACTATGAGATTTCAAGGCTGTGGCAGGCATAGCTAGCAATTACCAATGTCTTCCTGGTGACAAAAAGTGGGTGAAGCTGGCCCATGTATGTGAGGTAGGGTATGCTGTTGTTATCAGAAACAAAGGAAGCATGATCTTGGTATATTCTGGCGCAGAAACTGGGAGAACAGAGCCAGATACAGAAATAATCCTGAGAGGCAGCTTGTTACTCACTCAACAAATATTTATGAGCACCTACTATGTGCCAAGCATTGTTCTGTGTTCTGGGGATACAGCAGAGAACAAGATAGGCCAGGTCACTGTTTTTGTATCATTACATTTTAAGAGGAAAGTCAGATAGTAAAAAATAAGAAAGAACACTATATAAGTATCTATATCTCTATATCTAGATGTGTAAATCTAGAGATGTGATATTTATTTATTTATCTCTATCCAGTAATGTTAAGAGCTCTGTGAATTGCAGGGAATTAAAACAAGGTGAAGCAATGGAACTCCACTGGGGATGCTTTTCAACTGAGTGGGCAGCAAACACATTTAAGCTGGGATCTGAAAAATAAGAAGAAACCATTCATGGTAAGATTGGGCAGGATGAGAGGGGCGGATCGAGGCAAAGGCAACAGCTCTTGCCAGGTCTTGGCATGTTTGGAACAATAGAAACAAGGCCATTGTGGCTGGAATATGAGAGGGTGAGAGGGGAGTGGTGGAGATGAGGTCATAGTTTGGGCAGGGGCCAAGTGGGTGGGTGTGTAATAAGGGGCAGTCTGTAAAGGGTGAGTTGAGATGATGTTTCAGAAGCAGCCACTGAAGATGTGCATTAAGATAGTGGGAAAACCAAGACAGATAAGTCAGTGAAAAGGCAGATGTGGGAAGTTGGGGAGTGAGGTAAGGGAGGGTTTCAGGTTACTGGGCTATAGCAGAAGATTAGATTTCAGTTAGGAGGAAGAGGATGGATACGGACATTGCTAAGGATCCAGGACCTTACCATGAAACAGCAGAGAGTGCCCAGGGACCAGTAATGTTGGGCAGGGCAAATGACTAGTTGGTGAGCAGGGGTAAGGGGCAAGATCTACAAAGACTTGGGAGCAATATGGCCGTCTAGAGGTGGCCTTGCAGGGAGTGCCAGGGCATTGCAGTGCTCATAATCAGATTTCCACAACTCGTACTTGGATGGCTAATTATTTCTGGGATCTTCCAAGTCGTGAGCTAGAGCTGTAATAGCCCTCTTACATTTCTCAAGATTGGGGTAGACCTTTGACTACCGGATTGTGATCTCAGCGGCTCCAACTGCAAAAAGTTGAAGGAGGCAGAGGCACGGCTAAAAAGTGGGGAATCCAGACATATTCTCCTAGTTATAAAAAAGTTTGTTTTTTTTTTTAATTTTGATTCAGTATGGTTAACACACAGTGTTTCAGGGCATACAATATAGTGTTTCAGTGATTCTATACATACTCAGTGTTCATCATGATAATCCCAACCATCCATTTCACCCATTCCCCACCACCTCCCCTCTGGTAACCATTGATTTGTTTTAAATTCATCTTGCTTACACTCTTACCACCCATTCTAAATATCAGTTTAATTTATAACATACTCCTTAAGATCACTGCCAATACTCAAGTATATACCAAGCCCTGTATATCAGGCAAGTTGCATACATTTTTCCCTAACTCTTGCAACCAACTCTTTTAGAGAAGAATAACTAAACCCAAAAATGACAGTAAATTATTAGAGTCAAGTTTTTATAATCATTTTTTTCCCATTATATCAGACAATACATAAAAGCAAACAAATGTCGAGAGTTCCCTATGAAAAGGAATAAAAACTTTCTTGATTCCCTTTTGTTAATTAATGAATATTCGAGTGTATGTTTTCAAATGTATGGCTCCCATGCAATAGGTCCACAATCTATTCAACCTTATTTAGCGCTCTGATAAATATTTTCCCTCTGATATGTTCTTAAGAATATATTCATGTCAACAGGATTACTCTTTGAGGTTTTTATCACCAGGTGTCATCCTGTGCTACAAAGGTTAAAAAGAGAAATTCAATGAAAGGGAAGTTCACTTTTAAAGTTAAGCAAACAGACAGGGTTTTATAATGCAGATATACATTTCTTAAATTGAACTAAGAAAGGGTCCTAGAGGTTAAGGCTTGATGGATCCTCACCTAACATTAGCACCTGAACCCAGGGGCAAGCACCACACTTCAGACTAAGATCACAAAGGAGAAACACCCACCAGGCTGTGAAAATTTCTGACAGTGAACCTAGCCTTTTGAATCATGTCAATTGCCAGGTTCAAGAGACAGTCTGATTCCAATGGAAGGTTATGGCCTCAACTTCACATGAAAGGTCTGGCCCTGATGATTTTCAAAGTTCCTTTCGGTTCTATACAATTCTCTAGTTCTGTTTCTAGTGAATGAGCAAATGAACAGCAGGTAAAATGGCTCAGAAAAGCAGAGATTGTCTCCATTTAGGCAGGGACATTGGCTGTTTACAGGACCCACCATTTGACTGTCTTGGTGGGTTTTATGGTGGTCCGTGTTGTTCCCCCAGCTCTGCAGATTCAAGAACTGGGCTTTCTCAGCACACAGGGACATGATCAGTATCCTGGAAAGAGACTCTACCTACCAACCCACATAGGATACACGAGAAGGCTAATTTATCAATAGACAACAGATAGTCTTATGATTAACATTTCACATTTTGCAGAAATAAAAATACAAGAAGTTTGCTAATAAAAATGCCAATAAAAAAAGGGGGGAAATGGACAGAAAAAAGGAGTCTCCAGACCAGCATGAGGTATGATGAAGAATCCCAATCACGTAGCAAGAGATCCCTTGTCTACTGGCAACCAAGTTGTTTTTCAGGATTCAAAGTTCCTCTCCCTTGAACAGGGGAGCTCACATCTGATACTTCTTTTCTCTCTTCCTTCCTTTCTTCCTTCCTTTTTTCTTCCTTTTATTTTACACATTCTTTCTTTACAGCACTTGAAAAATCACCAATTAAATTAGCTATTCATATACTCATGGAATATATTGTTTTTCAGCATGTACTGTTAAAATCCGTGAATTTTCAGTCTCCTAAGGCAAGCTAATTTCTCTTTTGCCACAATCCGGGGACAATACACTCTGTTCCCCTTGAAGTCTTTTCCCACCACTATCACAAAAGTCCGACACCAGTCTCAAAGAGGTAAGCCACAAAAACAATTTTAATTATTTAAATTACACACAATTAAAATCTAGATAAATGGCTATGTAGTAGACAGCAATAATCAAAAAAGCCACCATCACTAAATTCCAATGGAGTACTTGGTGATGTAGTTGGATGCGTCTTTGTGTAAAGAGCCTCATGGAAAATGAAAACGGCCTTAAAGTCATGTTCCTAGAACAGTATTATTTAACCTGGGCTTTGCAGATGGGTCGTATCAGCATTCCTGTGGAGATCATAAGAAATATTCTTGGGCCCCACCCCAAACCTATTGAGACAGAACCTCAAACAATACAAACAAAAACCAAACAAACAAAAGAAGACAACATAAATCAGTGTCTTAACAAGTCCTCCAGAGGATTCTTACACATGCTAACGTTTGAGACCAGCGCCCTAAAATACAGCTCAGGGAAGAAACCCATATTAAATAATCAATTGGTCAAACAATAAACATACATACATACATACATAAATGAAATCAATCGTAGAAAACAAAGCACAGAAACAATGAAACATATCCACAGTCTCACTCTTTCTAAGTAAATCTTTGCAAAAATGGGACCACACAAAAGGGTCACTGGGACAAAACAGGAAGTGTGTGGCACAGGAAATTACATGAAAGGATAAAATGACACCTGGAAAAGACAACTTCAGACCTCAAGATAGGTTAAGTTTCTGTGAGCCCAGTACTATAAACTCTCTGAGCTTTGTCAGTCAAATATTCTTGCTAGCAACTAATTCTTTTCTTCACACTTGAAAGAGCCCCATCATGCCGAAGATGGTCTTAAAACCGTAAGTAGGAAACACAGGGCACAGACAGATGGGAGAACGCAGCTCTCTCTCTGTCATCCCCCTCCACAATGATGCTTTGTCCTCACTCTGGGGGACCTCATCCACACTTACCACTCCAAATGTCACCTTCATGTAGATGACACTTCAATGTGTTTGCCATAGGATTCACATCTTGCTTTACTTCTTTCTCCTTGCCTAAAGCACATCTTCATAGGGGTGTCCCACTGTCACCTCAAAGGTATCATATTTGAAACAAGATCGTCATCATTATCTTCAGAGGATTTTCAGACACCTTTCTCTGGTCTTAATGCCATCTACACCACACTGGCCTTTCTCTGGTCCCTGTTGTTCTCTGCTTTCCTGTCTATGCCCACTCTGGGTTAGCTCGACTTCCTAAATGTAACCTTCCTGCTGCACGGCATCTTGCAAAATACTAGTAATCAATTCAAAGCATTCCCAGCTCCTTTACGTTAGTTCCCTCTCAATTAAACAGTTTTCCGTGGCTTTCTTCTACTAACTGCATCAGATCCTTACTTGTTGGCTTGGTTTCCTCTTAATACATTATTATTACTTCTTGGAAACAACTGAATTTCTAGTGTTAATTACTTGCAATGATCATCGGTTCATATTCAAAAGCATTTAAAATGCTTCTAACCTGGGTGGCTCAGTTGATTAAGCGTCTGCCTTTGGCTTAGGTCATGATCTCATGGCTCATGGGTTCAAGCCCCGCGTTGGGCTCCGTGCTGACAGCTCAGAGCCTAGAGCCTGCTTCAGATTCTGTGTGTCCCCTCTCTCTCTGCCCCCTGCCCCCCACCCACTCATGTTCTGTCTCTCTCCTCAAAAATAAACAAACACTTTAAAAAATACAGAACTACCTTTATAAAATTTTTTTTTAATAAAAATGCTTATAACTCTAAAATCCAGAAAACCCTTCCTTTGTTGTTTCTAGGAACAAATAAACACAGACACAAACCTACACATGCACACATATGTACACACAGATTTTAAAGATAGGTTTGGAATCATATTATAACACTTTATAGTTTTTAAAACCTAACAATATGTCATTTCCTCTAGTCATATATCCATATTCATTGATTCCATGGCTGCACAGTGGTTCTTTGTAAATACATAACACCATTTATGGAATGCACTCCCTATTGATGGACATTTAGATTGCTTACAATCTGCTCTAGTTAAAAGCAGCCCTGTAATAAGCACCTTGTGCATATATACTTTGAGCAGGCATTTCTGTAATTAGACTTGCTGTATAATAGGGCATGTACATATTTAAGGCCTTTGATCCATTATGCCAAACTGAGGCCTAAACTCTCCTTATCTGTTACTATTTCCCTAGTTATGACAGTGTGTGGGGAATGGCTGCCTCCCTATACCTCTATCTACCCTGGTTGTTAGAATATATTTAACTTTTAAAAAATCTAGCTGGTGAAATAATATCTCACTGTAATTTTAACCCTCATATCTTTGATCATAGTGACATACTTTTGGATGTTTGAAGCTAGTTCTATTTCTTTACTTACGAATTTTTATCCCTTTTATTATGGGAGTCCTTTCCTTTTTTTTTTTTCTTATTCAGTAAGTAGTAGGAGCATATTTTATATTTAGAGAATCAAACCTTTGCAATATAATGCAGCAAACCTTTTCTACAAGGGATTTATTTGCTCATTATCGTACATTATGGTAGGGTTTTTCTCGTTGAAAATGTGTAAATACTTCTCTAGTCAAAATGCAGGAATCTCCTAAAAACAAAACGAAGTTCCAATCTGTCATTATTTTCACTTAAGGTTTATGCCTTTGGAATGAAGTGTATGAAACCACTCCCTGTACAATGATTAAATAATTTATTCCCTTTTCCTTCTTTCCTGACCTCTAAGGCCTTTCTGTAAGGCTATATACTCTGGCTATCTTAACTGTTTCCTCTCAAACTCTCTGTTCCAGCTAAGTCTGTCTGCCCACTCTCCTGTCTCCCCTCAATTCCAACAGCATGCCTGTGTTACATTCCTACCTTATTCCAGCAGGAATCCCTCCCATCCTTCCCCAACTTTAACCAATATGCCATACGTCCAATTCCTTTGTCTACTTCAAGACTGACCCAAGACTCTCTTCTTCCTTCATGGCTCTTCCTGCCCAAACAGCTCTCATCTTTTCTTTTCACTGTGAGTCAATGTCACACAATTTAGCATTTAATTTTTCCCTCTGTGCCATGTGTCTCCTCTGTTTCCTCAAATAAATTAACTTCTGAAGAGCAAGAATAACATTATAACCTCGTTCTGTCTTGTCCAGACCATCCTATACAGGGCCAACCCAAGAAATAGCTCCATGAACACGATGCATTGATATATTTTATTTCCCATTCTGAAATTCCAAGTTCCAAATCCCTTCTTAATAACTCTAGGATATGAAACAAATGAACACAGAACTGGACTGCAAGATATTGTCATTCAACAACGCACACTGAAAAATCTTATTTCCCTCTTTTACAAAACTCCTTCAGACGGAAAATACACAAAGGTATAGGAGAAAGCAAATGTACTCAGTTACATTTGTACTCAAATGTACAAATACTCTGGTTTTTTGCCTAAGTCAATGTTGACATGAAAGTAAACATGTGAATAAGTAAGAAGCAAGAAAATACTTTAGAGAAAAAAAAAAAAAAAGCCAAACACCTCGAGGAGAATTTCACTTTTATATTTTTTCCCTAGTTTTATGTCAGTGCCTTTGGAACTGAAAGTGAAATGTTATTTTGAAATTAAAAAGTAAAAAAAGAAAACTGTAAGAGAAACATAGATAAGTATGGAGTAGGTTTCATTATACTTTCCTGAAAATGATAAAATCAGTTAAAGGATGTTTAGAGAGTGAAGCCATCTGTTCTTTCCTCAGTAAATATCGAGTAGCACTGACGATGTGAAAATCATTGTGGTCGGACCAGAAAGGTCCTACCAGAATTATTTTCTCTGGTAGCTAGTGAGATATACTGAAGGCAAGAAAAAAATGGTTTAAGCTCCAGAGAGTGTCTATCAGTGTTATTAGAGTTTAGGAAATGGAGCAGCGACTTCCATGTAGTTAATTGATATTACTTATTGAGCACTTACTGTATGCCAAACAAGGGTCGAGGGTCACAGAGCTTGAAGACCTTTGAGATGGCCCTTGGTTTTTGAGCATGAAGAGCACGGTAAGCGTGGCCATTGGAGTTAGAAGGAGATTAACACAGGGGTAATCTTTAAGGTTAGTAATGCTACACGTGAACAAGTTTGAAAGATATTTGAAAATTCAATGTCGGCTCGAGAAAGTAAAACAAAACTCAGTCCTTCCATTCCCCAATGAAAAGTCTTGAAAATTATCTAGATAAAACCCAATACCACACCCAGAACCAGTGCTGACCTCACCGAAAGCATTTTTAAATATGAGGCTTAGCTCTAGGGAAGCAAGAGCTGACACTATGAAAGCTGGCTGTCAGAAAATAACACCCCATTCCCTCCTCTAATTTAGTTACTTTAGGGGACAAAAGGCACCCTGGGAACTTAAATGAGGAAAGTGCAAGTATTGTGAAATACAGCGATGTAAAAACCAGACAATTCCCCAATAGATTCATCTCAGACTGCGGGGTGAGTTTTCTACAGAGCGCCGAGACAGGCTTGCATTGCTTTCCAAAATAAAACGACAATAAAAAAAGAAAAATTCATGTAAGAAGTCTGAGAAATATTGGAAGCGGAGCTCTCTACACGATTTCAATCCAGCTGATTGCAGAGATGGATGCCAGAGAAACACAATGGAAGTGCAAAGAAATGTTTCAATGAATAGCATTGATCTGAGCTATCGCAAGGATTCGTCCTCCATTATCCTCATGCATCAAGTCAATTCCGTGCCTTTCAGTCACCCTCTCCTTACCATTATCACTAATAACAATCGCTTGGCGTTAATGGTTCTTATTTATATTTTACCATCTTCATAATACGTTAATATATTGGCATTCTTTCCAGAACACTGAAACACATTACTAGTAGTCTAATATTGATCGTCAAGACATCTTATCAAATAACTAAATATTCCTGTGATGGGAAGAAATGGCAGGAAACTGAAATGTGAAAAGGTAAGGAAACCCTGGGGAAATGGCATTAAAACAAGTTCGAGAATAAAAGCACTGGCCTTCCAGAACTTAGTCTTTTCACCTGACCAAAGTGCTGCTGTCATTTCTGATCATTAAATTCTTTTTCTAGACTTTTTAAAAATGCTCTACTTGCACCAAATCTAGATGAAGTGTGGTACACTGTTGATTTTCAAGCCTGGTGAAAAATGGTGAGAATTCTATTTGTAAAATGGGAAAATGCTAAATTGGCTCTGGTATACTGAACCATAAGCTCCCTATCCAACCTCGCATACATCAAAGTAAAAGAAAAAAAGTCATCCTAGCATGACTTTTTTCATGTTTAGGAAAATTCCAAGTTTCCAAAGAAGTACACGAAACTTGGCCATCAAACTCTGAAAGGTGTACTTAGTTCTATGAAATGTGAGTATGTGGAAGAGAATTAAGTATTAGAAATATGTGCCCTCGATCTAACTTTTCCGGTGGAAAGCACAAATAGTGAAGCTGTATGGTCTACTGACTCCTAGACAGATTTTGGTCAGTAAGTATTTCTAGATAAGTCCAGCATAGCATCTTCTATAGGTGAACTTTTGTTTTTTCTTTCTTGGCCATATTTTGACTTTAATTAAAATTGATCCTGGAAGTAAGAAACAGGACAAGTACAGGGGAAAATAAAATAAAATCAGATTTCACCTAGATTGATTAGATTTTTCCACAGTCACTTTTTCCAGCTCAATTAACGTACCATGACATTTCCCCTATGGTCAAGTAGCACCAAACAAGTCCAACACATAAGGGCTATCACAAAATACAGTTTGCAGTGTTCCCAAGATAATAATGCAAAAAGAAAAATCCTGATGCCCAAACCCTTGGGCAAAATATTTACTCTAGGACAAAAATGCCTCAGTGGGATTCCAATCAAATAGGAAGATTTGGGCTGCTTAAAGCTGTTGTTGTCTGCGGTTGTTCCTTCAACTTAGAATATGAGGCGGCAAAGAAAATTAGCCTGAAACACAAGCACAGCCCACAAAAAAAGACAATGGCTGAGAAGCACTGAAATGGTAGCCCTGCTGATCCCAGGCACCTGTTGGGATCCCAATTCTGGTGTCACAAGGAAAATAAGACATTTCTGCTTCTGCCGAACAGTGAGACATTCCCTTCCAGCTCAGACCTCAGTCAGGAAGACCGTCTTCCCACCAAAAGGAGATTATAACCCTTATCACCAAAACACAAAGGGGCAGGCTGGTCTTGCAGAATGCAGGGTCTTTGGTTTAGGAATCCAAGCAGAGAGGGTAATCCTTGTGTAAGAGGAAACTCATCAAGACATTTTCTTAGTCTTCAGAAGATCATTGATTCCATCTTCAAAATTCAAATGAGTACCTTGTACATATACTATAGCATTCTTCATAATGACAAAACAGTGGCAAAAAAAATCACGCCCATCAATGAGTATCGCATGCATAATATGTGGTGCAAAAAAAAAAAACAAACAGATGTATATCTAATGACTCAGTGAATATGTCACAAAGTATACAATTCATTCAGAAAAGAAGTAAAATAACCTGTTAGGTATCATCTCATGTATCACAGATATGATTGTATGTTTGCACGGACATAAAGAATGCCATAGAAGGACCCGTGTGATTTTCTTATCAATATTGGTTATGTCTGAGAGTTCTGACAGAATGATGTGTTGTGCTGAAAGAGATTACTAACATTCATTTGACATTTTGAATGGTTTCATTAGATGAAATGAGTAGGATTACCTTGCAAGAGAAAAATTTACCAGGTGTGGAGGAATTACATATATAGAAACTATATTTTGCGAAAATGGTAATAAGAACATTGACGCAAGAAAAAAGAAAAAAAAAAACACGTAACAAACAGAGAGAATCAGGGCAACTAGGAAAAATCAAGAGGCGTCCAAACCAAAAACACAGTTTGTTCCCTTAACCACAACTAGGTTACTGTTCTCATACATTCCTTGGTGAGAAAGGCTTTGAAGTCTTCATCAAAATCCTATCTTATATCATCTATCATTACTTTAGACATATCTTTATGCCTCCTTAGTTAATTGTACAGGGAAGGTATATAGAGTCCTCTTTCCAAAGTAGGAATTTTGGCATTCTTGTCTGATCTTCAAAGTGGTCTTTTCAAGTTTTGAGTGAAAAAAAATCCATGTCAGCATTGTTGTGGACCATTATGTGGCATGGATAGATGATGTATGGCTAATAGACTCAAGATCCCCTGAATAGTAAAGCGGACAAAGAAGGAGAAGGGCATAACACTCCATCCATCTCCTATCCCCTTGAGCTAAGTTCACCTCCTCATATGTCCAACTTTCTGCCAACCCAAGAGAGGAAGCCGCATACACAAGCTGATATTTTTGGCAACTGCTGAGGAATGGCCTCTCTTACTCCCTCCAAACCACCATCACTACCATTTAGTCCTGACCTACTTGCTTACTCTCATCCCCAAGTTCCAAATACTAGCTACTCAGACTGCCTTTGAAATCCACTCGGCCCCTCCCTGCATTGGCACATACTCGGATGCTCTTGCCAGCATCTTGGAATGCACGCTGTGGCAGTTTTCCTGTGCTTTTTTTTTTTTTTTTTTTCTTCTTCTCCCCCCTCCTTCCTTCCTTCCTTCCTTCCTTTCTTTCTTTCTTTCTTTCTTTCTTTTCTTTCTTTTCTTTTCTTCTCTTCTTTCTTTCTTTCTTTCTTCTTTCTTCTTCTCCCCCCTCCCTTCTCCTTTCCTTTTTTCTTCTTTTCTTTTTCTATTGCAGTTTCTGGCTTAGCTCACCTCTACTATCATAGTGTGTCCCATGAGCTAGAAATGTAAACCAACTCCAGCCAACAGTCCTAGGGTGCCTAGCCTGGTGGCCCACTTGTTTCGTGGGGTGGGGGTGAGGCAGGTGAGGCAGGGAGAGATTGCATCAATTTGTATATGTCAAGAAAGATGCTTTAACAAGACTTACTTCTGATACGCAAAATGCCTTTGACACAAAGCATCACTGAGATAAGAGCAACTCTGGTTTTCAGCAATGGACTAATTCACAAGACATAGATTAACACATTCTGAAAACCTTTCATTATGACTCAGTCTGCACTGCTTATGCACTCAGTGGCACTCTATTGGCCACTGCAGGACACTCACAGATGAAGACCCCATGGCCCTAGTCCACAGGGGTTCAAGACTAATCCTGACACAGATATGAGGAGTACAGGTGTATTCAAAACGCCAAAAATAAATTTATGACCAAGCACAGAAGGAAGAAAGTCAAAACCCATTCCCATTCTACCTTGCAAAGAAATGAGGTGGGGGGAATCAAGAACTAAAAACAGTAAGAGGGACAGGAAGCTAAGTGAACAGGAAGGAGGATATAGAAGTTTAGCAGCTAAAGGCAAGGAGGCTAAGAAGGGAAATAAATTCATAGCTGAAAACCTGAGATAGGAGGAGGAAACTGAGCAGGAATGGGCAAGTGGGAAAGAAGCTGTGGTACAGAAAGAAAAGAATTAGTTCCCCAGGAGGGACAGTCTGGGAAAGGCAGGGAAACGTAGACAACTTAACGTGCAAGCAAGGTCACATCAGACAGCCATCCTAAATGGAACAGGGATGGGGATGTGAGGCAAATGAACTTGGCAGAAAAGATGGCCTATGAGTAATAAGAATAGCTAATCTTTCTTGGACCTCAATTGCCCTAAACCCCTCAGTGACCATGTTGAAACCCAGACTCTCTTTTCACCAGGACCCAGGATTCTAACATATGCATGTGCTGAGAGTATTGCACACACATTCTCAGTTCAACTCCTCTGTGGATCTCTGGGTCATTCATGGCCCACAAACAGCACTCCTGTCTGGTGAGTACTTTGCACTGTGTGGTCCTAATGCCAATACAAGTTTTCTGGTGTTACCATTTATGCTGTTTCTCCTCCTCTCAAAGCCAGATCCTTTCCACACTGAACAATGTATATTAGGAGCTTCACTCATGATTGTATTTTCAAGTATGGATGGATGTCAGAGGAACATTTTATATATAGAAATGCCTAAATATGTGTTAAATTTTGACTCCAAAGACTTTCTGAAAAATACTCCTGTTTCCAATCAAAAACATTAATAAAGCTTTTATCCAGGTTCTGAGAACTAGTGATGGGAAGTCAGAACAAATAAAGCAAGTGCTTGGAGGTTACTGAATGCCTCAACATGCAAAACCCAAACAAAACACTAAGTTTGCCCTCATAAGCATTGATTTTTTTTTCTACAAGACACCAAAAGCCTCAACTATATGACTCTTCCATATCAAGTTCTATCTTCACATTACAGTTTTCCCTAACGATGGTTCTTTGATTTGTAAACTGTATTTTCCTTGCCAAAGAGTTCTTATTGTTTGCCTTTGCAAAGGAAAACATATGGTCAAATTCCAGAAATTTGAAACGTAGAATAAGATCTTAGCCTTTCTAATTTCTGTTTCTTCTTTTCTTTGTTTTCTCTTTCTTGGGGCCTCTCATAAATCACTAGTTAAATTAAAATCTCAGAACTGCCATTTTTTTTCCACCATACTATTGACAGCCTTATCACTGAAAGCTTTGAAGATCATTAGAAATCCCACAGTATAAACAATTATTAAGAAATTATTTGGGGGGGGAAATTAGAATCAATTGATCAATAAGATTTCTAAAAGATGCTATCAAAATAACAGGAAAAGAGGGTGGGTATCTAACTTGTATATTATATTATCAATATACCTCAGATCATGGGAAGATAGAGTTCTCTTGAAAGAAATGGAAATTATCAGTTACCTGTACTTCAGTGAGACTTGTCTCTTTTTTACTACCAACTAGCAGAAAAGAAAAAAAAGATATGGAAAGAACACATATATGTCACCTTGAGACCACTTTGCCTCTCCACATTCCCCCTGGTCATTCAGCCTCAGTGAAAAATCAGAACCATTGAAATAATCCTTAAAGTTTCCAGAAGTGTGTGAGTGTGTTATATGTGAGAGAGCTAAATCAAAACTGATTCCTTGAATCTGCTAATGAAATTCAGTGAGATCTAGCCAGAGAGCTGGGAAGAAAAATTGAGTAATTAGGTAGAGAATCCAAACATCAGGTGATCATGAGAATTCTCCCTGGAAGATTGGGGAAGGGAATGAATTTTTAGGTACGAGTGTATGTGTGAAGTTAGAGAAAGAAAAAAAAAAAAATCCTTCTCAAGTTGGGAGTAAATGATCATGCCCTGGGCCTGGGATCCTGACTGTCTTGTATCACTGGGACAAGAATGAATATGAAGGAAGCTATCACGTGAGGCTCAGGGCTGAAGTATCTTCAGTGTGCCCAACACCAGTGCACGTAATGATAGATCTGGTTGGAGGGTGCACACATGTAGATACATATGTTCTGTAAAAAGTACATGGATTCCATAGGGCTAAGAGGGACCTTTGCACACCAAGAGAACAACTATGGACCCTGAGAAACAGGAGGAGGTGGAAGTTTTAATACACACAGCAAAACCATGACCCAATTTCCAGACAGAGGAATTTAGAAAGATTATGCCATAAAGTACATATTATGCCATTGATTTGCCTCCTGCCTGTACCCTTAAGCTGGAAGCCCAGGGAAACACCTGTTACATCCAAGCTCTATTTCTTTCCAATTGGTAAACAATTCCACCAATTGCACAATGAAAAAAATTCTGTGAACCTGGCACCCAGATCTGGAACTCTCGGCTGTCCTTGCTGCCAAAGGTCAAACCAATGTGTCTACTTTTGACATATTTTAGCCAAAGAATGTTAATGACATTTTCCGATACACTGTGCTGTTCTACCACGTGTCCCGCCCCGGAAATTTGGGATTACTAAAATACAGAGATATCTTAAACGCCAAAAGGCCACGATAGGTAGAGACATGGCCAGCTTTTCAGGCTTTCTGACCACTGTAGGGACCCAGAAAAACACTGACAAGATGAAAAAAATGCATCACCTCCAAACTAAAAAGAAAACTATGAAACCAAAGTAATAAACATTTGTTTACATATCAACAAAATACAAGTCACTGTCAACTCTATTCATGGTTCCACTTAGTCCTTTGATAATCTTTGTACTCAAGAAAATCTGCATGTTAGATGCATACTCCTGTATGCCAGATGCCAGCCACAATTTCGCAGGCGAGATAAATCTATTTACTTGCACTCGAGTTTGGGCAGCAAAATTATAAAAACTCTAACTATTTTATTGCAAAAAACAAAAGAAATCTATTTTGATGGGGAATATTAGTGCCCTTTAATATGTCTGTTAAGTTTGTGAGATGGGGGCTTCTAGGACTGTCCAGAAAATGAGAGTTTTAAAATGACCTTTCACCTTTCCCATTGTTAAAGGAAGCCACTAAACTTGGAGAGAAATTCTTCCATGGTCATTGACCTATCCCTTCTGATTTTTTTCCTTTATCTTTTTCCAGCCTATTAACGAAGTTAAACACGAAAACCAGAATAAGGCGGGAAGGGAAAACTCGCTATTGTTATGATGAAATCAAGTTGTCCTAACAGATAAATAAGGAAGTCTGAAGGCAGTGGTTAATCTTTTGGAATAAATTTTAAAAAGAACATCAGAATTTTATTATTTTCAGAATTCCTTGTCTTAAATTGAAACACAATATCTTAATTTCTAATGGTTCAAGTCTGAATTGTCACGGACAGCAACAGACAAGAGGCCTAGGGGCTGAAAGCCAAGACCAAGGATAATTCAGGAGCCGTCACAACCCTTCAAGAGACTAGCGTCAAGTTAAAAAACAAACAAACAAACAAACCAGCAAAAAACTGTGTTTTTCTCATCTCCTGAGAAGAAAGTAAACATCACAGGTATATCGTATGTTTTTTTGTATGATACACTAGAAAACAATCTCTGAAATTTTATTCCAAGCGTTGTACACAATCCTTCAAATACTTCATCTACTCGAAATTACTTGGGAGTATAAAAGTATATTTGCTTGAGTGTTAAGTTAGCTTAGCATAAGCGATATTCAGGGTGCCACTGTCCAGTTTGTGTGAGTGGTAAGTTTTAAAAGGGGCAACTGAGAGTTTACAAGACACTGATAATAGTTTCAGCTATGACTCACATACATAAGAAAAGCCTTCAAGGTATCTTAACCAGTTCCAGAAACCCAGATAGTTAGCATTCTGTTTTCCATTTTCCTTTTCATTAAATCATCATCAATCAGCAATATGACTAAGATAAATAGACAGCAGTACATGAGATAAAAATAGAAAGACTTCTCAAAAATCCTCCTTAAATTCTATGCATGATCCATATTCAGCTTGAAAACTATCAGCTAAGACTGAAATAACCAAAAGATCATATCTAGCATATAAAGTGTGATGTACAACAATTTCTTAACAGTACAATATAATGATAGGAAAGCTAATTCTGGAACAAATTAAAAATCAGTACCCCAAACCATTACTACTGATATTTAGAATATAGTAAGATTTGTTTGTTTCTTCCATTGTGCCTTACTTTCCACACAACAGGACAGGACATTATAAGGGTTGCCTTGACTATATATGCATTCAAGTCTATTTTTTCTATTTGGTTATCACTCATAAAAACAAAATTCGAGATTCTACAAACTTTCAGGAATGCATCTAACAGGGACTTTTTTGAGAATAAGAAGGGCACCTGGCAAGGAAAAGAGGAAAGGATAACGGTCTTGCTTCTGTGTCCTAAAGATGTTATTCCTTTCCTCATATAATACCATACGCTATAGTTACTATAGTATTTATTTCCCATGCTTTAAAGGGTACTATTCAGAAATTCAGGGATTTGAAGGATTTGCAAACTCCAGTCAAAATAGTGTTTCATCTATCGATTTGTCATTTCCACATTGACACTAGCTCCTGGTTTCATTCATAAAACTAGGGGTATCAGGACTTTAATGAGGCAATCCTACTGCCTTCATTACCCCAACTGGTTAGGCCAAACATATGCCTAACCATTCAGTTCTTATACAACCTGCAGAGAGGAAGTTAAATGAGGAAAAGTAAAGCATCACACTGTCACCATCAAGGCTTTGGACAAGCTCTAATTTTACCCAAAGGAGAAAACTTTAACCACCACAACAAAGACGGCAACGGCCATGATAAAATGATGCCTGTCATTCTGTCCCACCCCTGGGAATTGCTCTCCACCCACTCCCAGGTGATGGATGTGTTTCTCTGGGTGCACTGGGTTTAGATGTGGCAAAGGATGCAGACAGTTAAATTCATCAAATCACCAAAGTCGGCAAAGCAGCATTTGATCTGCTCTGGAGAAAGCAATGGGGGGCTGAACAAAAACTCACCAATGGCACAAAACCAAGGTCATCTCCCAGTACCACGAATGCATCAAAGCAGGCTCATTTATCTCAAAAGTGAGAGTCACAAATGCTAAGCCTGGAAGAGATCTTAGAGAACCTGACCTAGAAACCAACTCGTTGACACACAATTCAGAGAATTCCCTCCCTCCAAAACCAAAACAAAACCAGAATCCATGTCTTATCATTTATTATCCATATTCTTGAAATTTGTTACCCATTAGACATCGATGTTCTGAATTACAAAACTTTATCCGTATAGCTGATTCCACATGGTATATACTTCCTGACCAATAAATCTATATGAAAAAAAACCAAACATTTAAAATGTGAACAAATTCTCGGCCTATATATATCAACATGAAAAACAAAACCAAACAGAATCCAAGTTACCTTTCTCAACCCTTCTTTTTTTTTTTTTTTCCTTTTCCAAGTTGCTTTCTAGTGTCTGAAATCTGAAAAACGGGCACCCCTATACACTTTTTCAAGGATCTGAAAACAATGACTTACTAATAAATCTTTTATTAGTATTAGTATCCTATAGATTTACAACTCTAATAAACTCACGATTATCATTTTCATGAATAGTTTTTGTTTTTGTTTTTTTTCCAAAAACTTGGAAGTAAAACATCCCATAAAAAACAGACCCAAAAGTTGTGTCTCTTTGTGTAATTATGCTCTTTTTCACACAGGCCACAGTAGAGCAATATGCATCGAAAACCAAATATCCTATTTTCAAATATCTTAAAAAAGAATCACACTGTTATCTATTTTGCTCTTTCTAAGTTACTGGTCCTTGTTACCCATCTTCAGGGATAAACAGCCTGAAAATTTTCTTACAATAGTTCTACAGATTAAAGTAGCAAAAAACAAAACAAAAAAACACAAAAACAAACAAACAAACAAACAAAATAAAAACAAAAAAAAGCAGGAGAAAAACAGTTGACGGTTTCAAAACAGAAACGAGAAATTTCGCTTTGGCTCTTTGAATGCGGTGCTCCTTGGGAGTCATGATGCCCCTTCCAATGGCACTGGTTACAGACCCTTCAGTAAATATGGGTTTTCCAATTAAATGGCACTCTATATTTAAAAACTGGTATCATATGTCTGTCTCCATCTTCAGAAAGTGTATGTTTCAATCCTGTCCAAGGCGGTTCTAGCATTTTTCCCACTACTGCAAAGACCAGCATCGCGTGTCCTCGACACAGGTATTACGACACACAAGTACACTGTTGCCCTTGTAGTTTCATCTGCTCTCTTGCTGTGCAAAAGCTATAGCATAAAAAAGTCTATTCTCACATGCTTTTGATATTACACTATTTAATCACATACAGCTGTGGCTTATGAGACTGTTACAAAACACAATTTTAATGTAGTACTCGAAGCCAATTTTGGATAAACATCAACCATTTACTCTGAATAAGAAGTCCGACACTAAAAAGATTTTCTCTTAAAGGAAAAGACTGGTTTTCTTAGAATTTGGCATGGGCATAATTGTGACGGAGCCCTCTCTCTGCCAAAAAGACTGATAATGTCAAAAAGGATTGTGTAAAAATCATATTAGTGCAAAAAATGAAGCTTTCCAGAATTCTTGGAGCCAGAAGGACCTGAGATGAACTTACATCCTCCTTCCCTTCTTTTGCCTCCCTCCCTGCAAATCACCCCTACCTCCAACCCTCTAATAGATTTAATTACTTCATAGAAATAATGTTGAGTTTTAATTCTATTATTGAGAGAAAGCAAGAGCAAACTGCATTACAAAGATACTGTTAGAACAAATTTACATGTTTCCTTTGAATTTGGCATGATTCTGAAGAAAGAAAACACATGAACTTTTTACATATTTCCTCCATCTAAGTAGGTACTCAACTTAGTGAAACAATGACTATATTATAGAAAAGACAAACCCAATGATAATAAAAAGGGGGGGGGAGTAAAGAAAACAAAACAACTAGAAAGGGAAAGTGACCCCCTATAACTATTTTTCTCTTACTTAAAACCAATTAAAATTGTATACATTCTAAAGAGAGACAAGATTTATCATAGTTTCATATTACCACCTTACCCCCCCCCCCCCTTGAAGCAAAAGAAATATTTGGAGTTGTACCTAAAAATTCTCTTGCTGGAAGATTTTTAGAAAACCAGTTTTGTATGTTTCAGGCTTTCAAAGGAAAACAGAACTTGGGAGTTTTCAAGGCTGTTTTAAAACTGGCAAGTTACCAACTCTGGCTATCAATGCAAATCTGAGGCAGGAAGTACTAAGGAAATTCTAAACTCATTCCCTCCCTCTGCAAGATTTTCTACATTTTCATGTGCAAGAAGTATGTTAAGGGGTTGTTCTGTTTTGCTTTTGAAGGATTTGTACGTTTACATCTTTGAGAATATCCTTTGCCCCTAGGAGCCTCTCTCTTCCGTTCTCGAGCCTCTCTCTTCCTTCACCTCCTCCTTAGTCCTTTGTGTTTCAAGTGTTTGCTCTTTCTATGGCACAATCAGTTGGGCTCCAGCGAGACTTTGAGAGATGGGCAGCTGTCCAGGCTGCAGATGGTTAGAAACTCAGCCTGAAATCGGTGTGCAGTTGATGAATTACTCCTTACACCTGACCCCAACTTCACACCATGCTCTGAATACAATCTGAGTACCACCAGCCAGAAAAACCCTATAGGGTCCCACAGTCTGAACCCATTTCTGTAAGATCTTCAGGGGGAGTGGACGGCCAAAGAAGGAAAAGCAGTGGGCTGATGGAAAAGCAGCGTGAGTAGAAACTGTGCCCTGGATTGATAGAAATGTCGTGACCTGGTCAGGGGAAGGAAACAGAAGGAAGGACAAGCTTGCTGTGGGTGCCTGGACGAAGTTTAAAGTTTTGGAAGGATGACCCAAGTTTTCGAAGCATCATTTATGAGAGAAATACCTATTTCTCAGCTGCAAAATATTAGTTCGCCAGGCTGTGACCATGTTTCACTCTTTTTACTTTTCCTAGTTTGACTAAGCTGTTTTGCCAAGAAACCACCCCAAAGTACCTCAAATTCAGATTGAAATTCACCCTGGCTCTCACAATGCAAAAGCAACAGGTTAGCTACTTTGAATGGGCTAGAACAAAATTACTGAGAAATATTAGGTTACAACTCAGTCAAACATCATTATAGACATTATCATTAAGCTCATGAACCCTTTTTTGGTCCCCGTTCTCTAAAATCTGCTTATTATTCTGGGTGGCCTTCAAACAGCAAATTTGTTTTGATGAAGATTTTTTTTTAATCCAATTATGTCTCTTATATAAATATTACAACATGTCACCAAGATTTCTTCTTTACTGCTTAACCAAAACCAACGTTTCTTTTTGAAATTGGTTCTTTCGAGAGGAAAAGAAAAATGGCCCAAAGAAAATTGACAAATGACAACTTTGAACGTGAGGTCTTGGAGAGTAAGCATTCTGGAACAACACTGCTGCAAGGCATAGCTAGCCACCAGTTAGTCACTGGTTTTCATTTAACTTACAGGTACATTTTTCTCATCTATTGTTTTAAGCATTTAGAAAATTATTCAAAGGGAGAAAAGCATAAATGTCTTACTATTATTATATTTTATTTTAAGCAACAAAGTTAATGGATTGGTTCTAATTTGATCGGAAATAAGAGGAGCAGAGAAGGCAGGGAAGCGTCCCAAGTTTTTCTAAAACTTTAATTGCATTTGAGGAAACAGAAACATTTCCATTTATTTAAAAATCCTACTTTCATTTTGTTTTATCATAATAAAACAGCAGCTGTATCCAATACACACACTGAAGTAAAAGAAAAGGTTCAGTATTTTGCACTTTCTGAATGAATACAATAAATAGTGAACCTTTCAGTTCTGTAACGATCCCATAAAGATTCTCCAACCCAAAATAATGTCAGTAAACAGCTTTTGTTGATTAGTTGAAAACACCTGAATTTAGACAACAGCTTAAATTATGATGTCACCAGAACATGACTTTTATTGTCAACCACAGAATTCTATTTTTATCAACCATGAGTATTCTTTATATACCAGCATCATTTTAAACAGCTATGATTTCAAAAATGGATTATAACTATAACCCAAGGCTGGAAGGACAGTAGAATCTATGAATTCCACCTGGGCTTACCAAATAAACATGAGCAGCATGTATTTCCTTCAAAAGTATTATAGATTAAATTTTAAGATATAAGCATAAAACAAGCCAAAAAAATGATACTGAAATAACCTAGTTGTGTTCATGTTACACGGGGGCATGATGGTACTTTATTACATAGTGTTCATGCTGTCAGGAAGCCCCCACATTTGAAAATATGATTGACCCTTCTTCCCATCCCCTGTGCGCCCACGTTTCAAACCAGGGCACGTTTTCACATCTTCAGCTTCCAGGAATGTTATTAATGTCTGTCATTTCAGAGCCACCGTAACAGCATTCGACAACTTCACAGCACTGTCGAAATTTTACAACATAATAATCAATATGAACTACCAGGATAGCCAAAGGAGCTGATCTTATATTCCCTACCACCCTGATCTGATACCCAATATCAGCTCAGGTCACCTAATGGATCTAGCTTCTTTAAAAATGTTCCAGAAGTTGATGGCTTTGACTAGCTTGAAAGTAACAAGATCCAGATGCTGCCTGTCTACACAACACTAAACTACACAGGACCCCAAAACAGATTGTTTTTAATTCCCTCTGTATTTTTTAGGCTCTCTTTTTTTCTGTCACTTCACTTTTCCTCTTTATCCTAATCTCTCTCTCCTTCTCTCCCCCCTTCTCTCTCTCTCTCAAACACACACACACACACACACACACACACACACGTCCCATCAGTGTAGCTCATCTAGCATCCTGTCCTTAATATAATACGCACATTATTTCCTGATGGTAATAAGTTAAAAGAAATCTCAAGCAGGAAAGCAATTATTTCATTATTCCATTCATTTTTATCTGAAGTTTCTTTTCTGAATATACTTCATAGAAAAAAAAAAAAAGACCCAAAAAGAAAGCATGAATTTTGAAACATTTGGAAAAATTTAGCCAAATGAGTAAAAGGGATGGAATGTCCGATATTTTTCATGGAACCCTTGAGTTTGTTGTTTTTGTTTCTTTGGGGGATGAGAAATGACTATAAATTTCCTTTTTTTTTTTTTTTTAACTTGTCCTTGTTTTGCCATTTCCTTAAGGAAGGCAGGCAGCATTCTCTACCCAATCCCCCAAAGAGTTAAATCTCAAGGCACTGGAGCAGGAGGGCTGGTCTATTTAAGCAGCAGCAGCACAAACTAAATGCTCACAAAGGCAAAAAGCAATGTGAGTCGACCTTGGAGGGGCAGGGCGAGTCATAGAGCGATTGAAAAAAGAAAGGAAAAAAGCAACAATTTTTAATGTAATTCTAAAAGTCTGCTGCCTGGTCTGGTTTACAAATAGGCATTGTTTGATGAGACAGAATAAATAAGAGCTAACTACAGCATGAATTACCAAACACTAATCACATCATCGAGTCCTAGTGACAGCACAGATCACTCAGGCACGCCTTGTTCACTCTCGGCATATTTATTTATTAAGAAGACAGCGGAGTCTGGCTAATGCAATACAAAATAATATCATCCATAGAGAAATATAACCCATGCGTTCAAAGTGGTAACTACACCAACATCCCCCCCACCCCAGTCAAGTCCAATTTAATTGACAAATTGGAGCAGTGATTTCACACCTGAGAGTCTTTCATGTCTGAAGTGCAGGATAAAGTTCACGGCTGGCACTGCCCACTGCTTCGTTACGTGGGCTTGCCACTGGCCCCGTAATGATCATTTGAGCACACACATAAAGATTCAAGTATTTAACCAATTCACGTCCAATTATCATCAGTTACATTGCATCCCGTTTCAAGACCCAGGCCTCCTGATGGTAGCCAGCACAGAAAAACAGAGCTTCTAAAAGTAAAGAACACCTATGGTAAAGCTCCAAAATTCAGTCTCTAGCATCTTGCTCATCCTCGATATAAAATAAAATATGTAAGGCAAATAAAACACACACACACAGACACACACACACAAAACACACCCAAACAAACTCTAAAGGACTTTAGTCAGCTGTACTATACCTTCCCACACCCTTCTTTCATTTTATACTCAGCGATTAAAAGTTTGAGTTGCCCCCACCCTGGTGTGTCCTATCCAGTGGGAAAAACCCTTTTAGAGCCACAAACAAAGAACAGCTCACCAGAAAAGCCCCTGAAATTGTATTCTTGTGCCTGATAATCACTGTTACGATCTCCTTTCTAACAACCCTGTCCATCTGCAAAGGACTTTACTACGGATATCAGGAACATTTTCATGTTGCCAAATAACAACAAAAGAACACGAGCGAAACTATTATCTCTCCTAAAAGAGAAAGCCACAATCCCGGGCTTGCTTTCTTCTTATATTCTCCTCTGCCTCATTAACTCCCTTGGTATGTTACTAATTTCAAAGAAGCAGGAAGAGGTGATGGGGAAGGGGAGGTAAATAATAATTCACATGCCTGTCTATTTCCCATCCCAAGTGCAGAAGGATACCACACTGATTGCCAGACTGTGGGTCGAGCCATACCTTGGTTTGGAGATAGTGAGGATAGTAGTAAGTGTACTGGGGGTACATTTGTGGCTGATCCAGGCGTTTGCCCATGTAGCTGGAATCTTTATCTCCGAGGCAGGGAACTGGATGACAGGGTATAGTGCCCCAGGCCGAGCTTCCTCTTAAACCACTATTCCTGACAGTCTCGATGACTGATGAGGCTTCAGAAATCCCTCGTCTTCCACCACTCGCTAGTTCCAACACAGCAAGAATTTAAAAAAGAAACACACCAAAAAAAAAAAAAAAAAAAAAAAAAAAAAGGAGGGGTATCGGTAGGAAAAAAGACCAACAGACACAGCCTCCCCAGATCTTGCCTTCCTTCCCCCAGCTGCCAGGGTCCACTTGGGATGAGGCAGTTTGTTCTCTACCAGGCTGTCTGTAGTGATGTCAATTGCCAGCGTTTGTAAAGAGAGAGAGAGGAAAAAAAAAAAAATCAAAGTCCTTTTAGCACAACTCCGAATCCTTGCAGATCAGCTTCCTGTCTCCTGTTTGTCTCTTTCCCCACCTTAAAGAAAAAGAAAAAAAAAAGAAAGAAAGAGAAAGAGAAAGAAAGAAGAAACAGAAAAAAGAAAAAAAAAAAAGAAAGAAAAAGAAAGGGAAAAAGAAAAAGAAAAAAAAAAAAAAAAAAAAAAAAAAAAAAAACAAAACCTCGCACAGCTTAGTTGCTGCTGTCTCCCTCCCAGAGTGACATGGTGTTCGGGGCTTGTCCTGTCCTTTCATTCACTTCCCCTCCTTCCAGCCGGTGGGTGGAACCGAGAGAGCCTCTCCAGGGAGCAGCGTACGCAGTCCAGAAGGCTGCAGTATTTCCTCCAAGAAAAAAAAAAAAAAAAGGCTGCTTCAACCCCTGCTGCAAGCAAAGTTCCGATTCCCTCTGCTGGCTATCTCGAATAGCAAAGCAATTTTTGCAGCCAGCTGGCTGCCGCTGGAACTGAACCCGGGGAACTCAAATGCAGGCGGTGGATTATTTCTTATCCTTCCCTTCATCTACCACCCCCCCCCACAAGAGCTGCCTTCTTTTCTTTTTTTTTCTTGCCAAGTTGCAAGGTATGCTACCCTGCTAAACAAAACACAGAAGACCATGGGAGGGAAGACGAAGGGAGAAAGGAAAGAAAGAAAAATAATAATAAATAAAGGCAGAGGGACAACCCTTGCTGGTGAAAATGGAAACAGGGTGTCTCAGATGCTTTCAAAACCTGTTAACATATAAAGCCAGATGAATCTGAGACCCGGTTCAGAAACTCTTCTTGGAGGACATGGAGAATGAAAAGTAGCGAAGAAATTGTAGAGTCTACTCCGGGACTACTGTTCGATCACAGTGACCGACTTACTAGAGCAGAAACGGTCACTCTCAGTCTTACATCCATTTTGTAAGCATCAAAAGAGGTATCCCACTAGGTTGACGGGTGTCTTTATAAATAAAATCACTGGTTTTCTCACTGTCTATCTCTTTATAATTATTTTGATTCATGAATGCATTAATCACTTTACTGATAACATCACACACACACAAAAAATCATACTTACTTGGCAGAGTTTTTCCCCACCAATAATAAGCAGTATTCTGACAGGTCTATCAGCTATTACATTAATAATACAAATTGTTTCAGAGAAAATATATTTCCTTTAAGGGTCTCTTTTCAAGGCAGACAAGGCTAAAATTAGACATGCCAGCTGTGTTTTGCTGTGAGTGCTCACACATGCCCAAAGCGTGGGCAGACCAATATTGAGAGCCTCTCTACTTTGTCAAACCAGCTCTGTTCTCCCCAGTCCAGAGTCGCCTTTTCAGATAAGAGGTTCCTGGTATAAATCCAGCTTCTTAGTGAAGAACAGAGAATTCTAGCCCAATGCACAATATGGTGTCCATCCGCATACAAGTCCCGCCACCCTTGAGGTCACTGGCTTCCACTCAGGGGTCTGGTTATTGGAAGCTGTGTGAGTACATGGACGTTCCTTGGAGAAAGATAAGGATGGTGGGCAGCTTTATGTTTGACTTTTGCCAATAACAACAACCAGAAAAAAAGGAGAGAGGGTGGGAAGGTATGTTAGGAGTCCTGATAGCACTATCATTGAGAGAATTAAATCAACTCCCCCAACATTTAAATGTGTTATTCAGGCCTCACTCATCCCATCCAGAAAGTGGAAATACTGCCTACTTACCTGGCCGAAGGCTATAAACTAAATCAGATACGAAATCAAAATCACATGGACTTAAAAACCATTCAGGGACATCTCATTGCTCAGACACCAAAGCCCTGACTCCTTGGAATAGTTTTCAAGGCACTTGAAAACCCAACTTTATTCTCCAGACTCGGATAGTCAGCTCTGCCCCTCACAGTCATAGTGAACTGCTTTTGAACCAGAATGTGCTCTCTCAGGGCCTTCTGTTATCTGCTCTGCCCTAGGGTGGTCTTGCATCTCCATCCTTCAGCCCTCAGCATGCGTATCAGCCCTTCAGAGTAGCTTTACCTGAACCCTCACTTCCCTACTGCACCTTACATTTGCCCTAATAGAATGCTTAGCCTGGCAACCGCCTGTTAGTTGCGTGTTTGTTTCTTCTATGATGCCCTTAAAGCCTCAGGAAAAGCAGGAAAGTACAAGGTCCCATCAATCTCATTCACCTTCATATTTCCAAAACCTGCCATGGAATCTAGCACAAAAAGGGTGCTCTGCAAATGTTTGAAAAATAAGATATCTTAAATACAATAAAAATTCTAACCCAACTCACACACTTCTTTCAGTACATTTCAGTAAATTTCTAGATGCAGGGGATAGAGTGATAACAAAGATCAGAACAGTGCCCAGCCCTCATAGAATATATATTCTAGTGAGGGAGATAAAGTGATAAGCAAGCAAACAGGCAATATAAATCAGGTAATATGCAGTGCTGTTGAGAAATATAGAACTGAGTAAAGAGAAACAGAGTCACAGGGATCCTTCCTTCCTTCCATCCGTCCTTCCTTCCTTTCTTCCTTTATAGGGATTCCTCTTTAAATGGAAAGTCAGGGGTCACATGGGTGGCCCAGTCAGTTGAGCGACCGACTTCAGCTCAGGTCATGATCTCACAACTTGTGGGTTTGGGCCCCATGCTGGGCTCTAGCTGACAGTTCAGAGCCTGGAGCCTGCTTCAGATTCTGTGTGTCCCTCTCTTTTTGCCCCTCCCCTGCCCTCCCTCCCTCCCTCTCTCTCTCTCTCTCTCAAAATAAACAAACATAATCATAAAAAAATTTAAATAGGATAGTCAGGAAATGCTCACTAAGAAAGAGCTCTGAGGTTAAAGGAAGGGTGGGAACCACACCCTGGGTGTTGTGTACCAAGAGAGCCCTTTTTATGAGGGCCTGGGCTCCCACCCAAACTGCCTTGGTTCCAGTTCTGCCTCTGACAGAATCACTCTGCCTCCTTTTCTCATCCATTCAATGTCACACCACACACTTCATACAGCTATCATGAGAATTCACCCAGATTAACATGCCATGCATTTGTAACACCTTGAAACATACTGGATCTGCTCAATAAATGTCAGCCTGCATCTGGAAGATCATTCCAGACAGAGATAACAGTAAGTACAGAAAGCCTGGCAGCAAGAACATGTCTTTAAAATGTGTAAGAAATGGCACAGAGGCTGAAATGGAGCAAGCAAGGAGTAAAGATTATCAAAGAAGACTGGAGAGATACCCTGGGCCAGATCACGTAAGTCTTAGTGGGCACTTAGTGAAGAAAGCTAAATTAGTTAATAGTACAGTCAGTACTCTATCCAAATATTCGGATTGTAGAGCTAGTCATCTTCAACTATAGAATGCTGTCCTCCAAATGACTTAATGAGGTTCCTCCAAATACTAAGACTTACAAGATCAGGACCCTCAATTGCTTCTGGCAATTTTACCACTATGAACAAAGGATGTCAGTATTCTTTTATTAATAACTGGCCTACCTATGCCTTGGAGGGGAAGGATTGGTGACTTACTTACAAATGAAGGGCCAAATAAGTAACTCCTCAGCCCAAGCTATAGCTCACTTATTACATGTAAAGTTCCCAGCATGTGTTGATGATATCTGCAATTTCTACACAAATTGCCACTTTCCAAAATGCTATTGTATTTCATTGGGTTATTGCTATGTCCTGGGCATCAACTATCATTAGTCTAAGCACATTCACTGAACATTTAAAGCTTTTCTTAAATAACGCAAAGACAGTTTACCACTTGTGAGAATTGTAAAACCTGTGTTTTATTTTTTTTATTTTTTCCGTTAGAGACACCAGTAGCAATTGCAATCGGGGAAGCAAGATACTCATGTCAGAAATAGTTTTTATATCATGTCTGCTCTGTTGGAGCAGTAGTGCTTTCCATTTAAATGATCGAGTTAAGGTAGGAGGTAACTAATTTAAGGCACTCTCTAAATCAGAAGCCAGCTGTGTCCCATTTGCCAACTAACAAATTTTGTACAAATCCAAGAGCAGTAAACCACATCAAAGAGCATGGACTCTTACAAATTCACATGATTCACAATACAGACTGGAGAGACACTCATTTAAGACAAGTTCTTGGTTAACAGGATAGAGACAACATCTCAGACATACAATCCGGAGTTAGAGAAATGATGGTCCTGGAATGAGGGTCAATTGGGTAGAGATGGGAGACTCTCTTCTGGTTGCTCTGACCTATCCACTCAAAGAATAAATGGGTCCTCTCTTTGGCTGACTTATTTTTTAAATGACAAAGACTTAGTCAAAAGCAGAAAAAAAGAACAGTAGAGAGATAAGCAAATAATAATAATTATTATCATTATTATTATACTACCTTTGAAAGCTATATACTACCCTATCTACAAGACATTCATGAACTTGAATAAACTAAAACAAACAAAAGCACAACTTGGTATTTCTTGCTCTCTTTATTCAAATTTGGGAAATCCTTTTCCAACACAACAGATGCCAACAGCCTATTGAAGATAAAAGTAAGTTTAAAAAAAAAAAAAGATAAGATGGTAGATTGCAAACTCCGACAGAAGTGATACAATTATCTTTTCTCCTATCAAATACTTATCCATTCTTTAAGAACATACTTGAAACAAACCAGAAGAAAGAGACGACTAGTGATTCAACCATTTGTGGTCCAAATCTGAACCATAATTAAATGTAAAATTTTAGTGGAGATAAAGACAATAAAAATTGGCCTTGGAAGAAAATTTCAAGCTTCAGGACAAAATTATAATGGGCTATATTTCAAGACAATCCTGTAGAGAAGCAAGAATAATTTAAAACAATGAACATTATTTAAATCAACAGTTTTGCTTAAGCATCTACTATGTGCCTAAATAACCAAGAATACCAATATAAAAATTATCACCCTTGTCTTCAAGTAGATTTAGTATCTCAGTATCTACGAAAAATCAGCCAGTCAGAAATGACCTAAATGCTTTTCCTTATATCTGAATACCTATTTCTAACAATAGTTATCAAATAATATTAACTCGACCCAATTTTTTGAAGTACATTCTTTATTATAATTCTAAGCAATGAGAGATATACATGAAAACTCATGTCTATTTTGCTTTTATTATCTTTTTAAAAATACTTAACACTCCTCTCTCTCTTTACACATACTTTTCATAGCCCTTAATACTGCGGTAGTCACATAGGTTTCTCCTTTACCACTAGGATCACCAAGACTCACACTTCTCCACTTCATTGAAATTAGGCATGACCATGTGACCTGCTAAGGCCAATAAAATTGGAAGCAGAAGTGACATGTGTATGAACTTTTAACTGCTGCTGTTGGATTCATCAGCCCACTCTTTCCTGATGGAAGCATGTGTTTACATGGAGGAAGCATCTTGGAAGGCTTAGAACAGTTGCCTTGAATGGTCACCTGGACCAGCCACTGACTTGTCATGAGCAAGAAATAAACCTTTGTTGGAATTATGCTAATGAGATTTGGTGACTTACCACAACTTCACTTAGCCTACCCTTGGATTCTATATTTGTTGATTTCCTTCTTTGAGGATCCCCTCTACTAATATTTAAGGTCCCAAGGGCAAGGAATTTACCTGTCATGTTCACTGTTTTATCCCCAGCACCCAGAACAGGCTTTGGGATTTAATACACATTTAATAAATACTTGTTAGGTAAATGAAAAAAATTTCCATCTAAAATAATCTCATTTATCTGTCAGTGGTGAAAGTGCAATACTTTATGAAATAGAAGGGGAAATGAGACATACACTCAAATGTAAAAAATGTGTTAAGTTTTCTGGAAAGAGAACTGCTATAAACCTAACTACTGAATGTTCAGAGGAGGGGAAGGGTTTTCTGCATGGAATACAAGGCGTGGGCAGTGGGTTAAGAAACACTACTTACGAAAAGAAGAAGGGCAAGGAGAAAAATGAGATAAAAGATAGATGGCCTACTATATACTAGACGCTGTGCCAGAAGTTTATGAATGCCTCCTCAGTTAAAACTCACAAGTACCTGGAAAGTGGGTATAATTTTCCACACTTTATAGCTGAGCAAATTGAGAACGAAATGTTTTACCTATTCTATCCAAGTCATCCAATGATAATACGGTATAGGAACATCCCTAACCCAAGTCTGTATAAAGACCAAACCCAGCTTTTTCCCTCAGCATCATTTGATGGAGATCTGAAACATTTTATTCTAAAACTGGATAAGATAATCTTTGTGTTTACAACAGAAAACTCACAGTATATATAAAAGTCCTAAATAAGTCAGTGTGTCTTCATAGAAACAGATGGTGCAGAACAGAGAGAAAACTGGAAAGAAAGAGCATGGGCTTCTATGAAATAGCATAAACTCTATTTGGACCACAGACATGATGGTTAATTGTATGTGTCAACTTGGCTAGAATACAGTGCCCGGTCGTTTGGTCAAACACAAGTCTAGATATTGTGGTGAGGTATTTTTCAATGTGGTTAACAATTTAAATCAGTAGACTTTGGACCTCATCAAGATAAAAGTTTCTGCACAGTGAAGGAGACAATCAAACAAAAAAACTAAAAGGCAACCAATGGAATGGGAGACGACATTTTGCAAATGACATTTCAGATAAGGGTCAGTATCCAAAATCGATAAGACCTATACCAACTCACACCCAAAAACAAATATTCGTGAAGAAAATTGGCAGAAGACATGAATAGATAGTTTTCAAAAGAAGACAGTCCAGATGGCTAACAGACACATGAGAAGATCTCACATCACTCTTCATCAGGGAACACAAAATCAAAAACCACAATGAATACCACCTCACACCTGTCAGAATGGCTAAAATTACAACTTGGGAACAACAGAGGTTGTGAGGGATGTGGAAAAGTGAAACCCTTTTACACTATTGGTGGGAATGCAAACTGGTGTAGCCACTCTGGAAAACAGTATGGAGGTCCTCAAAAAATTAAGAATAGAACTACCCTATGACCCACAATTGCACTGACTAGGAATTTATCCAAAGGTACAAAACTGCCCATCCGAAGGGGCACATGCACCCAATGTTTACAGCAGCACTATCACAACAGCCAAATTATGGAAAGAGTCCAAATGTCCATTAACTGATGAATGATAAAGAATGTGTGGTGTGTAATGTATAGTTATGTTCTATAATAAAGACGACTTGATGATGAAACATAATGAAATTTTGCCATTTCCCATGTCGACAGAACTAGATGGTATTAAAATGAGTCAGTCAGTCAGAGAAAGAGATCATGATTTCACTCATCAATGTGAATTTGAGAAACTCAACAGATGAACATAGGGGAAGGGGAAGGAAAAATAAGATAAAAAAGGAGAGGGAGGCAAACCACAAGAGACTCTTAATATAGACAGCAAACTAAAGGTTGCTGGAAGTGGAGGTGGGTGGGAGAATGGTTATTGGGGCTTAAGGAGGGCGCTTTTTTGGATGGGCCTGGGTGTTATACGTAAGAGATGAATCACTGGGTAAACCTCTCTACATAGAGATATACTTAATGGTTGTGGTTTTTTGGAGAACCCTGAGGAATACAACAGGCAAATACAATGCACATGATCATGACCTGAGCTGAAATCAGGAGTGAGAAGCTTAACTGACCGAGCCACCCAGGCACCCCCAACTTAATTTTTTTAACATCAATTAATTCTGCCTTTGTATTTCTCAGTTCCTCATGAATTTATTTGTAAACAATCTCTGTCAGCTTGCTTCTAATATGCTATAGGCACAAGGATTTTTAATTTTATTATTGTTTTTTTGTCTATCACTATGCCTCCCTATCTATTTCGAAGCAAAGAATTCCACTATTTGCAGCCCACTGAGCCAATTCTGTCCTGATGTAGCTGGTGGATTCTTATGGCCTTCTTACAAGGACACCTTCTGTCATGACTTGTGTCAGCATTAGACCAGAGCTTTGGAAAATGCCAACTAAAAGCCTCAAAGTAGGGAGAGAGGAGTAGCTGCTTTGTCACAGGAGAAACACTTTTTTTTTTTTTTTTTTTTTTTTTTCTAAAAGGAATACCATTACCTTGTATTGACCATCCAGCTTCCAGCTGCCAATAGCTAAGCAAGTCAGGTCAATATGGCCAGATTTGATTGGCTGGGCTGATTCTTCTCTCTGGAAACATCTGCAGAAGTCCAGGCCAAAGGCTAACACTAAATAGAATCACTATGTTGTACATGTGAAATTAATATAATACTGTATTTTAACTACATTTCAATTAAAAATTTTAAGTAGCTCATTCATTTAAGCATTTGGCTCTTAATTTCGGCTCAGGGCATCATCTCACAGTTCATGAGTTTGATCCCCACAGGGGGCTCCGGGCTGACAATGCAGAGCCTGCTTGGGATTCTCTCTCTCCCTCTCCCTGTCTGCCCCTCCCCTGCTTGCTATCTAGCTCTCTCTCTCTCTCTCTCAAAATAAAAATAAGTAAATAAACATTTTTTTTAAATTTTCAAATGATTTTAGAAAAACAATTACCAGTTAAATACAAGATACCCATTTAAACTTGAATTCCAGATAAGTCATGAATATATTTTTAATACAAGTATGTCCCAAATATTGCAAGTATGTCCATGGGACATGGTATGTCCCATGAAATATTTGGGCCATACCTGTAAAAAGTACTCATGGCTTGTCTGAGATTCAAATTTACCTGGGTGTTATGTATCTTTCTTTTACTAAGCTGCAAACAATCTTAATTGATGCACTGAGAGGTTTAGAGGCCTTTCAGAAGACACAAAAAGTGGTAGAGAGTTCAAATTTAATGGCAACTGGCAATGTTTATATTTTCAATCCTTTTTACACTCAACCAGGTAAATAAAAAAATTGTCCCCAAATGACGTCTCCTCTTAGGAGACTTAGATCACAGCCGTGTCCCTGATAGGAATCCAAACACTATTCCAGTATCTCTGGTTTTGTTATAATAGCAAACTTGTTGTTGTTTCTTTTTCTTTTTTCACATGAGGGATCATTTACACTTTTTTCTTAAGTTATTATTCAGCCCAATAAAATACCTGCCAAGAATGACAGATGCCCAGATCCCATCCCTGACACCAGAAAGTTCCAACCTAGAGAACCAGACAAATGTGCGAAATACAAGAGAAAAGATCAAGGACAGCGCTCCCCAAAGCGTGGTCCAGGAAGTGCTGATGTGCCAGCACTCCGGTGTCCAGGACCAGCGTGTACAGGATCCAAAAATAAGTGTCCAGCCACTTTACAGTCATTTGTCAGAAGAATTTTATGTCTCGTTTCCAAATAATAAAAGTTTGGACATGTATTTTGAGGGTCTGTTGTTTTGTACTTCATTTTTCTAGCAATTTCTATCGTATAGTACAGAAATATCAGCTAAGGTCAATTAGAAATAAACAAAAACCTGTGTTTCATGACAGAGAGTTTGAAAAGTGCTGATCTAGAAAATATACAGTTGTCTTATTTCCTTTCATTTCCATTTGCACATTTCTAGTGGTGGAAAAGTTGCATCGATGTGTTTTCTGATTGCGATACAAGGAATAATGAAACTCACACGAACTGCAAAGGAAAAACGTAATTCCCTCAAATTTACTCTTCTTGTGTTCCTAACTCATTCTCTTTTCGTTGTCTATTGCTTACCCTCTAACCTACAGTCAGCCCCCCTGACCCCAAAGGCAATATTTAAGAGTACCAAACCGAAAGCCAGGACACATGAGGCTTGTTGGTTGTTGACTGACCCTGGCCACATGGATTCCCCAGCCAGAGCCCCATGTGTAAAATGCAGGTTGTAATAAGGTCATTTAAGGTCCCTTTCTGACTCTGATGCCAGGACGCACTTGTTGAACTAAGATGAGACTGTGCCTTTTTGGCTACGGGGTTCCACTGGCTGGCCCCTGGAGTGAATGGCAAGGTTCAGGCCAACAGCACAAGCTCGACACGCTTCAGCCAGGGGCTTTGTGCAACTCCCAGCCATTCCCGGCAGCGGCAGGCTGGGGAGGCCCCAATTCCAAAAATAGCCCCACAAATTATGATTTGCCTTCTAGAGATGACATCTCTGTGAACAACACTAAATCGCGGCCATACGCTTAGCCTGACACTTTGGCCAGCGCCTCAAAAACAGCTCAATCCCTAGAAGTCTAGATGCACCATCCATCCCACCCAGGGGGGGGGTTCAGGATCCTGAATGTTTATGCTCATGATGCAGTCAGGAAACATAATTATTCGTTTTTCTTAAGGAAGTTTATGACCGAGGTAATGGGGGGAACATAAACGGACTGACTGTTTACTGAGACTCATAAAATGGCTAAGAACACAGACAATAATTGTCTCTTGGAGATTTGTTCTTGTGGTGTAAGAATCTTCATTTTAGCAATTTAACTACTGAAAGTTTACCCACCTTGAGGAGAATTATTTAGTGGGAAATAAAACTTAGCACCTATTTCATTCCCTGCTCCAACAACTTTCTTCCTTTCAGAAAACTGCCTTTCACATAAAATGTGCAGAAGGTAGCTTGTTATATAGGGCTAGTAAAACGAAGAGGTAATTAGTACAAGCTAAACCTCTAAATAATAATGTCAAGTCTTAACATTTGCAGAGCTCTGGATCAACATTAACTAATAACTTCTCTGTTTTCCTCTGTGAGAGATAAACTTTGTTACTCACAAATTATCAAGAAAGAAAAAAAAAACAAGAAATCAGTTCTGGCCAATTATTTAAAAAAAAAATAGTAAAGCTCAGGTCAGAATTTAGCGAGGACAATCAAATGCTTATACCCCTTTCTGGTTCAGAACAGTGCTCATTTATGGGTAGGATGGGCCACTGGTCAGACTGAGCTCTTCTAAGGAGACCTTCCAGAAAGGTTTGGTATTGCAGGGCAGGGGAAATCAGTGTGAAGCTACTGGACTTTTGGACTCCTGATCTCCTACCTTAACTGACACAATGACAGATACATGGTGGCCTTATGTGTGTGTGCAGTGGGGAGGGGCAGAGATGCTGCAAGGAATTCAGTGTGTAGATGGACTGCCCTTAGCTTCCTCCCTCTCCTTGCAGCAGACAGCTGTGCTAAATTTGTCAGTTAGCCCTGCCTCACCCCCTCCAGCAGTGGTCATACTGTCAGATTCCCAAGCATGTTGCCTCTTCAAGCAAAGGAGTTAAAAATGAACCACTCCAGGAGTGTTGAGTGTCCAACTTCGGCTCAGGGCATGATCTGGCACTTCATGAGTTCGAGCCCCATATCGGCTCACTGCTGTCACCCTGCCAGCACAGAGCCCGCTTAGGATCTCTGTCCCCTCTCATTGCCCCTCCCCCACTTGTGCTCTCCCCAAAATAATTAAAGAAAAAGTGAACCACTCCAACGAAGGGAAAAAAAATAATGCTGAATAAGACCCCTTACCAGCTCATCTCTTTTTCTTTGTCTCCACGTCCAGTGGCAAAGAGAATTGAGAGCTCGTCAGGATTGCCTGCATGGCATCAAACAGTCCCTCGCAGGGAGGGTACAGAGAAGACTCTCCGATGCCTTGCTTGGAGGAATGGCCCACAGGAACCCCAGGGCCAGCACATCCCCAAAAAGCAGCAGTTGGAAAAGGAGACATCTGGCCCAGAGATACCTCTCTCTTCTCCCTCCCTTAGGCTGAAAACATTGAGTTCTCTCGGTCTCTAAAAGAGGACAAAGTATTGAAAGGAATGTAGGGAAGTCAGTCTGTTTCTCAGTGTAAATGGACTCCCATTCCAACCACGATCTGGTGTGAGTGCCCATGCCTCATCTCTGACGAAGGGATGGGGAGCTTGTGCCGATTCCTGGGTTCATATTGGTCTGAAGATTAAACTATCTTCTTTCCATCTCGGAAGAAAGGTACACATGTTACCAGGGACAGGGAAACAGGCAGGGACCACTGTGCTAACGTGGACCTATGGATCCCACGGTTCTAACAATGTAGTCACCATGATAGTAGCTGGTAAAGGCTGCTGTCCAAATCCAGCTTCTTTATTTTTGCTGAAGACTTTAAAAATTACCTTAGTTTCTTGGTAAAGAAACAATGTTGTATCAAGGCCCCTAGGAAAATCATACAGCATTATTCCATAAGGTCATAATGGGAGGATCTATCCATTCTGACGAGGGATGGATGTATTGGATTCACTATGTTTGGTCTGGGAAATCTCTTTTTGTCAAATCCAGGATAACCAATTGTCCATTACATACCATGTCCTTGCTAAGAGAAGCTGGTGTAGAAATATTTAATCTCCTCATCCATAAACATTTCTTTCCTCCCAGAGCAGGAAAAGGCTGATCTTCTCAAGGCCTAATGTTATTTATTTTCCAGTGAAGGAATATGATTTTTATACCAGGTACTGTTTTCCCTTAGCATTTTTTTTAAGTGCCTGCCTTTTCAACGACTCCTAGAACTAAGATCCTGACCACTTGCCCTTGTTAAATATCTAGTGATCCTTTTCCCCAACAGATGGGAAGGGCCTCCTGATATGCCCCTGGCCTAATTTCAATTTGGGTAATTGCATTCTGTCGACTTGAAATTTCCCCACCAGTTTAATCTGCCTGGGATATGATGCCTCATTCTCGGTCCTGAACTGCCTGGCGTGCCGTCGGAGGCTGGGGGACAGCTGGTGCATTCCACCCCAGAAGTGGATGCATTTTAGTGGCAGGTGCAAAGGTTTTCTTCAGCCGAATACAAATTCTAATGTAGGAACAAGCCTCATGGATGCTTTTTATTTTTTCAATGAACGTAACTTCCATGAAACCGAAAAATATGAAAGCATCCAAAGCATAAATATGAATCGAGAAGAAAATACACTTGCCCTAAAACCAGTCTATTGTGTGATCATTTTGCACTCTGTGAATCTTATAATGCTTCTACATTTGAATGTTACCAATAAGGAGGAATAATTCACATAAAAGCAGACAACCATTCCTCTTCTGAAAGGATTTTATACACACACACATGGGCGCATGGGTATATGCACACATCCGTACACGTATGTATAGGTGTGTGTGTATGTGTGTACCCCAACTCTTACCTCCTTCTGGGGAGTCCTTTTCAGTTCAGACTAAAACAACTTGCCCCACAAAACCACCACATTCGGCGTTCTATGCATACCTCATTTGAGTAGGTAATACATTTAATTGTAACGAGCTTATCGCTATCCATTTCTGTTTCCCCAGCACATAGGACATAATAGGTGCTTAATAAATAAATATACAGACTACATAGGTCAAATCTAATTAGTCTTAAGCTCTGAGCCCCAAAATGCTATTTCTAAGCGCTGCAAGTCAAAGTGTATTTTTTCAAGGTAACCCAGGAACGCTAGTGGCCCAAAGTCTCATTCCTTAGGCCACCTCTGCTCTAGGGAACGGTTGCGGGCAAGCACAGGCTCACCTTGCAAACGCCGGCTATTGGACCTGGTGGACTGCTGAGCAAGCACAGGCTGAAGGTTCGGGGTGAGTCCACCGAGGCAACACCCAATCAGTGGAAAACAGGAGCTAGTAGAGAAATGTTCCTGCCTCCAAGCCTTCAGACAGACACTTCTGGAAGCACGCCATACCATCTCAGGACACCTCCGTAAAACTGAACCCCATTGCTCAACCTCAGCTTTTGTTTTTCCTTTTTCTGCAATCTTTTTACCAGTGACCTTGATAACTTTTCTCCATCCCCTCTCACCCTGCCCCACTCCTGCTTCAGGGAATTACATCTCAAACAAACTACCTGCACCCTTGCCTCAGGCTCTGAATTTGGGAGGACCCAAACTCTAATGACGTAGGACATCGCCATACTGACAGCCACACCACCAGACTATCCACAGAGAAACATACAGAGGACCTATTCCTCCACCATTTATTTTCTTTCCCTCTCATAGGATGAATAAGCCATACACCAAGACCACCTTAATATACTTTGGCTAACAGATTACATGTTATACTTAAGCCAGGAGAAAGGAGAACCAAGATTGTGATGAGATGTATATTCTAAAATACTAAGCATTTCAGCTCTAAATATACTACCTTACCAATGACTCAGGAGCCATTCCCAGAGTCTCATAATTAGTAGGACAGTCCAGATTCTGCCTCATTTTAGCCTCTGCAGGTTACCATAAATTAGCTTAGAGGCCCGAAGCCTCTGTATGACTCAAGCTGACTTGAATCCTAATTTGTGCTGTGCAGAAATCTTGGCAAAGCCATCTGCATGCTTAAGTCTTATGCTGCCTTGGCCCTCGGGGAAAAAAACATATTTGCAGTTGCTCCTGCCTTCGTCCTCCTTGTTTAGGGTAGATCATCAGTGGGTGGTGTCCCAAACGAAGAGTGGACCTTGATGAAGCCTGGGATCCAACATGTGATGACTATGCACTTCATGAAGCCAAGGGTAGATTGCCACAGAAGAGGGCCAGGCCACCTCTGAGTTGACCATCTCATACTCACTGGAGGGCTACCCCATTGGCCACACCAGAGAGAGAAATGCAGCGGACAAATGGACTGCAGGGAATTCTCCCCAGTTTTTAAGATACTAGTGTTTAGACCTCCGGCTTCCATAAGGTCAAACTGAGGTCAGAGCCTGACATAGCAGCCAGAGTGAGGCAAAGGTAGACTGAGGGACCAGAGTCTCTCAGTCCATGGAAAGGTCTACAATACTTTACAAGTTGTATTAGAGAAGGCCCATGGGGTGTATGGATCGTCCTTTGAGTTCCATAAAATTAATGATTTTTTAATCTGACTGTAAAGACTCTTTTTCATTATAAAATGTTGAAATGAAAAACTGCATACGAACAAGGATATAAAAAATTATATTACAAAAATTAACATATCTAGCCCTATCTAATCTTATTACACAGAGGTAGCTGCTTTTAGTATTTACTTTATTTGCTTCCAGCTTTTTCTCTATGAATAATGAGTATATATTTCCTTCTGTTCATGTATGTGAGATCTGGGTAAAATATTGTTATTTTTGTGCACTTCTTTCTTCTGACAACATATTGTGAGCATTTTCTTTGAACACACTACCTAATGGGATATAATATGTAATTATAATATTTTCTATTTCTCTACTGATGGATGTGTAGGTTGTTTTGATATTTGTCATATGTCATATATAATTCATATGTATAGTATATCTAATATGTTTTGAGATTTCTCCCCTTTTGGTGTGGATTCTGGAATTCCCTTCTACAGCAAGAGGCAGATACCCATCAGTGGGTAGTGCCTGGGTCATGCATGTACCCATGGCAAGCCATCTTCCGTGTGTTGATATCTATCCTCTTGGTCACAAGATGACTACAACAGTTTGGGCCACGTTATCATCACCCCCCCAGGATCCTCAAGTAGCTTGTTTTTCCTCTGGTGCCTTTTAAAAGTGTAAGAAATCTTACTAGGAGCTCCTGTCCCCAACAGTCTGCTCCTGTGTTTCAGTGGACAAAATGAGTCACATGCATTGTCTTAACATGTTCACTGATAGGGGCGAGAGAACTGTAATGATTGGCTTAGACTACAGAACACACACCTCCCTCTGAGCCTAGAGGAAAGATCATTGGCTCCAAGCAAATGGCAGCATTTAGCTGGAGAATGGAGTGTGTACCCTAGACCAGGTCTGCAGTCCTCCTGTAAAGAAGGGGAGATTTAAATGGGGATTAATTTGGGGAGGCAAGACAGAATTGTCTTCGATACAAATTAAAAGTGTCTTGTTATCTCTCAACCTGTATTATCACATTCTTTTCCCTGATAACATTGTCTCTCCTTAATTCACCACCTAGACACTCCTTTTTAATCAAATTTTTGCTGGCTATCCCTGAATCTTCCAAGAAGTTCACTGGAAAATTAACATAACAATGATAATGAGCTTAAGGTCTTGCTCTCCTTGGGGGCATTTCTGTTCTAAAAGACAGTTCTGGAAGATATGAACATCTTCAAGATTTGTAAGAACAAAGGAATAATGGTAGCACGGCAGGCAAGAAAGGATTCAAGATGCAGTGTGATCCTACTACCACCTCACTCATGCCACCATGATCTACTGCTCTCTCTGTTACATCCACAATGGCCTCCTTGCCATCCCTTTAGGAGGCCAGCGTACTCACACCTGGGAGCCTTGCAAGTTATTTCCTTCTACCTGAAACAAGCTTCCTCTAGATAACCACAGGACTTGCTTCCTGGCTTCCTATAGCTCTCTGCACACGTGCCACCTTATCAAAGAGGTTTTCCTTGATCATCTATATAACATGGCACCTTCACTTCATTCTTTATCCTATTACCCTACTTTCTACATAGTTGGCCTTTAAAAACCACCTGACATGGTATGTATGTGTTTGCTGTCTTCCTCCGAAGCAGATAGTGAACTCCTCGAGGCTAGAATTGATGTTTTATTCACTGTTAATTCCTCTGAGCCTAGAACAATGCCTTAAAAAACACAGGCATTCCCTGTGTGGAATGAATGGATGACTAGATGGAAGCTTTGGCAATGGCAAATTTAGATGGTCATTCTCCTCTTGCTTAACCTGCATCACAGCAGAAGTCAAGTGGGACCTAATCCTGTGTAGGCATCTTTCTCTATCATCTACCAGTGATGTCCTACTTTCCTCTAGGCAAGGTCTTCATTTTGCAGGATGAGCTATATAGGTCTTGAAATCTGAACAGTATCTATCTTTCTAATATGAAATAAAAGGCAAGTCTCAACTTGGAGTAGTAAGACACATCATATAACTTGCAATACTGTCTAATTAACAAAATGTGTTTCAATTCTGATTAAAATTTATTTTGCGTGCCAGAAATGGTCATAAAAACATATCTCAAAGCCAGAGGAAATAAGGCAATATATTTATCCATTGTAACTTAAGGAGTAAATTACCAGGGAGGCTGGGTGGCTCAGTTGGTTAGGCATCTGACTTCAGCTCAGGTCATGATCTCACAGTTCATGAGTTCAAGTCCCGCATCAGGCTCTGTGCTGACAGGTCAGAGCCTGGAGCCTGCTTCACAATCTGTGTCTCCCTCTGTCTCTACCCCTCTCCCCCTCATGCTCACTCTCTCTCTCTCTCAAAAATAAATATATTTTTTTAATTTTTTAAAAAAGAAGTAAATTACCTTATGACTTGGAGCTTCCATTTGATGCTGTAGTACACACACACACACACACACACACACACACACACACAGAGTTTCAGAGACTTCCAGGTTAAAAGTGATATGAATTCGTGGACATAATCACCCATGTGAAACTATGAAAAAGTCTATATTCGAGTTCAGAAAAGGACACACCGGAAACCATACATATGTACCAGAGAACAGTTGTGATTTCTGGTCGTTGTGGTGGTAAATATATCAGATTGAAAGGGAGGCAACCACACGACAGTCACAGGGAAGTGAGACAACAACCTACCTGAGATAAATACTAAAGACGTGCCAGCACAGCCTAGTTAACACTCACTGTCGGTGCAGAGACAGTGGTGGGAGTGCATATCTGGACCCCACTGGCATCTCGGGGACAACGATGAGACAGGGGAAACCTTCAGGAGCAGACTACCTAGGCCTGTGTTAGGTGAGCATAGCTCAGTCAGTGTAGGAGGGGGATGAGGACAATTTTGAGAAAGAGGTACGGTACCCTTGTCTGACCAAGAACAGAGCTCTGACCAGCTAAGTCTTGGCTTCCTCACCAAACTTGGGGACCAAACCCTTCGGCGAATCTCCCAAGCCAAGGGTCTCTGCAGTGGCAAGATGAAAGTGTAGCGAACATAAGCCGGTCCTTTCTCTGAAAGACTTCTGCAGGCTACCACCCGATCTCTGAGAGAACCAGCCCGATTCTCAAATCTGTGTATTGGGTAATATATTCTATTTGTGGAATGCTACATAAATTTTGCTTAAATATCACATTCTCAACTAATATTTAAGAATTAAGTAGAATATCCTTATGTCATGATATATGCTATAGGAAATGAAAGAATGCATACACTAGCAGGTGATAGCGGTTTATAACCTCAAAATATATGTATAGCACACACATAAATCCATACAAAAGTATAGAAAGATATACTCCAGAATGTTAACAAGGAAAAATAGAAGTTAATTTTATTCTTCTTTCTATTTTATATGTTATGGGAAAAGAAATTTAATTGGCCATTTATTCCAAATATATCCAGAACCTACACACTATTCACCACTGCTAACACCCTGGTCAGAAACACCATCATTTTTCACCTGGATTACTGCACTAGGCTCCCAATAAGCTCCTGGCTTCCATTCTCATAGTCTATTCTCTACACAGCAGCTGAAAGTAAGCTTTCAAAAATGGGAGTCAGATTCCTCGGCTCAAATCTCTCCAAAGGTTGCATATCACGCCCATTCCTTAAGTCTCTCTCTATTACTTTACAGGTTTCTCCTGCTATTGTCCTTGTACCGACGTAGTAAGATCATGTTTTTCCAGTTTTCAGACTTGCCAAACATTCTCCTCTCTTTGCACAGGCTGTTCCTGCTGCTCAGAACACTCTTCCTTTCTGTACCACTGTCTTCAAGTCTTTAATGTTCTCCTTCACAAGCAGCCCAGCCAAGGCCCCAAACACCTGCCTCCTCCCCCTGCTGTCGCCAAAATTCCCTAACTCCCCTTCTTCTTCGGGCCACACTGCACAGTTGAGGGGGGCATAAGAGTCTCATAAAATTGAATGTGAATCATCCCCTCTGACGCTGTGTGCAATGTGAAGACCCCACTTTATTTCGTTGTCTCTCCCCTGCTCTGAGACTGTCTGTTCCATGAGGGTGGAGGTGTCTATGGTAGTTACTGCTATCACCTCAGTTCTGAGAACAACACTGGCACTTACCACCTACTACTGGATGAATGAATCACAGGGGAGTAGAAATAAAAGTGATTTGTATTTTCCTCCATAAATGACTTCTAATTTCCCTATTATTATTTTTTTAATTTTTATTTATTATTGAAGGAGAGAGAGAGAGAGAGCACATGCCAGGGAGGGGGAAGAGAGAGAGGGAGACACAGAATCTGAAGCAGGCTCCGGGCTCTGAGCTGTCAGCACAGAGCCTGACGTGGGACTAGAACTCACAAACCGTGAGATCATAATTTGAGCCAAAGTCAGACACTTAACCTCCTGAACCACCTAGGTGCCTCTTCCCTATTATTTTTAAAACCAGAAAAAATTATTAAAAACAAAAATATATAATTGTGCTTATTTCATTTCTCTTGTTCTTAGGCTGGAAAATCAATTTCTTCTGGACTCAAACTAAAGAACAACTAAAGAACGATATCTGTTTAAACTATTGTTGAATCGAACATCCAGTAAAACATATCTAAGCTCTGTAGTCATTTCCATGGGTTTTCCCCACTCCCACTGATTTTGGTGCAGTTTCTGATCAGTCACGATGGTAGGAGATGACCCAATTTCATTACATCTGAAGCTATTCAATTTTTCTGTGATACGATTCCATCATGGGCCAAGTCGAATGGTCCAACAGAGAGATGCTCTCACATTCTCTTAAAAGGTTATCCTTTGGGCTTTCTTTTAAGATATTGTTTCTTAGGAGAAAAATTGAAGCTTATATCTAAGGACAAACTCTATGATGAAACTTTTTCTTGGTTCCCAATCCTCCTACACTCACACACGGAAAGTTCTGAAGACCCAGGCTTACAACTCTAAAAATGTTGATGACTATAAGTGAATTTCAACCTATCTTTAAATCTGCTTTTAAGTATCTTTAAAATGAGTTAGGTATTAACCCTTTAAAATTTGATCATTTGTAAATATCTCAAAGCTGACTCTCTGCAAATGGTAGATAAAACCGATCCAACCAACAAAAACAATAAATGAGTTTCACTCTTTGCCACTCTTAGCTTTATTTAACATTGCAGAAATTTCCTCTGTAATAAACAACTCAAAATCGAGCAAAGACATACCAACCAGCGAGGAGAAAATGAATCTGGTCAACAGAGATTTGGGACCTACCTTTAATCCTTTAATAATGGTCCAGAAAATAATTTAATCTCTTGCTGTTATTTTGTAGCTGGCAATTCAACCAAAGACATCATTTTGTCCTCAGCAGGGGCAGTCATTTTTACACTAGCCTCTGTGGATAGCTTTATATAATTTATATAGTTTTTAATTTTGGTAATAGCAACTAGCTGGCTAAGGCAATAAGCCCTTTTTAACACAGACTAAATAAAGAAATCTCTCATATTTCAATTAACTAACTGAACCAAATCATAACGAGTATGACTGTTTCATTTCATTTGGCTGTTGCTCAAAGAATGTTCACTTAAAATATGTTTCGTTGTTAATATTTATAATGTTCACACTAATATTATAATTAATACTATAATGTTCATACTCATATTGGAAAATTAAAAAAAAAAACACCAATCTGTAATAGAATGGCCATTATACCAACCAAAACTCTTGTTTTTATGGAATTAATGGTGTTGTCCTTGGCTTTTTACCTCTAGAAATGTGAAAGAGGCCAGGGAAACAATGGGTAGGGATGAAAGATTGTGTGTCATACAAAAGTACACGGGTGGCCCCATTTATTAAAACATCTTGTGAAACTATCAATAGCCTCACTGGTTTTATGTCTCATGCTGCAGATTTTTTAAATATGCACAAGATAACTCTATCTCCAATACTGTATAAACCATTCTGGCAAATCATAGTAGTCATTGAGTAACTATTGATAAATGTAATTCATCTTTTCTCAGGACACATGACTGTGTAGGAGAACATCACAGAGCTACCCTCCACTAGATGTAAGTTTTAAAAACTTCGAAAGATTCTGTCAAAAGTCCATCCCTGTGATCAATTTCCAAGCACATATAATTCTTACAGACACTTGTATGTACTATAATAAAGTTAGTAATAATCATTTTAAATAGTCCATTATAGAATTGTTTTCCAAGAAATTAAACTGATTCCTAATACAATATTATAAAATTCTAGATATAAACTTCTTCCTACTTGTCATTTGGCCGTCAATATTTACAAATTTCCAAATTTCATGCAAACGTTTTTTTTTTTCAACTTACATTTCCACATCTCTGAGAGCAGGCTGTGTCATATAATGGACGATAAGAAAGTACTGCATTATAGTTTAATAGGAAGCATTTTGTTCTCTTTCCTGGTTAGAGTAATAGAACATAAAATGATGATGTGTCTGGTAACCATTGCTTCTTGAATTCAATGAAATATAGGAATAGACAGTGTTTTCTTGGCTCACTAACTAGATTTATTGTAGGATACTATACCTGGCTGAAAGTTGGTTAAACATACTCCAGGATAGACCACTATCCTCACACACGAGGTACTTAGCACTTCGCTGTGGGGGAGGCGGGCGGGGGGGAAAAAACCTCTCAACAAATGATAATAACTGCCTTCTTTGATATGAAATATCTGAGTATGTACAGCAGATGCTGTTCCTGCCCCTGCTGATCTCCTTTACCAAGCTTCTGTTCCCATGCCCTCATCTTTTCTCGAGGTAAGCCCTTAGCCTACAGGACCCACCTCACCCAGAGTAGCCTGGGAGTTTACAACTACTTGCCTCCCTGGGGGGTGGCTCCTGACCAGTGGTAGACAAGTTTGGCTCCTTTGCCTAAAGACAGGCAATGCTCCTGTTCCAAATTTTCCCCCTGGGACAAGGCTAAGCTGGACTTCTAAAAGCACACCCTTATCTAACTTCTCCCTTGTCCTACTCAGCTTCCTTGACTCCCTTAAAGGTTTTTTTCATGAGAGCATTCCTTCAATAAATCACTTACACAAGAATCACAAGTTCTTCTTGTAGACAACCCTTCCTAAGAGTATATTTCCTCAGGTTTCGGCAAGGTGTGGCATTCCTACTGGTTTCAACGAGGCATTTGGCCAGCATAATCAAATGAAAGCAACCAGTTGAACCTCGGGGAACCATACTTACGTATTTACAGGTCTGCCCTCAAGGTCTCAGAGGGGAAACAGATATGTAAATAAACAATCACAAATTAGTAAAATGCATATATATGAAAGGTGCTATAGAAATATAGAAGAAAGAGTCAATACCAATGCCTGGGAATTCACTGAAAGCTACATTGAGAGGGTAAGATTTGGATTCAATCATGAAGACATGAAGGTGGCTGAGATTTCCTCAGGTAGACAAGGGGGTGGGGGGAGGAGGCTGAACCAGAGAGAAAATGCCATGTGTTAACAGAGGTCTGAGTAAGCATGTTGTGTTCACAAATCCACAAGTAGTGTGGTATACAGGGTATAAGCTGCAAATTGGCACACTGCATATATGTGTAATGTACATATATACATTACACACACATAGAATTATATACAATTCATGATCAATTACACAATGGAGAACCAGAGAAACATTAAGTAGGAAAATGACATGGTTAGATTTCTTTAAAATTTTTTAATTGTTTCAAAAAGTTTATGTAAATAAAGCACAAGAAAAAACTCAAAAGGTACCAAAAGATATAAACATTGAGTTTGACAAAGAAGATTCTAGCAGCAATATAGAGAGCATACAGGAACGGATCTGCAGGAAGAAAAGTTCGGAGAGTTAAGGTGCCAGAAACTCTGGACACTAGGAGGGGGCAGGATCTAGAGGAACTGATTTGTAATTAAGTCTAGTCATAAGCACGCAGATATGTGTTGGGGTTGTTCCGTTTCTTGCACTTAGTAGGTGAGCAGGCACACAGACAGACCCCGTACACCATTCAGGATACATCAGAAGGTACGGAACACCATGTGAGAAAGGCAAGAGTAAAGTCTCACTCATGGGTCAGGCCCTGTTACCAGCAACAGGTCCCTCAGTGAAGAAAAGATTGTCTCGTGAATGTTTCTGAATCTCCCTCTGTAAAACCATTCCCATACAGTTGATATCGTGCATCTTTTCCTTATATTAAAGGGACTTGTGTTCTTTGATTTCTCTGTAAATCACCATTATGCTTTTGACAGGCACACAGCAATCCATTACAATATCCCAGGGAAGAAGTGATAAGGGTCTAAACTAAGACAATGATCTAGGCAAGGGAAAGGGGGGGAGGGGGTAGGAGGGGACACTGTAATATTTATTTGGTAAAAATAAAATAAAGGCAAACTGGCTATTCTTTGAAAGTAGGATAAAGTAGAAAATGCTTATTTATACCATCTTAAAAGTCCTCACGCTTAGAAATGCCTCAGTGTTAGCCCACTAAAATAATTTTGAACAGCCTGTTGTTTGTTAAACCACAAAAGTGTATCAGTTCACAAAACTCAATTCAAGAGAGGCAGATAAGGAAAAGGGAAATAGAGACATAAACAAAAGCTATCTACCTAAACCATAAAAGTAAGATACGAGGGGCGCCTGGGTCTTGCAGTCGGTTAAGCGTCCGACTTCAGCCAGGTCACGATCTCGCGGTCCGTGAGTTCGAGCCCCGCGTCAGGCTCTGGGCTGATGGCTCAGAGCCTGGAGCCTGTTTCCGATTCTGTGTCTCCCTCTCTCTCTGCCCCTCCCCCGTTCATGCTCTGTCTCTCTCTGTCCCAAAAATAAATAAACGTTGAAAAAAAAAAATTAAAAAAAAAAAAGTAAGATACGAACGTTTAGCTAGATTCGTAAACGAAGAAAACAAAAAAGGTGCCATTTTTCCCTTACAAGATTTCATCATTTAACTATGGGCGTGCTAAGTACAACCATGAATCATAGCTGCTTGGCCTTGACGCTATTCTACTCTTCTCTAGGATAGGCCATTATGCCATTGCAGTTAAGAAACCAGGTCCAAGTCCAGCCAAAGGGGAAGCATCGGCTTAGGTCTCCAGTGACACGTGCCTCTTGCCAAAAATTAGCAGTCTCAGCTGTGAGCTGTAGCCTCCTGTTAGAAAGTTTTGTTAGTAACTTTTCTTGCAAGCACAGTGGAAAAAGGGAACAAAGATACCGTCCTTTTGACCACAAGGGTGTGCCTGGGAATTCTTTCACTCCTGAATCGAATGGGAGTAGACACATTCAGAGTTGGTCCACCCATCCCCCAGCTCCTATGCATATCATCTGCTAGAGGCTCACAGTTACCCTGCCTCCAGGTAAGTACCCACAGTCCCCACTTTCCAGGGAGAAGTATTTTAATACGATTTACGCTCCAGAGTCCCTGAAGGTCAGGACAGAGCTGAGTACTTTCACCTGAGAGCACATCACTGCTTGACTCCTCTCCCTTCCCTATTCTGCTTCCTTCACTTCCTTTACTTACTTGTTTGTTCCATTTGCCTCCTGAAAAGCACTCTTATAATACATCACTTAAACACAAATCTCTCCCTCAAGGTCTGCTTTTAGGAAACCTGACCTAAAATAAAAGGGTTAAAAACAATGTGGCTGGTTTCAAACAAAAATTGGCAACTGAGAATTTTTAGCAAAAAAAACAAAAAAACATAAACAAACAAAACAGAGAACACTATTCAGGGATAATATTCATAATCCTAACAATACTGGCAAAAAGAGATGCTTATATTTTATTAGGTCTCAAAATAACATGATGGTCCAACAGAGAGGAGTTATGTAGTAATTACCCGTGACAACAGCAACATCACATCAGCGAGGCAGACTAACAATTACATGTTGTTTTCCTTGGAATTGTATTGACAGTGATACAACACTTGTACCACATTGTTATATTTGTATGCCATTAAGTATGTGACCTTGAAAAACAGTTGCTTAATCTTTCAGATCCTCAGTTTCCCTATCAGCAAGGTAAGTTTAAAATGCCGTCCTCCTATAATCATCATGAATATTAAATGAGAGTCTCCTGCGAAGCAATTAGCATAACACTTGGCTCTTTCCAAATATTAATTTCCTTCCACTTTCCTACCGTGTCACCATCAATTAATATTTCTTTATAACGTACTGGCTGTATTGTGCCCTAATCAACACTAAGATTTAATCTAAGTTTATTCTTTTATCATTGTTCAAGGTGATGTGATTAGTATGAGTGACTATTTCCCATGCTTCTAAAAAACAAAATATGGGACACTGATGGGATTAGCTCACTTACTGTAGTGGCTATCTGTGTTTTTGCCTGCCTAGCATCTATCTATCTATCTATCCATCCATCCATCCTTCTTCCTTCCTTTTCTTTCTTCCTTCCTTTTCTTTTCTTCCTTCCTTCCTATTTATTTGTTTACTTATTTATTTATTTATTCATGGTGGTGGTGGTATGCTAATTCTTCCCTGGGGAAGTCCCTCTGTATTTCTGAATTTTTATTAAAGATGATCTCCTACCCATAGGAGGGCCGGGCTTCTGATTACAGATGAATTCCTACAAAATCAACAATGCACTTTCCCACAGACTATGTCCCGGTATCTATTATTAATCTGCCAAATGGGAACAGGGTGGCAGGAGATCCTGAGTCATACCAGGATGATTCTAACTGTTCAGAGAAGTATCCTTTCCAGACATGCCTCCCTCCATCCCACACACAGCACCAATTTGCCATCCCACCCCTAGACTATATGCAAGTATGCTTAGATTAGGTAGGCAGAGAAGAGACCAAAACCTCTATGGAACTCTTAGCAGGTAGCTCCTGGTCCATGGAAACGTAGGTCCATGTTATTCTGGAGACCAGGGACAGGTTCCCAAGGTGCCATGACATTCTCAGGACAGCTCACTTTGGTGTGTAGCCACTGAGAGCACCAAGTTCTCCTCCCCAATCCCTACGTTTATTCTGTCTCTCTCAGAGAAGCTCCTTCAGGTCAAGTTCGTACCATTGCAAACTTATGCATTCATTGAATAGATATTCATTGCTTGGTGGTAACGTTCAAGGCTCCTAGGTGGACTGAAAGATAACATTGGTAAGCAGAACTGTCAAAATCTTCAATTTTGTATCTGGGTATGGGTGACCACAATGGTCAAGAAGCAGGTAAATAAGTGGACTAAATTGACAATTTCAGATAGCCATGAGAACTATGAAGAAAATAAGTTAGGTGAGTTGGTGGAGAGGGACCACCCTTTCCGCCAACCATTTGGTAGTGACAGAGGGTAGTTAAATTTAGTTTTTGTGGTTAGGAAGGGACTTTCAGGGGAGGTGACCTTCTTGTCTTTGTGTCAAAGAACTGTAGAAACTGACTTAAATGTTTTGAGAAGAGCAGAGGCCACCAAAACACACGCACAGTGCACTAGTTATCTTAGCACATGTGTCCCACTGGCCTGTATCCATCTGAAACACAGGAACCCAGGACACCTTAGTTTAAAAAAAGAAAGGGCTCAAATCTTCTTGAATGCCACACATTTTATCTAACTTGTGGTTTGCTTTGTAAACATAAGAGATAAAATGACGTGGTTACCTGAATGCTTTGTTCCTTGAGAAGAAATCATTCTCTTTTTTTTCCCCCCTTTGGCATATTGATTACTCATTAATCCAGCAAAACAAAGGATTAATTAATCTCCATGGTTCAATGAAGAATAAATTAGCACAGTTTAAAATGGGCCTGATTCAATATTACAAATTGGAGGAAATGTTCCACACACTCTCTCTCCATTCACTTCTCCAAACCTAATCTCCAGAGAACAGTATTGGAAGACTGAATCTAGTTTGCATGATATTTCGTATTCTGGCTCCTTCTTTAAAATTCAGTCCCTTGAAATAATCATTACTTTCCCCAAACCCCACTTTAAGTATTTCCAAACACAGAAACAGCACCATTTTTTAAAAGTGTTTTAGACATATTACTTATCTGAAACAACCTTTTCCTTTGTAGAAAACAATCTGAATAGCCAGTTTTTCAAAACTGAAAATAATACAGCAGCCACATACATTCAGGCATTTACATAATTGTCCGATTATTTCTCCCGGCACATGAAAAAGATTCATACATATCATCATATTCAGTCCGAATGCTTCCATAAACTACAAAACATGTGTAGGTGCTGTCTCTGAGCATCCTCAGGAAAAAAAAAAAAAAAAAAAAAAAATGGTGTGTTTTCTAAAGTCATCTTTTTTTGGTTCTAAATTGAGTTTTTTCAGAGCTATAAAAGAAATCCAATGTCAGATGCGCAGAATGCATTAAGGGGTAAGATCTACACTTGTAAAGAAAATGCTGCTATTTGAAACGTCGATATCTAAGAGATGATATCCCCTTTCAGTGCCCACTCCCCATTTTTTGTTGTTGTTGCAATTACATTAGCTTAAAGGCATTGTGCATGTAGAATCAGCCCCCAGATACATAGCCAAAATTCCTATAAAGAGGTAACATTTGAAAGAGCAGAGAATGAAAAGCGGTAAGACTCGTCTTGGTCTCCTATAAGCATATCTTTATGGTTAGATATTCTAAGATAATGGTTTCATTTTCTGCTTCTCTCTTTGATGAGATTATAAATAATTTTCAAATATGGATTTTAAGGTAATAAATGAAAAACCGGCTCTTTTCTGTAAGGATCAAGAAACCAAAATCTTATAATGTATTAAATCCCAGCTACTAGATATTTACTTCTATAGTATAGTATCAACATAGCATAATATAGTGTCAAGAGGAAACTATCTACTTATTGCCAAGGCAAAGTATACGGTGTGTGCTAATACAGTATGGTTGAAAGAGTTCAGGACTGGGAATTAATGTATGTGGTTTCTCATTCAGACTGCCCCTCCCTACTTGGCCTAGGCAATTCCTGCATTCTCCAGAGGCCAGCCTCCTCACCTGGAGAATAAGAGGTTACATCAGATGGACTATAAGGTCATGTCCAACTCTACAGCTGTATGACTCAATAATTCAGCTGACTATTCCTGACGACACAGTTAAAATGACATTGGCTTTAGATCCTATATTTAGAGACCAGGTACCTTTGGCAACATAAAGCTTTTAGGGAGCCAAGCTGGCAACGAGACTTGCAAAAGGCAAGGGGAAGCAATGTTGTTGCCGGCAAAGAGCCATGGATTGTTACGTATCCAAGAGACCCCACACCATCCCAGGCCATGCCCATGGTCACAGTGACCCGGAGACCAGTACTTGGGAGAATTCTTTGAAAAGAAGGATAACACTTCACTAAAACGCTACCCTCTCTCTGACTTTGTTGTCAGATGGGCCTGGGATCAGAACACGTGCTAAAGGCTGGGGAAGACTTCTGAACGCCTCCATCTGTACATGTATAGAATGGATAGTGAAAAACATACTCTGAGTCTTTTTGTGAGCATTAAATAAAACAGTGATTGAAAAGCACGTTGTAATATATCTCTTCTCATTTTTAGCAGTTTTTATAAACTCCTCTGACCTTCAGACAGAAACGAACCTGCACTGAGGCTCACCTACCCCATATGTTTTAGAAACACTAAATCATTCCAACAGCAACCAAAGAATTTCTCAGTAGGTAACAATTTACTTGCTTAGAGTTAAATTCAAGTGTTTTGTTTTATTAAAACAAGCAAAACAAAGGTAATAAGGTTCCATTCCTGCTTTTAGCTGAACATTTGTATGAATGTAATTATAGCTGTGCTCCATAAATCTGACAGCCATTTTCAAACCCGATTGGTAGATTTTATGCAAGTGTATGCACGGCACATTATGCCGCACTGTTTCAGTTACAAATGACACATAAATACAGCAGCATGAAAATTTAGAGAACCACTTGGAGACCTGCAGAACGCCAAAAAACAACTTCAATATACAGACTACAAGCCCGGAATACCCACGGCCTTGATGTCTGTCATTGGTCATGCTGGGCAGGGAAGCCTTTGCCTTCTGATCTAATCAACATCAGAATGATTGTGAAGCCAACAGCTGTGTCAGAGCAATTGGAAAAACTGATTCAGAACAAAGGGGAAGACCCATCTCTCTAGGACATCTCCCTCCGGAACATACGCTAAGCTTCAGTGGAATGTATAAATATTTCATTCACTATTTTGTACTACATTCCTCTCATGATTTATACGTCCAACCCATTACTTTTAAAAGTACATTAACGTACCCTTTTAACGGTGCCTCCTCTGACTGCCCTCTTCCCTTACTTAATGAGCTTAGGGGGATTAGAACCCTAGGCAGAATCTATGGCTACTCTGTGTAACATCACAGGGTATCAAAATATAAACTCATTTACTTTCAATTTGTAGAAGTGTACCTTCCGGCAGGATAGTTGCTATGTGGGGTGTTTTCTGTTTGGGGCTTTCTTTCATGTATGATATTGGAGAGGGACAGGGTGGCTTCCGAAAAAATGGCATATGGATGTAATGAAATATTGCCCTTCTAATTTCCTCTGGCATCTGAAGTGAACAGGTAGAAATGGGGGGATAGGCATGCAGAGGAAGAGTAGGAAGAGGAAAGCTGGTGTGAAACCACTAGAAAGAGCTGGAGGTCCACAAGCTGGCTCACTAATCCTTTTACAGTCTCACAGTTGGGCCAGTGGATTCAAGTACATAGAATTGACAGGATCCACATGGCCTCCTTCAGTTGCTGACTTCTGTCTCTGCAAATTATAACAAACTCCAGAGTGGGGTGTCTGGGTTGTTCAGTCAGTTAAGCATCTGACTTCAGCACAGGTCATGATCTCGCGGTTTGTAGAGTTCGAGCCCCATGTCGGGCTCTGTGCTGACAGCTCAGAGCCTGGAGCCTGCTTGGGATTCTGTGTCTCCCTCTCTCCACCCCTCCCCTGCTCACACTCAGTTTTTCTCTCTCTCTCAAAATACAAATAAACATAAGCCAATTTGAGATACAAATTAAAAAAAAAAAAAAGAAATTCCAGAGTTCAATTGGATTGGGATCAATGCAATTTATGAGTAAGCCTGATTTGGTGATTTTTACTTCCTAATAGTGACTTTACTTAAAATTTAGAAAGATGTGGGCCAGAACACTACTTAGTATCCTCCAAGTCGGGAAACATAGGATTTAAAATATGTTATTTCCATGTTTTATGGGGTTCCTGGGTGGCTCAGTCAACTAAGTGGCCGACTCTTGATTTCAGCTCAGGTCATGATCTCACAGTCGGTGGATTCGAGCCCTGTGTCAGGCTCTGTGTTCATTGCACACAGCCCGCTTTGGATCCTGTCTCCCCCTTTCTGGTCCTCTCCTACTTGCACATGTGCTCTCTCTCTGTGTCAAAAACAAATAAATGTTAAAAAAATTATAAATAAATAAAAATGTATTATTTACATGACTTAATAATAAGGTAACTCTGATTTGTGGCGCCTGGGTGGCTCAGTCAGTTAAGCGTCCAACTCTTGATCTCACCTCAGGGCTTGATCTCAGGGTTGGGACTTCAAGCTGCACACTGGGCTCCATGCTAAGTATGGAGCCTACTTAAAAAAATAGTAATAATGGGGCACCTGGGTGGCTC